>NC_022023.1:8912125-8928667 GCF_000317375.1 Microtus ochrogaster
AGGGGTGCACCCACCCACTGAGACAGTGGGGCTGATCTATTGGGAGCTCACCAAGGCCAGCTGGATTGTGACTGAAAAATCATGGGATAAAACTGGACTCTCTGAATATGGCGGACGGTGAGGGCTGCTGAGAAGCCAAGGACAATGGCACTGGGTCTTGATCCTACTTTATGTATTATTTATTATAAGAATTTGGTTCTATGCGTTATCTATTTGTATAATGGGCAAGTCTGTATTCTACTGAAGAAATTTCTTTGATATATGTGTTTTTTTTCCTTTGAGAAAAGGATACTCATCATGTAACTAATTGATTATCATTTAATTTTTTTATTACTTTATTTACTTTTTAGATAACATAAAATTACATCATAGAGAAAACTCTATAGCATATACCAAATTGGCTGTAATGGTTTACATTTCTAACTTCAGTGAGGAAATTTTTTTTCCCTCACCTCTAATGAATGCTAGTCATTTTCTTTTGTCTGACAACAGATAAGCTAACAACTATGAAGGTTACATTTTATTCTGGTTTATGATTACATTTCCATGATAATTGGTGATTTTAAAGAACTTTCATATAGCTCTTGGTCATGTATATGTGGCTTTTTTAGCCCGTATATTGGACCCTTTGTCTATTTTCATTTAAAGTTTGTACTTTTTTTACTAGTGCATTATTTTAGTTTATTACACACTACAAATTTAAATCATTTTTTAGACATATAGCTTTTTAATCCTTTTTGTTATATTGATAGGATATTAGTTTACCCTACTGCTTGGCTTCTTTGCTATTTAAAATTCCAGTCTTATCTAGCCACAGACTGTTTTTAGAGGCCAGAACAACTTTATGGAAGATTTTTGTTATGTTTTCTGTTGATACTTTTCAGTTTTGTTACTGATAATTAAGATAATTGGATAGATGTGCTGCAGATACTAAGACGCCATGGATGCAAGCCCAGACTACTATACCCAGCAAAGCTTTCTTTCACCATCAATAGAGAAAACAAGATATTTCATGATAAAAACAGTTTTAAACAATACATAGCCGCAAACCCAGCCTTACAGAAAGTACTAAAAGGAAAGCCTCAACCCAAGGAAGCCTACAACACCCACAATAGCACAGATATCTGACAACCCTCCACCAACACAACTCAAAGAAGGGAAACACACAAACACTACCACCAAAAAAAAAAAAATAACTGGAGTTAACAACCACTGGTCATTAATATAACTTAATATCCATGGACTCAATTCACCTATAAAAAAGCACAGGTTAAGAGAATGGATACGAAAACAGGATCCAACATTCAGCTGTTTACAGAAACACATCTCAACCTCAAAGACAGACACTACCTCAGAGTAAAGGGTTGGGAAAAGGTTTTTCAAGCAAACTGACCTAAGAAACAAGTGGGTGTGGCTATACTAATAGCTAATAAAATTGATTTCAAACTAAAATCAATCAGAAGAGATGAAGAAGGACACTTTATACTTATACAATTCATCAAGATGAAGTCTCAATCCTGATATCTATGCCCCTAATATAAAAGAGCACCCACATATGTAAAAGAAATATTACTAGAACTCAAATCATACATCAAACCCCATGCACTAATAGTAGGATATTTCAACACTCCTCTCTCACTAATGGACAGGTCAACCAGACAGAAACTTAACAGAGAAATAAGAGAACTAAAAGATGTAATGAATCAAATGGATTTAACAGACATAAATAGAACATTCCACCCAAACAGGAAAGAATATACCTTCTTCTCAGCATCTCATGGAACCTTCTCAAAAATTGATCACATACTTGGTAAAAAAGCAAACACCCACAGATACAAAAAAAAATTAGAATAACCACCTGTGTCTTATCAGATCACCATGGAGCAAAGTTAGAATTTAACAATTCCACCCCCAGAAAGCCTACAAACTCATGGAAACTGAACAGTCAACTACTGAACCACCCCTGGATCAAGGAAGAAATAAAAAAAAATTAAAGTCTTCCTTGAATTCACCGAAAATAAAGACAAGACATACCCAAACCTATGGGGATGGTATGAAAGCAGTGCTAAGAGGAAAGTTCATAGCACCAAGTGCCCACATAAAGAAAACAGAGAAAGCTCACATTAGAGACTTAATAGCACAGCTGAAAGCTCTAGAAAAAAAAAAGAAGCAGATCCATATCTATCACCTTGCCCTCTTGTCAGACTGATGAATATCTTAAATATCACCATAGAACCTTCATCTAGCAACTGATGGAAACAGAGGCTGAGATCTGCATAGGAACACTGGACTGAGCTCTCAAAGTCCAGTTGAAGAGTGAGAATATGAGCAAAGAAGTCAAGACCGTGATGGGTTCACCCACTGAAACAGTCTACCTGAGCTAATGAGAGTTCAGCAACATCAGCTGAACTGGGAAGGAACAAACAGCACCAAACTAGTCCCTCTGAATGTGGTTGACAGTTGTATGGCTGGGGCAGACTGAGGGGCCACTGACAGTGGACCCAGGATTTATCCCTACTGCTTGTACTGGCTTTTTGGGAACCTATTTTCTTTGGAAGAATACCTTGCTCAGCCTAGATACAGTAGGGAGGGCCTTGAAGCAATGTGCCTTACCCTCTCTGAGGAGTGAATGGGGGTATGTTGGGGGGGTATGTATAGGGAATGGGAGGAGGGGAAGTAGTGGGAAAGATAGTTTGTTTTCTTTTTTTAAAAATAAACTACATAGCAGGGCGATGGTGGCGCACGCCTTTAATCCCAGCACTCGGGAGGCAGAGGCAGGCAGATCTCTGTGAGTTCGAGACCAGCCTGGTCTACAGAGCTCGTTCCAGGACAGGCTCCAAAACCATAGAGAAACCCTGTCTCGAAAAACCAAAAAAAAAAAAACAAAAAAAAAATAAACTACATATGTATAAAATTTCTTTTGGGATGAAAACACTTTTATTATTGTAGTTATGTAAAAATAAAGTGTGTATAGATATAATGCATAGATTTGTGTTTCTGTTCCTTCAGTGTTTCAAAGGAATATCAAAGAAACATTCGTAATTTTATATTCAGATTTTCTTGGGTTTTTATCTCTATATTTAAATTTAAACAGTATTACAAAAACATTAAAACATATTTTGGGGAAAAAAAGATCTTTCTTCTGCAAAGCATGCATCAGCTCCCAGTGCTTCAGCTGGATGTTGAAGCTCAAGAGCTCCTTAAATATCCATGATAAAATGCTGATGGGCTTGATCTTGTGCACGTCCTGCGGCATTAAAACCATGAGGAGACAAGGTAGAAAGAAAAGATCTACAAGTTTCAAATGAGATATTAATATATCCATTAAACTTAAGACAACTTCTTGTATTTTTCTACATATTAGATTTTCATTACTAAAATAACTAAGTTTTTAAAAATGTCTACCTGTCTTAACATCTTTAAATGCTCATTTTTTTCTAAACAGGGTTTCTCTGTATTCCTGCTTCATGGAACTTGCTTTAGTAGATGTTCCTGGCCTCAAATTCAGAGATCTGTCTGCCTCTGCCTCCAAAGTCCTAAGATTAAAGGCATTTACCACCAATAACTGCCTAAATGATGATCTTATAGGTTAGTATCATGGGAAATAGTTGATAGTAACAGTAGCCTGTTTACCGCCTAAATTATACTGATGCCAAACCAGTGCAAGGCCAACTTAGACTTTACAGCTGAAACATATCTCAAAAACCACCACCAACAAAAAAGCAATCACCTGCAACAGCACTCCCAAAAGTAAGTAAAACCATAGGTTACAGAGAAAGATTATATATTGGATGGCCTCCTGGTACTAAAGTTCTTCTACTATCACAACACCCAGTAGGCTCCTAAAAATTTGGTGCATAATATTCCTTTCAAGTAGACGCATATAGTTCTTTGTTATTGCTTCTTTATTTCAGGTGCCATTAATGAAGCCTAAATGCAGTTCACCAGTTGATGATACATTACTGCAAATCCCCTGAGGATGAGCAATAGGTAAGGAGTAAAAGAAATTATTAAAGGACCTCAAAATATTATAATCTTCTCTGGAAAATATACCTCAGGTCCGGTATACCACCAAAGAAAGCACTCATTTTCCAGGAATAGATTTATCTCAGAATTCTTGCAACTTACGTCTTAACTGAGCTTAAACATTGATTTTTCTTGAATTTGTTTCTGTTTCCTTTCAACTGTAATGCTGTCAGGGGTACGGTAGAATATTTCTATATCTAGTTTTGGACAAAACAGTACATACAACCATTTCCTTTCGTTAATTTTAATCTTCTGCTTGTTTTGTTTAGAAATAGCAACTGATCTTTAATTTTAGGAAAAATACCTGTATTTCATTAACGAATATTGGTTGTTTGTAATCTACTGCTTGGAAATGATCATAATCTATTATTTTTCTCCTGCAATGCTTGTATATTACTGTACAGGGAGCATGAAAGTATCTTGTAACTTCACATATGCTTCTTCATCTACATTTTACCTGCAATATCTTGGCTTATTCTTCTAACATCCTTGTAAAATTAATGTTTTACTTTGTGACTATCAGAGTCAAATAATACGTTTTAAATATATACATTCAAAGAGCAAATTGTGTCTCAAAATAAATTTACATTCCCATTTTATATATTTTTATAAACATTTCTAACTATTCATATCTCGCACATCACACACAACTCTATGAAAAAAATTTCCTGTAAATGATAAAAATATATTACAAAGTATTCAGCCCTATGTTCTTGAAGGAAATGTCTATGGCACTTCAGGAGGGTCACATTCTCCTCCATTTTTTCATCAGAGTTTCTCTGACCTCCTTGTTACGAAGGGTATAGATGAAGGGATTGAGAACTGGAGTTACCACTGTATTGAGGACATGGACCGCTTTGGTCAGATCTAAGTCATCCTTGATGGAGGTCCGAACATGGAGGAAAATTGTGGAACCATACCAGATGAGCACCACAGTGAGGTGGGAGGAGCAGGTAGAGAATGCTTTGCTTCGGCCACTTGCAGAAGGAATCCTCAGGATGGTACTAATTATGTAAACGTAAGAAATCAGAGTAATGAGACAGGAGCTCAGGATGACCACAAAAGCAATCACGAAAGCCACCGTCTCCACGGCCTGTGTACTGGTGCAGGCCAGGGCAATCCAGGGTGCAATATCACAGAAGAAATGATTGATTGCATGAGAGCCACAAAAGGACAAGGTGCTGATGAGGGCTGTTGGCACAGAGATGGCCAGGAAGCCACAAATCCAGGAGCTAAGAGCCAACTGTGCTGAGAGTAGACTGTTCATTATAGCCGGGTAGTGTAGTGGAGAGCAGATGGCAAGATAGCGATCATAAGCCATGGCTGCCAAGAGGAAGTATTCTGTGCAACCTAGGGAGAAAACCAGATACATCTGCAAAAGACACCCTGAAAATGATATGGTCTGGCTTCTTCCCACCAGGATGGCCAGAGCTTTGGGGACTGCAGCCGTGGTATACCAGATCTCCAAGAATGACAGGTTGCTCAGAAAGAAATACATAGGGGTATGTAACTGGTGTGAAGTACTGACCAATACCAAGATTGCTGTATTACCACCAAGGGTAAGGAGATACATCACCAGAAACAGCATGAAAAGAGAAAGCTGTAGGGTCTGTGGCCCAGGGAAGCCCAAGAGAAGAAAGGCTTGAGCTAGAGTCGCATTCTCTGTGACCATTGTGCTAACTTCAAACCAGAAACAGACTTTCTTCACTTAGGACTTTAGACTGGTAGTGCAGTCCTAGAAAGATGAAAAGAAGTAATGTCATGAAAGTCTGACATTTAGACCATCAAGCATCTGTTATCACTGCCAAATGATGTAGAAATTAATGTGCAAAAATTTCCTGAATATTCACTAAAGTCTTCATGTTAACTATATTACAGATTGTTTTTGTGGTTATCCTGAGTTCCAAGAATTAAATCCTGCCTCTGCCCGACTTATCCAGAACTCAAAATGATAACTATTTCAAGGTGATCACTCACTGTATTTTAAATTTTCACCTGTGTGACAAATGGGAAAGTAAAATAGCTTCCAATAGAAAACAAGCATCTATTTGTTCTGAAATTGGTCCAACAACCTAAATTGGAACCACATTTGACAGTTACAGAGTCAAAGTTCTTTTTAAATCTTAAACATAGTGTACAGAAGTAGTATTTATATTTCCTGGTCTGTATTGTTTCATCTAATGATCTTGATGATGATAATGATAGTAGTAATAAATCTATATGAAACAATTGGGAGAAAATGGATTTCTGCATCAGTAACATCAGTAATTGAGAGTAGGTGAAGACTATAATGTAATTTGAAACTCTTTCTTAAAAATACAAGCTTAAGTCCTTTCCATTTCCCAGATATTGTAAATAGTTCAGTGATAACATGGGTAAACAAATAAATGTGAAACTCTGTCCTGTTTCTTTTGTCTGTCCTTGGTGTATGAGGTTGTCTTTTTAAGACAGGTACCTCTTCATGCTCTGTTTCATTCATAATTTTCTAATTGTATAGTTCCAGCTGGTGAATCTATGAGGAGCAAAGGAAAAATAGCTTTAATTTTCTTACACTGCAGTAGTAAAACCTATAATATATAGATTATTAATTATTCTATTTGAATAAAAATAGTGCTAGATGTTGTCATTGATGCAAAAGAGAAAAATAAATAGAATAAGATCATCAGGGGTAAATGCTAATTAAATTTTTACCCCCCTCCAAATTGTTAAAATGATTCTTAACTATGTGTCATCCTGCGTATCTTGCAGATTGATAGGTACAATGGGTTACAAAAATTATAATTGTTTAGTTGTTGAAACCCTAAAGCCAAAAGTTAGTATCTTTTAATGTTATTCATTTTTTTTTATTTTGTAAAATGTGGTCAAGGAGCAACAAATCAAATTTATATTGGCGGCTACCAGTACTGTGAAGTATCTGAATATGATTCTCTAAAATATGGAGTCTTGACAAGAAAAGTGTTTAAATACAGAAGCAGTACAGAAAACTGCAGAACTTGGAGGGTCATTAGCTGTAATTCTTTCATCCTGAAAATCCACATATGTGGAGATTCTTTCTTGTCTCTACAGAGAAGAAATAGCACACCAAGTAAGTAAGTGAATTCTCACCAAACACACTCCAATTTCTCATCTACTTATTACCATTATATTTGTTTTCTTCACACCATACTTCATCATGAGATTCAAGAAGACGCATCATTTCTCTTGGTATCTTGGTCTTAATTGTTGAGTGTCTCCCTGTCATAAATCTTAAATATATATTGTTACACTTGCTCTTTCTAATCTCTTCTTATTGTTGGAAGGCCAATCATGAGAATTGCAATGCTAAGTGAAAGTTGGTATTTCAGTCACACTTCATAATCTAACATCATCTTCATAAACCTATAAACATCCTCTTGCTCATATTGTGAACTGAGGATTGGTGATGGTGAGGAGGGGTCGTGTTAAAGATTCTACAAAGTATTAATAGACCTATGAGGATGTCTGTGTCCTTGCAGAGTAGAACGTTACAGGGTCAGAGACTACTTATCTTAGGCAATTAGTGTTTCCTCTTTATAGTCATGTATTTCCTACCACAGTTTTTTAGCTAATATTCTAGTAACTGTCAATTAAATCCTTTTAAAAACTGTTGAGGTCCCTAGCATCCATCAGCCCAAATGCCCAGAATGTCATCAAACAACATTTGAAGGCTATTGCAAAGATATTCCAGTGTTGTTCTAACCTGCCATCAGATGTTCCTAGCAATGTATTTTAAAGATCCCTTTATTTGTGGATTCCTTTTTTTCTGTATTGTAAAGAAATTCAGAAAAGTATTGCCACGTTAGGAAACATTATTTGAGGTAAAGTAGAAATGTGGTCCTAGATCCCGGTCTCTCAAATGTTGTCTAAAATAATCTTTTATACCAGTTGAATTGAGAGTTGCCCTTGTGTTGAAATCACGCTATTTTATAGACAATGATGATTAAAAACAGAAGCCAAAGAAGTTTCCAAAAACAGAACTGTGAAAATTATTTCTAGAGGCTTGACTACAGTCCCAGACAATGTTTAAACTGTATTTTCAGTGACCTTTACAAGGGTCTTTCTAACATCAGATTCTTAGGTCAAAAGAGATGATATTTGAATACATGCAGTACAATTTTGCTCTATTACGAACTAATATTTGTTTGATACGTGATTATCTTTTTCTATGTTTTTAAGACCTGTGTATAGTGCTTAATAGTTGAATGGATTTAGTACTAATTCTGAGATTACCTAAATAAAACTTGGTCATATTCTGCCAACAAAAGGGAGATAGGAGGATAAGAAAATGAAGTAGATAAAAGATCAAATGCAATCAAAATGGCCAAAAATATGCCATTATAATACAAACTTAATATGCTAATACCCACAAGCATATATGATACTGATGTTGAATACGTGAAATCATTTTACTCAGCATAAGAAGGGAGGAGCATTTCTGTGTTCAAGTTTATCTTGGGGGCACCCAAAGGTGCTTGCCATAGAAAATGGAGAGAAGGGGAAGAAAATATATTCAAAATATTATAATTAAATTATCTCGTGATTTTGAAAATTAGCTACAAGTTGAAACTAATTATCCTATTTCATGGAAACATATTGTTTTAAGCAATTCTTAAGGGCATCTTATAGTTTAAATTTCTCATGGGTAGAATTTTCAAAGTTTGAATATATAAGATACTACCTTTCTTATAAAAATAGATAATTTTAACTGAAGATAATACATTTGGGTTATTTCTGATTTACATATTTAAGGTATTAATGAAACGCACGGTGGCTCTGTCACATAACGAATTATCAATACAAAACAAACCAGAGTTTGGAAAGAATGCTTTGAGTTCAATATAATCCCTTTGCTTACCCAGTTGTTCCTTCTGCCATAAATGTCATAAAGCTCACACATTGTCTTCCAAACTCACCTTTCTCGTCTTCATAGTGTAATGCTTTTCTTTGCATAAGGACTACATTTTAATCTCATCCCTGTCTCCCTCTCTAGTATGTGTTTGTGTGGCCTGCCTTTCCTCCCTTATGGTATTACATTGCATTGTATGGTCTACTTTACTTCGTTTGGACTTCATCGCTGTTAAATAAATGCCATCCTCCATGGTCTTTGAAACTCTCCATATTTTTAGTTTCCTTTTGACCTTTTTGTGGCAAAACTTTCAGTTTGGTGTTTGATGTCTTCCTCTCCTCATGATAATAAGATTCCTGCTGAAAGCAATTTGCTCTTAAGTAATTGCTTAGGTAGAGATGAAACCTTCGGGAGGAAGTTAATAATTTCTCTTGAGAATTTAGGGTCATTTACAAAACTGTGACCTCTGGCTAAACCTTTGAAAATGGGGACTTCAGAATTTTTAGCTTATTCATATTTTATATTGAGGCTCTATTTTTTTTTCAGTAAACCTTGCAGGTTAGATGGCCATGAGAAACTTTTGTTCTGTGCATTTTGGATTTTGGTTATGTGTGTTTGCACGTGTTTGTGTGTGTATGTGTGGTGTGACAAAAAGCATGAAGTTAAGTGTGTGTTAGAGCATATTCTGAGAAGTTGGGGGAAGTAATATGATAAACCTATATTAAATGATTTTTTTAAAAAAATAAAATAAATAATGTCAAAAGAATGGCAATGGTATGCAATTCTGTGATGGAACAAGAGTTTGTATGTTTTAAGACTATGATCACATACATCCATGATCCCTTTTGGTGGCTGCTTTGGTCTAGATCCCCATTATTTCATTTTACATATTTTTAAAACAATCTTCTCTCATTTTACATTGCAATCCTAGCTTTCACTCCCTCCCTTTTTTCCATTCTCCCTAACTTCCATCCCACTCCACCCCCATCTCTTCAGAGAGGGTAAGGCTTCCCCTAGGGAGTCAAAAAAGTCTAGCGCATCACTTTGAGGCAGGACCAAGGCCCTCCCCACCATATATGTTTTTCTTTTTATGGTAGGATGCGTGTCCTAGTCCCATCACTGAAACCCTTGGCTGGTTACAGATGATCTTTTTAGGCTCCATATACTACTTTACTTGGAATTCTCACTGGTGTTACCTGCACATGATCCAGGAAGTTTTCACTGAACTAGGTTTCCATATTACCTCGTAAACATCCCCAAATTTTAGGAATCTCTTCCCAAAATCTCTTCTCAATATCTCCCTTTTCCATCTGATCCTTCCTGTTCCCATACCCACTTATCCCCAGACCAACTCTAAAATATATTCTCTTTTTCCTTCTTAGGGAGATTGGCACATTCCTGCTAAACCTTTTAATCTAACTTCTCTGCAACTGTGGATTGTTGTGTGATTAGATTTTACTCAACAACTAGTATCCACTTGGTAATACACATCATGTTTGTCAGTCTGTTGTATGAGTTTCCTTAATAAGGATGACTTTATTTTCTCTTTCCTCCCATTTGTCTGCAAATTTCATGATGTCACTTTTTTTTAATAGCTGAGTAATTCTCCATTGTGCCAACATACCACATTTTCATTATTTTATTGAGGGACATCTAGATTGTTTCAAGTTTCTGGCTATTATGAATAATGTCGTTGTGGTCATATTTTAGCAAGTGTCCTTGTATTAAGATTGGAAGTCATTTGGGAGTATTCCAAAAAATGTGCTATAGCTGGATTGTGATGTAGATCGATTCCAAGTTTCTGTAGTACTTCCCTATTGATTAAATAATAGCTATGGATGTTAGCACTCCCACCAGCAAAGTAATAGTGTCCCCGTGCCCCATATAGTGACTATGCTGATCTGTTTATTATGTTGTTCATCTTAGGCATTATGACAGATGTGAAATGTAATCTCAAAATAGTTTTGGTTAGAATTTCCTTAAGGGCTAAGGATATTGAACATGACTTTAAGTTTTTTCCATCTACTTGAGATTCCTCAAGTGAGAGTTTCCTTTACTTCATGAATGTTGAATATTTTTTAATTGTTTCTCAGTCATCTGAAATTTCTTATTGAGAATTTTTTGTTTTAACATATAATTTGTTTAATTAATGTTTAGTTTCTTTAGTTCTTTATTTTGTGTAGTACCCTATATTTGATGTAGAGTTAGTGGTCTCTCAGAGCTTCTGGGAGTGGTCAATCTGTAACTTGTCAAACTTGAGGCTCAGGCCAGGAGAGACAGTCCATGGCCATGAACTGGAGACCTAGGATAGAAACCAACACAACTGACAAAAAAGGTTAATGAAATGATTCCTAATGATATTCTACTGTTCTCACCGATCACTACCTAATCCAATCACCACCAGAGAGGTTTCATTGGGCACTTGATAAGAGAAGATGCACCGTCACACAGCCAAATAGTAGGTGGAGTTTAGAGCACTCCCCAGCAGAGGAGGGGGAAGATCGTAGCAGTGAAAGGGTTGTAGACACCACAAGAACATGGCCCACAGAATCAATTTAATAAGGCTTATAGAAACTCACAAAGACTGAAGCAATAGTCACAGAGTCTGCATGGGTCTCTACTATATCCCCTGAAAACGTGTTGCTGTTGTTTAGTTCAGGGTTTTCTGGGACTCCTAATAGGGCAATGACTCTTTTGCCTTTGCTTTGGACCTTTTCATCCTACTGAGTTGCTTTGTCTAGCATTGATATGAGGGCTTGTGCCTACTCTAATTATAGCTTTCTTTGCCATGTTTAGTTGATAACTCTGGAAGACCTGCCCTTTTCTGAAGGAATTCAATGAGTAGTGCATCTGAGGAGAGGCTTGTAAAGAGAACTGGCAAAAAAGGAGTGAGGGTATGTTGTGTTTGGGATGTATTATTATAGAAGAAAAGAATATATAAAAAGAAAAGTGAAAAAAAATACATCCCGACTGGTGGCTCAAACCACTGCTTAAAGCCATAGTTTAGGGTCCGGAGGATACCTGATTTAATTTTCAGATTGGTGAGTCCTGGAATAAGAAACTAAACCAGGGATATGTGGGGTAGTAGCAGAAACAGAGACAAGTTTCTTAAGAGAAAATTACTCAGGAGATTGGAAATGAATCAAAGCTGGTGAAATAGTCAAAATTTCAGTGGCCCCATACCTGGAGTCTTGTAGAATGTTCATGCCTCATTTACATACCGCACACCGTGTTCTTTATAGACAATTTACATATTACATACTTTGTTATGTATGCTGTATTTGTTACACATAGTCCATGGTCAAAGGGATTTGCAGTCTTTCTCAGTAATCTATTTCCTTCATATTTTCTTCCACATTCATACACAACCTCCTCTTTTATCCTGTTTTCTAACATTGGAATCAAGCAAGATGAATGATTTCTCTTATACTTGGGTTGTGCTGTTTTGTTGCATGGTAAGGAACCACTTGTTTTTTTCCTGGCTGTCTGGCTAGCTTAGCCCCAAAATAACCACACAAAAATTGTATTAATTAAATCACTGCTTGGCCCATTAGCTCTAACTTCTTATTTGCTAACTCTTACAACTTAGTTTAACCCATTTCTATTAATTTTTGTATTGCCACATGGCAGTGGCTTACTGGTAAAATTCCCAGCATCTGTCTCTCGCAGATCTATGATTTTAGCCTCATCAATGAACAAATTGTTAAACAGACACAAACGACAAGTAAACCAAAGTTTATTTGTGAAGTAAAAAACAGTTGCAATCTGCACATCACATATCAGAGAGAGTAATTTTTTGTGGACCATGTTAAGGTATGGAGAAGGGTTTTGTTTATAGAACAGCAAATGTTGATGGTGCTATAGTTTGATGTAGTTTATTTGTCTCCTTTGATTTTTGTAATTTAGGTCTTGAGATTTACTATACTGAGGTGCAATATAGAAAAATCATACACAGCTAGTTGAGTCGAGCATAGTCTTTTATATTGTACTTCTTTAGTTTTATTAGCAGAACTTTATGTAGCTCAGTGGATGGAGGTTTTAAGGACATGCACATTGTTCAAGGAAATTGTTATGAATAATGGTTTTAAAGATCACAAGTATATTCCAGAAGGGTGAGTATATATTTTTTCTGTTTGAAAGAGAGAAAAAAATGATTTGTTTCATTATGTGTGTGTCTCAGATGGAATAGGATACAAGAAACTTGGACATTGTCTTAATCCTTTACACTGATTATATTAACCCTTTTTTCAAAATAACTATACTTCATTACTACTGTAATTAAATTTGTTTGTACATTATAAAAACCTCCTGGAAAATATTTTAGTTTTTCTAGCAAGGAAAACCGATTAAATTAAAACGGCAGATAATTGTTCTGATAAAGTACAGAATGTACAGATAGATTTAAAAGTTTGTAAAGAAAATACTTTGTGTTGAAAGAGACTGGTAAATTCACCTCAAGAAATATTTTATGGGCCGGGCGATGGTGGCGCACGCCTTTAATCCCAGCACTCGGGAGGCAGAGGCAGGCGGATCTCTGTGAGTTCGAGACCAGCCTGGTCTACAGAGCTAGTTCCAGGACAGGCTCCAAAGCCACAGAGAAACCCTGTCTCGAAAAACCAAAAAAAAAAAAAAACCAAAAAAAAAATATTTTATGAACAAGTGATTCTTGTCTTTTGCAATTGTTGCAGGTTTCGTAGCTTCTTTCCCAACACCGATGAGAACACTCACCTGCATATAGTTAGATCTAATGCATTCCTGCACTGTGTGCAGCCTGACAAAGATACATGGATGACTATGTGTTATCTTTATCTGTAGAGGAACACCACCCCAGACCAGAGAGAGAAACACAGAAAGATTTATGAAACACCAACAAAGTTCTATTTGGTAAACCACTGTGTTTATTGGGATTACTTACTTACAGGAGCACGGAAGACTCAAGTGCAGCTGCAATACCAAAACCTTCCATTCTCATTATTAGTGACAACTCACAGTAGCTGCATAACTGCTGCTTGATGCATGAAGTTCGAATAGCTTCACAGATTGCAAAAGCCCTTCCAGGCCACTAGGAAAGTCAGAAAGTTCCTCCTCTCCTTAGCAGATATTTAACATTTCTATAATGTTGGGAAGGAATTGTGTTTTTAAACTATCTAGAGCATAAAAGAGAATTTAGACGCAAGCTTTAGAATCAGGAGCCTCCATCCTTTTACCTATACTGTTGCTATTTAGGAGAAACTACAGAAAAAAAATCCACACAAATTTCAACCTCTCCAGTGTCTTTCTTATAATACCCTCAACCTGAGTGGCTACTATTTCTCCCTTTGAATTTGTATCACAACATCTTCCTCCAGTTTTGCCTTTGCTTTAAGCATTTGATATTTTTTTAAGATTAAGCCTAATAGAAACTACACCAATTGAGTTGATTTCTTGCCTATTCTTTATAATTACTAGAAAGATTAGCAGAGAAAAAAATAGATTTAAATTTACCTTGATTGGTCACTTGCTTCTGTGGCATAAACTGATTTTTTGAGACTGTTATTTTTGTTTGTAAATAAATCATATAGTGAGTTATCCAATGATAAGTTATTTAATCTTACCATGATCAAAGTGATCAGTCTTTAGGATAAGAATTGTTCCCAAATGAGAACAGATTTAGCATATCAGAACCACAAACTGGTACGATGACATCAAATGTTAGTCACATACAATAAAATTTCTGATCTTAGATCATATCGTCCTTATGCTGAATGTTCATTAACCAAGGCAAAAAGGAGTGTCCACACTTCTCTTTCCTATGTCAAAATTTACAAATCTTGCTTTCAGCTTGCAAGGCACTATACCACTGACAGATCCGTTGAAGTGTTAAATGAAGTGAACCCCTGTGGCAGAGATTTTGCTGTAACCTCTTCAGAGCACACTTGACGTCATTGTTCCTCAGACTGTAGATCAAAGGATTGAGGGCTGGAGGTAACAGAGTGTAGAGCACAGAAAAGATTTTATCTGCGATTGATGGTACATTTGAGGGAGCCTTCAGATAGACAAAGCAAGCAGTGGCAATGAAAACAGTGAAAACAGTGAGGTGGGGGATGCATGTGGCAAATGCTTTGAACTGACCTTTATTCGTAGGCATCTTAAGAACAGTGGAGAAAATGTAAAAGTAAGAGATCACCACACAAGTAAAGCAAGACATGCCTAGGAACAGACCAATGCCAAGACTTGAATTAATGAGCACAAGTGTTTCAGAGCAGGAAATCCTTAGCAATGAAGGGACATCACAGAAAAACTGTGGGATCACATTGGAGCCACAGAATGACAGAGAAAATGTGCCCGCTGTATTTATGGCTCCAAAGAGTACTCCAGTAGCCCAGGAGACACCCACCATCAGAACACATATACCACCATTCATGATGGCGTCATAGTGCAGGGGACTGCAGATGGCAGCATAGCGGTCATAGGACATGGCAGTCAGGATAAATACTTCTCCTCCTGTGAAGGAACTCAATAAGAATACCTGAACCGCACAACCAAGAATGGAAATAAAACTGTTGTGTGTTAGACTATTCACAACTAAGTTTGGGATGGTAACTGACACAAAGAAGACATCCAGCAGGGACAAATTCTTCAGGAAGAAGTACATGGGTGTTTGAAGCTGCAGGTCAAGGGAGATGAGAGTGATGATGATCAGGTTACTTGCTAGGGCCGCCATGTACATCACTAGAAAGAACACTCCACATAGAGTCTGTAGCTCCTGGACGTCAGAGATACCCATAAAGAAGAATCCGGTTATTGCAGTGACATTAGCCATACTAGCTTCTTTTCAGGGCCTGTCACCAAGAAAGAAAGAATGAACAATTACTGGGGCTGCTATAAGTAATAACATTTATGTACAGATATGCTCAGAGAAAAATATCAATATATTTTTATTTTATATGTGTACTACATATAAGGTACACATATTTCCCCCCAAAAATCTCATTTCATTCCGACTTCCCCTCATATCCTTACTTTCTGTCTCTCTTTAATTTATATTCCTTGTATTTTTGTGTTTGTATTTTCATCTTTCTGTCCTCCCTCACTCTCTTCTCTCTGACTTTCCTCATTTTTATCTCCCCTTTCCATTATTTCTATCTCTCCCTTCTCTATAATCATCATTGGTACATCCTTAAGGTTCTATATATGCAGACTTAGTTTTTTAAGATTCAGGTATAGAATCTTCAGTCTTCTGAGTAGCAAAAACAATATTTGACATAAATCATTCTCACCACTTTAAGTTTATTGCCATAATTAGTTTAGGCAAAAATTTCCATGGCAATAGAAAGGTCTTGTTTCCCTTTGAGTAGTATTATATTATTCTTTTATAGATACTGAGTTTGCCAGTAGGTATTAAGAAAGATTTTGGATGTTTGAACAATAGCATCTTGTTAATTATATATCTAAAGATTACCTCAGTATTATAATTGCATATGCATTAAAACATATTACTCCTTATAATATGCAATTACTATGTATCAGTATAATAAACAAAAGAAAAATGCAGAAAAATAAAACACATAAAGGGTAAAAATAGAATAATGTGTTTTTTTTATTGAGAAAAGGAAAAAAAAACAAGTTTCTGCCTCCTCCCAGCCTCCCATTTCCCTCCCCCTCCTCCCACC
>NC_022023.1:8929808-8953766 GCF_000317375.1 Microtus ochrogaster
TAGAGTGGCTCCCAGGAGCCCAAGGCGATGTCCCCAGTTAGTTCCTTGGGCAGCTGAGGATAGGGAACCTGAAATGACCCTATCCTAGAGCAATACTGACGAATAATGTGTTTTTTTAAATCCTATAGACACAAACTTGCATTTGTACTAGATGGCCATGAGTTTGGACAGTAAAATTTTGACTAATTTAATGAATATTTCTGACAACTCTTTCCTAACAGTTTTAATTAAAAAATGTTAATGAAATGAAATCCATATTTCATGCTGCTTTACTTAAAATCACTTCAAATGTCTAATGGAAATCTAAGGGTAAGATAGATGTGGCATCTATCCCATAATTTACCTTTCATTTGATTGTCTGAAACTTTAAGAGAAACTTATGCTCTACTCTGAGGACAGGCAATATGTCTACCTTTGGATAGTAATGCTGTCCCTTAAAGGCAGAAGAAAAGATTGACTAACTAACGTATTCCCAATGTATCAACAATCATCTTTTACATCATGTGTAAATGACCAGCAAGGAGCCTTTAACCCTTTCCCTACACCTGTCTTAAACAGTGGAGTATTGTAGGTAGCTTTATAGGCACTAATGAGGCTGACCCTCTAAAAAGGGAGTCATAAACAAACTGGAAAGAAACCTCAGATCTTCCAAATAAAACTCATGGCATCTATACAGTCTGCAAAGCAAATAAAGGTTTCTCATCCTAACATTTATCTTTCAATTAAACAGTTATTGCCTCTCTAAGAAAAGCCCACTATAATTTTATGGTCACTATTGAGACACTGTGCAATCAGACCGAGATAAGACTTTCCCAGTCTACAGTCTGACCTGGAAGTTATTACTCACTTCCCTGTTTAACCTTGAAATTCTTGTTGGTGCATTGAAAGATAAGGCTGTCCAGTGCACTGATATTTTCTATATCACTGTCCTAATTTCACTATCGTGTTTAATGTTTGCTTTCTGTGGAGGTCACTTATTCCTAATGCACTGTTATTTCCAAAAGCTAGGATCCCTATAGCATAGGAATCCATTTAAGAAATTCCAACCTAATATTGCCTCATTTCCTTGAGTATTTCTCTTTATAATGTCATATTTCTTGAAATTCACTTTTGAATATTATCTAATATGTCTTGACACAGGTCAAGTTCTATATGTTCAAATAATATTTGAACAATAGGTCAGAATTATTTAGAAATTCTATTCTTTATTTAAAAACCAGAAGACAAATAACTCTTTGTGTGTATGAGTGTATTTGCACTTGTCTGTTTCATGATTATGTGACTGAGATTAATATATAGTATATGCAGACATTTTATTCTTCACCCAACAAGGCAAAGATAAGCATATAAGAGCAAGCACAAATATTTTTCTAAACACCAAAAAGGCTTCAGTCCTCAGATGGTATGATTTACTGCAAAAAGTGATTATGATTTATTCATTAATCAGAGAACATAAACTAAAGGGATTTCCACCAATGTGCACAGGATAAGTGTACAGGACAAAGTATCCAAAAGATGACACTTAGGAAAATATATTTCTAATAAAACATAATATCATTCCTGTTAGAAGTATTTACTGAAAAACTGTCTGTGCACACAGACAAAAGGTGTGGTGGAGGTGTGAGATCCTGGACACTTGCCAGGCTCTTACAATCCTCAGGCTGGGGAAACACAGGAAGAAGACAAATAAGAGATATACATGCGAATAAATCACTACTAATTACATTGATATTAATATGTTTCCCAATTTCTTCCATATCCATAACATTTTAAAATGTTGTTTTAGAGAGCCCATTTTAACATTTTACCAGGGAAAATTTGAAATGTGTACCTGACAAAAATTCAGATTCTTCACATTCCTAGAAAAGAGCTACTCTTTCGATTTTCCAGCAGGTCAGCCTGAGCATGTGAAATAGTTTACATCTTCAAGAGATCGTGTTAGTATTGGATCACCTTAAAGTAAGATAGAAAATGCAGCCCTCTTTGGTAAGTTCTGAAATCATATAATATTCTGCTGTCTTTAAGGTTGTTATAAAACTCAAAGTTCTGAGTTGAAGTGTCTTCATTTCTCATCCTGAGGAAACAAATATTAACAACATGGAAAATATTTCACCTCCTTATAAACTTTGCTCCGGATTCATTTAAGTTCATACACAATGAGCATATTCCTCGCAGACCTTCACTGTCACTTGGTTACTTCCTACTAGTCCCAGAAGGCAAATCTTTCTGGATAGCCTTATTAAGAACCCATGTCTTATGTCAATTAGTGTTGTAAAAAAATGCTGTTGTTAAAACTTAGATTTATCTGGTCCTGAAAATATACTGGAATAAGTAAAAAATACTTTCTTCAAAATTAAATAAAAAATGTATTTGCTTAGCTGCCCAGTGCCTATAGTTGGAGACAATGTTAGAGGTGAAAAAAATGAGCTATTCATTAAAGGTTGAAGATAACCACTAGAAGGAAATTTCCAAATAAATCTCTATCTCATGCATATCATGAGATGAATCTGGTTACTGAAGTGAAGCTGAAATGCTCCATTTATAGTGCCTGGACTTTATCAGGGTAAATATTATCAATGTCTCAAATAATAACATTAGTGTACAGAAATGCTCAATAGAAAAATGTGTCAATCGGCTGCCTAAAGAATAAAACAATACAGTTTTGCATACAGGGTCACTTTTTTCTCTTTACCATGCATATCATTCCTTACTCACTCTTCCTTCTATAGCTTTTCTGAATAAATCTCTGCCCTCTTTTCCTCCTCTCTTGCTCTCTCTCTTCTGACTTTCCTCCTTTCCTATTCTCTCTCTCAGTTTTATTTCCATTCCTCTTTTATTTTTAATACATTTATAATAAATTTTCAGGCTCTGAGTTTGGGCTTCTGTCCACTTCTGTATCAATGAATTACCCTTTCATAAATGTTGACTATACTTGGGCTAACTTTAGGAAGATTAAAAGCAATTTTGAATGTTTGAACTCAAAATTCGCCTCAAAGTGATCATTACTAATTTATATATATACCAAATTGTCACATTACCACCATATCATGCACAATTACCTTGTATCAAAATGCATAAACAAGTAAATGAGATGAAGAAAAATAAAATGCAAAAAATATAAAAATAAAATATAGGAATTTCATTTCATCCTGAAGCCTAAACCTAGCCTCTGTGTAAGATGGTTATGTGTCTGGGCCACAGAAGATTGTCATTTTAACTCTTTCTTAATGGACTTCTCCCTCTCTCTCTTTTAATCAAGAAATCTGAAGAGATCTATAACAAACGTTTAAGGACTCCTTTGCCTAAAATGAGGGGGCATCGAGAAAAATTGTTGAATCACACGGGATAAACAGAAATGCAATGAAAATGTGTCAGCTCTTTATATGGCTCCAAAAAATCACCCTGGTAGCTCAGGACACATCCACCATCGGCACACACGTATCATCACCCTGATGGGATCATATTGCAGGGGAAAACAGTTGGCAAAAAGAGGTCACAGAACACGATGCCTTAAATAATCTTGATCAATAATGAAAGTCAGTTATTTGAAAAGCAAAATTAGCAGCGATAAACTTCCATAGTTTTGTTATAAGGTACGGATCCTAATCGATTTTTAAAAGTGAGGCAGAATTTTTCTTTTAGCTATGTTCTTCAAAAACAGTTTTACCTTCTGCAAATACTAAGCATTTCTGGCAAGACACTTCCTATTTCCTGAAGGACAGCCTTCTACAAGGATGTTCCAAAATGGACAAAATTTTTTTAAATGCCTTATAATCCCTTATGGTAATTCCCTTAGGTCAACACATCTCCCAACCATGATCAAAAAAGTTTCTGTTTAAAGCAGATGTTGATAATCACAGATGAATAAAAGAGGATGAAGTGAAGAAAATAACTGTCTACGGAATATTCGGCCCTAAAGGAATTATATAAACTGCATCCTCAGGTCTTGAGACTCAGAATTAATTGCGTAAAGGATATGGAAAATGTATAGAAGACTGACTAGGTGGATTACTATGAGGAAAATTTTTCTCAGCACAGAAATGATGCTATCCATATAACTCATACAGCTTGTGCAGCTCTTAACAACTTGTGAAGTATGAAAGACCAAATTCCAGCATGGAAGGGGGAATAGAATACAAAATCTTACCCTATCGGAAGAGATATTAAAATTTACAGATGCCGGGAGTTTAAAAGTTAGGTTCTGTACAAACGTAGGCCCGGGTATATAAACCAATATCAAGTGTTATATTACACATACAAGAAATTTGGGGCATCACAAATTGGTCTTGAAGTATTGTGTCATAGATCTGGGAGACATTGGGCCATGAATATGATCAAAAACATTGGAAAGACTCAAAATTCTCTAAAAAAAATGGAAAGGCAGTAAATGAATGTAAAGAAAATGTAGACTTGCTTAGCTGCACTTTATAAACTACTTTGAGTAAGGCATTTAAATGAATAAAACTTATGATTTTTATGTGTGTTGTTCATGGTATCACTGTTGCCACAGCGAATTAAATATTTTAAGCCGGGCGGTGGTGGCGCACGCCTTTAATCCCAGCACTTGGGAGGCAGAGGCAGGCGGATCTCTGTGAGTTCGAGACCAGCCTAGTCTACAGAGCTAGTTCCAGGACAGGCTCCAAAACCACAGAGAAACCCTGTCTCGAAAAAGCAAAAAAAAATATTTTAATACTCATTTCAGTCATTATATTATTAACAGTCTCTGTTCTTATAATCTATAATACTTCTTTTCCTTGGTTGCATCTTCTGACCCTACTGTTTACAGGACTTTTCTCTTAAAGTGATATTTTAAATTTCAATACGTCTATTAAATTGTCTTGTTTAAATATTCCAATTTCCTTGTAAGTTTGCATGATTCCTGAAAAAATATTTCCAACTTTAGCATACAAGAGCAGAAACTGGTACCATGACAACATATGTTAGAATCATATAATCTAATTTCTGAACTTAGATCATATCATCCTTATTCTAAGTGTTTATTTAGTCAGGGTAAAAATGTGTATCTACAATTTTCTCTCCTATGTCAAAAACTACAAAACTTTCTACCAACTTGTGAGACACTATAGCACTGGCAGATATTTTGAAGTATTAAATGAAGTGAATATCTTGCACAAAGACTTTGCTGTAACCTCCTCAGAGCACACTTTACATCGCTGTTCCTGAGACTGTAGATCAAAGGATTGAGGGCTGGAGGTAACACAGAGTAGAGCACAGCAAAAAGCCTGTCTGTGATCGATGGTACTATTGAGGGTGGCTTCAGATAGACAAAGCAAGCAGTAGCAATAAAAACAGTGAACACAGTGAGGTGGGGGATGCATGTGGCAAATGCTTTGGACCGCCCTTTAGTAGTAGGAATCTTAAGCACAGCAGAGAAAATGTAAAAGTAAGAGATCACCACACAGGTAAAGCAACACATGCCTAGAAACAGACCAATTCCAAGACCTGTATAAATGAGCACTAGTCTTTCAGAACAGGAAATCCTTAGCAATGAGGGGACATCACAGAAAAACTGTGGAATCACATTGGAACCACAAAAAGGTCCAGAAAATATGCCAGCTGTATAAATGGCTCCAAAAAATACCCCAGCTGCCCAAGAAACACCCACCAACACCACAAAGGTAGTAGCATTCATGATGGCGTCATAGTGCAGGGGACTGCAAATGGCAGCATAGCGGTCATAGGACATGGCAGTGAGAATAAATACTTCCCCTGCTGAGAAAGAACTCAATAAGAATACCTGAACTGCACAACCAAGAATGGATATAAAATTGTTGTGTGTTAGACTATTCACAATTAAGTTTGGGATGGTAACTGACAGAAAGAAGACATCCAGCAGGGACAAATTCTTCAGGAAGAAGTACATGGGTGTTTGAAGCTGCAGGTCAAGGGTGATAAGAATGATGATGATCAGGTTACTTCCTAGGGCCACCATGTACATCACTAGGAAGAACACTCCACATAAAGTCTGTAGCTCCTGGACGTCAGAGATCCCCATCAAGATGAATCCGGTTATTGCAGTGACATTGGCCATACTAGACTCCATTCAGACCCTGTCACCATGGAAGAAAACAATGAATAAGTACTACAACTGCTGTAAGTAATGACAATGATGTACAGATAAGCTCAAAGCAAAAGAATTCAAGAAATTACAAATACGATGCAGATACATTTCCAAAAATTCTTGCTCCATACCCCTTATCACCACAGCGTTGCCTCACTCTTTCCCTACCTTCTGTTCTTGGTGTTTGTCTGTGTGTATGTGTATCTCCATGTTCTCTTCTCTCTTACCTCCTCACTTTAATCCTCCTGTTCTTTTCTCTCTCAGTCTTTATTTCTGTCTCCCTCACACACTCTCTCTACTTAGATTTAGATTGTCCTGAGTGATCTACATATGCAAACTAGGTTTTCTATGATTCAACCACAAAGCCGAAGACTTCTCAATACCATAAACATCATTTGATATAAATTAATCTTATTATTTTAACTCTATGATCATAATTAGTTTAGGAGAAAGTTTCCATGGCATTGGGAAGGTCTTTTTTTTTCTTTTTATTTTTTTTCGAGACAGGGTTTCTCTGTAGCTTTGGTGCCTGTTCCAGAACTAGCTCGTGTAGACCAGGCTGGCTTCGCACTCCCAGAGATCCACCTGCCTCTGCCTCCCGAGTGCTGGGATTAAAGGCGAGCACAACCACTTCTTTTCTTTTAAGTATTAGTAGAGTATTCTTCTCTGACTATTGAGTCTATCAGTAGGCTGTAAGAAAATTTTTTAATGTTTAACTACAGAGTCATGATAGATAGTTTTAAATAAAAACCAAAAATTACCTCAGTATGATAACTATACATGTATCAAAAGATCATATTACTACATATAGTATTAAACTACTATGCATTGATATGCAAATAAAAGAAAGTTGCAGAAAATAAAATACATAACAGATAAAAATTCATTAAATTTTTCTTGTACAATAGAAAATTGTTGGTAAATGTCTCATTGATACCATTGACTCTATAGAAGGAGTAATAATCAAACTGGAAAGAAATATCAAATCTTACAAATAAAACATCTGTCATATATACAGACTGCAAAGCAAATAAAGAATGTTCATCAAGACATTTCCCTTTAAACATGGATTGCCTCTCTAAGCAGAGTCAACTGTAATTATCTGGGCCCTGTTCAGACACTGAATGATCAGACTAAGATAGGAGTCAACCTGACCACAGCCTAATCCAGTACTTAATACACACTTTCCCTGTTTGATCGTGGTGTTCCTGTCACTACTTCAGAAGATAAGGCTATCCAATACAGTTATATTTCCTAAATCCCTGTCCTAACTTTTACAATTTTGTTTACTGTTTTATTTCTATGGAGATCAGATATTGCTAATGTTCTGTAATTTTTAAAAGCAAAGATCCCTATAGCATTGAAATCCATTTAAAAATTCCAAAACAATATCCCCTCATTTCTTGAGTATTTTTCTTTATGATTTCTTATTGCTTGAAATTCACTTTTGAACCTTACCAGCTATTCCTGATTCGAATAAAGCATTGTATGTTTAAAATGCACTTATTTGGTTACTCAATTCTAAACCATTTAGATAACTATTCTTTATTAAAAAAACCAGCAACCAATCTGTCTCTCTTTTCCTTTGTTGTGTGTGTGTGTGTGTGTGTTTGTGTGTGTGTGCATGCATTTGTGTGTGTTTGTCCATGTCTGTTCCATGACTTAATGATAAAACAAATATGGACTATATAGGAGCATTTTTTTCTCTAGTTGGTGAGCCAAAGATGTACCAAGTGTGTACAAGAATCTGCAAATATTTTCCTAAACAACAAATGATCTATAATCTTTAGTTGGCACGATTTGTTGCAATCAATGATCATAATTTAGTCATTAGTCATCTTGCTGCTTAAATTAAGGAATCTTTACCAACGTGCACGGGATTAGTATACATGCTAAAATTTTTAACAATGGAACTTAGAAAAGCACATCTCTAATTAAATATAAGATGAATCCTGTTTTGAATACTTACAGAAAAGCTCTCTGTGTAAACAGGAAAAAAATGTGTGGCAGAGGCGTAATATTCTGGGTACTTGCCAGGCTATTGCAGTTCTCAGACTGGAGAAATACAGAAAGAAAGCAAATATTAGATATGAAGGTAAACAAGTCTCTACTAAATTTTCTTGCTTTTCATATATTTCCAAATTTCATCCATATCATAAAATCTTAGAAATTGTTTTAGAGAGCCTATTTTAACATTTTATCAATGAAAATTTGAAACTTGTACTTGACAAAAATTCAGATTCTTCACATCCTAGAAAAAACTTACTCTTTAGAATTTCCTGCAGGTCAGTTTGGCTTGGGAAATATTTTTACGTATGCAAGAGCTAAAATTAATATTGAATCACCTCAAAGGAGAATTGTACATGCAGCTCTCTCTGGTTAGTTTTGAAATCACATCTTATTCTGTCTCTAAGACCATTATAACACTGAAAACTCTGAGTGAAACTGTCTTCATTTCTTATCCAGGAGAACCAAATATCAGCAAGAAGGAAAATATGTTACCTTTTATATACTTTGATGTAGATTCATTTGACACCATATATAATGAGCATTTTCCTAACAAAACCCTCACAGTCTCTTGGTTACTTCCTGGTAGTCCCTAAAGACAAATCTTTCTGATAAACTTAATTTTAGCCCATGTCTTAAGACAATTAGTGTTGTAATAATTGCTGCTATTGAAAATGAGATTTATCAGGTCCCAGTGAATACGCTGGAATAGGTAAAAAAGAACAGTCATATTTTTCTCAGAATTAAATTTATGTATTTTCTTAACTTGACAGTGCATAAAGTTAGACAATGTTAGATTTATAAAAAAGAAGTTACTCATTGACGGTTGCTAATAATCACTAGAAAGATAATTGCAAATAAGTTTGTATGTCATGGATATCAGAGAATCCCAGAAAGATAAATCTGGTTACAGAAGTAACACTGTCATACTACATTTGTAGTGTGTGAGACCCTATCTGCATAAATATTATTAATGTTCCAAATTAATTATTAGCATTAGTGTATAGAAATACTCAATAGAAAATGTGTCCATTCAATCATCTACCTAATATAAAAATATGATACAGTTTTGCATAAACTGTTATTTCTCTCCTTCCCTTTCATAACATTCTACTCTCAATCTTCCTTCTTAATATTTTGTGATTAACTTTTTGTCCCTCTTTTCCCTTTCCCTCACTCACTACCTTCTGACTTTCTTCCCTTCATGTTCTTCGTATTCCTTCTCCCCTCCCCTTTTCAAACTTAGTCTCCCTTTGTATCTCTCTATTATGGCCTCAGAAGTTTATTAAGGCTCTGGACAATCTGTGTAATATTTCTACAATTGAGATATAAAATATTAACTCACCATTATTTTAAAATTAAGTCTGATTAGAATAAAAATTGTATAATGTAAATAATTCTTTTTTGTTTATTTTATTTTTTTTAGTTGTTGCAAAAAAATTTCCCATTTCCCTCCCCCTCCTAGCACAAATCACCCCCTCTCCCCATTCCCCTCCCCCTCCCCCCCACTCCATTCCCCCTCGAGAATGAAGAGCAGTCCAGATTCCCTGCCCTGCGGGAAGTCCAAGGTCTTCCCACTTCTATCCAAGACCAGGAAGGTGAGCATCCAAACAGGCTAGGCTCCCACAAAGCCAGTTCATGTATTAGGATCGAAACCTAGTGCCATTGTCCTTGGCTTCTCATCAGCCTTCATTGTCTGCCACGTTCAGAAAGTCCGGTCTCATCCCATGCTTATTCAGTCCCAGTCCCGCTGGCCTTGGTGAGCTCCCAATAGATCAGTTCCACTGTCACTTTTAGGATCTTATGAAAATAAATGTAGGGATAACTTTTCAGTTTTAGTTTGGGCTTGTTTCCATTTATGCATTAATAAGTTATAATTTTATGAATATTCAGTATATTTACCCTAATTTCAGAAAGACTAGAAAGACTTTTGAATGCTTGTACTGAAAAAGCACCTCAAGATGATCATTACTCATGTACCCATGTATAGAATAATCAATACAGGTACAATTTCCTGCATCAATATGCATAATTTAAATAAAATGAGGTGAAGAAGTTAAAGTACAACAAATATAAAATTAAACGTTGGAGTTTCATTTAATCCTGTAGCCTAGACCTAACTTTGTATTAGATGACTGTGAGTCTGGAGAACAGAAGATGGTCTTTTCAACTCTTTCTTAGCAGATTTTATCAAGAAATCTATACCCATTATTTAGGTTTCTTTACTTAAAATGACAGGCATCAAAGGAAAAAATTCAGAACAAAATGTTACCATAGAAAGACATGCAAAATGTGCCAGTTCTATGCATCACTCCAAAGAGTATACAGGTAGACCAGCAAACACCCTCTATCAACACACACGTAATACCATTCATGATGGCATCATATTGCAGGGGAAAAGAGATGACAACATATCAACTATATAATATAGTCGCTAGGATAAATACTTCCCATGATAAAAAAGAGTTCATAAAAGGATACAAATGACATTGTATCCAATTTTCTATACCATATAGAGCCCTTGTTTCCTGTATGAAGCCTCATGAGCCAATTAGCCACTATTTTCAGTATTTAGGACGTCACCAGAAGGCTTGTTAAGTTCTGTATACTTAGACTTCCTCAAACCTTTGCTCAAAATTCCTTCACTTTCTTTCTGCAAATCAATATCAAAATATTCAGAAACACAGACTGACGTTAAACATAGTTAGGCTCTCACTTCTTTACTATGAATTTTATGTAATAATTACATAATAATTACAGACTACTGTGACAAAATACTTAAAACAGTCAATTAATGAAGGAATTTCTAATATGCCTCATTATTTGTCCATATAGTCCATCACATTCAAAAAGGGATGCCCTTAGTTACATGAGTTAGATAGATGTTCCCAAACTATCTGTTGTTAGGAAACAGTGAGAGTTGCATTCTTCCACCCAAGTTACCACTTTCTTTTATTCAGTATGAGATCCTAGACCGCAAAATTCAATCCAACAAAAACTTGGATAAGTCTTTCCACATCAGTTAAACCTCCATGGAAATGTACTAAGAGGTTTGTTTCTTATGTGATTTTAATTTTGGAAAGTTTATAAGCAACAATCAACATCACAGCTATTCTTAATGTTCTGTATTCTTGATCATACATTTTGACTTTGTTTAGGTAAAATCCATGATATTTATATATTTAAACGTTTGTTAGTACAGAAACACATGATGCCTTGAGAAAACCTATTTATTAATGAAAGCCAGTTAGCATGAAAAAATTAATTTTGATACACGTTCATTGTTTGGTTTTATGATTCATAATAGATGTCAACATTATGTTGAAGTTTTAGAAAAATGATTTGAGCTGAAAACATTACTTTTCTATCTCATTATCATTCTCTCAACATTAAAAATGACAATACATAATTTAAAATTACTGAAAGAATTAAATTGTTTATTTGTTCTAATCATGTTTTACTCTAAGATATTTTAATTTATACAAAGAAAAATAAAGTGAGATGAATAAGTGACCTAGTGAAAAAGAATTGGTGGGAGAACACTAGATAAGCAATAACTTTACAGAAAATACAAATTTATATAACTATAGATGATAATATATTTATATATCAAAAAGTTTGCTGAGAGATTCTAATTGCATAAATTTAAAACTTTACTGTTATAAAAGGTCAGTGTTTCAAGTGTCTATCCATGCTTATTGACACAAAGAACCATAAAAAATCATGGCAATTCTTAACTTGCCAAGTCCAGGTGATATAAGAACTAAGTCTCCTAGCTTATCTCATTAGGCAATGAGCCCATGCCCTCTGGACATAGTCTTCCTCCAGAAAACTTGAAATATTGTGTTGCATGGTTAACGGACCTGCCCTTTTTACTCAGTATAAGGAATGTGCTTTTGACCAATGAGATGGAACGCTTGTGATTTTTTTTATTATTACTTCAAGCATTTGTAAAAAGGTGTATACATTCCAGGTGAAAATAGAAGTAAAAAGAATTAAAACTGATGTGGGATACCCCTTTGTATGCTGTTATTACCATTAATGAATAAAGAAAACTGGCTTGCCCTGATAGGGTAGAACAGAGTTATGAGGAAAAGGAAATTGAATGCTGGGAAGAAAGAGGCAGAGTCAGGGAGATGCCATGGAGCAGCCACCAGAGACAGACATGCTGAAACTTTGCTGGTAGGTCACAACCTCATGGTGATACACACATTAATAGAAATGGATTAAATTAAGATGTAAAAGTTAGCCAATAAGAAGCCAGAGGTAAGCCAAGTAGTAGTAGCACATGCCTTTAATCCCAGCACTCGGGAGGCAGAGGGAGGCGGATCTCTGTGAGTTCGAGACCAGTCTAGTCTTCAAGAGCTAGTTCCAGGACAGGCTCAAAAGCTACAGAGAAACCCTGTCTTGAAAGACAAAAACAAAAACAAAACAAAACAAAAAAGCTAGAGCTAATGGGCCATTAATATAGTTTCTGTATGGTTATTTCAGGGGTGAGTAGCTGGAAACCAACAATCATTCTCCTTAACAACATGAAACAGAAAATTAGAAAAAGAATTAGAACTACGGAATTGGAACTAAAGGATTAGAGCTAAGATACTATAGAAAATTAGGACAAGAGAGGTAGAGAAGCTGAAGCATAAAGCTCATGACTCGAAAAGCATATGTATGAGTTCATTTGGTAATTCCTCAGACTAGAAATTTCTAAGTTCCCTTCACTAAGATGTAGCCTCTGCAATGAACCCTGGGTGTTAGTTTTGTGAGTTGGACTTGCAAGCTACCAAAAGAGGTTGTCATAAACTGCCATATAAAGAAAACTTATAAGCAAAGGTTTAATTTGAGCCTTGACTCTAGCTACTGACCCAACAATTGGGTATGAGTTTTGGGTCATTCATAAAATGAATTCTTACAGATTTTGTGATATAAATTATCTCTTAGGGTTTGATTATAAAATATTCAAACAGGATCATGGGTTCACCATTTGTTTCCAGATGATCATGTTCTTTTTTTAGGCTTTGGAAACATTAAGAAGAGATTTGCAGTCCCAGTTTTGATTTCTTAATAGAAAAATTGACATGAGATACGTTCTTCTACAAGTTTGTTTCCTGTGCTTAACTCTTTTTTCTTTAACATAATACATGAAAGAAACTACTAAGTCCAGGTATGGGAGCACGTTAAATTTTCTTTTATATCACAGCAATAAAATAGTGAGGGTAACTTCAGTGGCAGTGTAGGTGGTTTCTTTTGTGTGTGTTCAAAGCAATTACAAAGGACATTCAGGAAGACAAAGGTAGGAAAGGATATAGTGGAAATTATATGAATATCATGGTCACACACGGAATTCTAGAAAATTAAAATAAGAAATTTGTCAAAGAAATCTCTCCCTATGCCTCTAACATGAAGTATTTTCTGTAGCAGTTGAAAGTTTTGATCTTAAATTGAATCCCTTGCCATTTATGAAGCAACTCTGTACTCGTCATCTATACTACTTCTTTTCCTTGGTTGCGCCCTCTGATCCAACTATCTACAAGGTTTTTTTTTGTATTAGAAAGAGTGATGTTTTAAATTTCATTACTTCTATTGCTTTGTTTAAATATCCTAAGTTTCCTTCTAAATTTGTATGATTCCTGAAAAATATTTTCTTTTTTTTAAAAAAATATATTTATTTATTTATTTATTTATTTATTTATTTATTTATTTATATATTGTGTATACAATATTCTGTCTGCGTGTATGCCCGCAGGCCAGAAGAGGGCACCAGACCCCATTACAGATGGTTGTGAGCCACCATGTGGTTGTCGGGAATTGAACTCAGGACCTTTGGAAGAGCAGGCAATGCTCTTAACCGCTGAGCCATCTCTCCAGCCCCATGAAAAATATTTTCAAGACTCAATATTCTTGAGCCCCAAAGCCTTCACACCTCTTTTTGCATTATTGACAAATGAGCCCATTTTTACAAGGGTACTCCTTTTTTTTCCATGTCGCCAGTTGTCGAGAAGAATTGCAGTCTCTATCTTTTTATCTCCTTTTGCATCCTATTATTGATGTTTATCGAACCTCCTCTCCATTCAAGTCTCTTGCATGAGTTATGCGAATAAAGAAAATGGCATTACTTTTTGTTGTCTTATGCTTAAAATAAATGTTGATTGAGTTTAAACCCAGAGAAAAAGTCCATAGCATGACGTAAGAAGTGGTAGACAAGACAAAACACAAAGATACAAAGAAAATGAAAAAGAAGTAGTTGTCATACCTGGATGGTGATCGAGGGGCAAAAATTTGACTAGTGTGAGTTCAGGAGGTTCTGTACAGTAATGCAGGAAATGGGTATTATAGACAAGACCACAAAATGTGGGGAACTTTGGCACGTAAAGACAGATGACATTCAGGTATTTGTCTCACCCATGAACTGATTGACAAAAGGACACAATAAACAGTAAAGAAAATATTATTCGTCAAGTAAAAACAGTTGAGATATGAGCATCAAATGAGAGAGACACACACAGAGAGAGAGAGAGAGAGAGAGAGAGAGAGAGAGAGAGAGAGAGAGAGAGAGAGAGAGAGAGAGCATGTGTGGACCATGTTAGGCCAGAGAAAATGGTTTTGCTTTTCGGTCTGCTAAAGTTAACGGTTCTGTAGTTTGATGCAGCTTTTGTCTCCTTTGTTTGTTGTTGTAATTTAGGTCACAAGTTACATTGAGTTGCAATCAAGTGAATCATATACAGCTAGTTGAGTTGAGCATAGCAAGTCAGTTTATTATACGTTGTGCTTATTATAATAAGGTTTTACTAGTAGAAATTTACATACAGCTTAGTGGATAGAGGTTTTAAGTAACTGCGTATTACTCAAAGAAATTGTTATGGGCAATAGTTTTAAAGATCACAGAGCCTATTCCAGAAAGATGAGTATATTTGTTTTCAGCTTGAAAGAGAGCGATAGGTGATTAGTCTTAATGTGTGTTTTTGTATGTGTGTGTGTGTGTATGTTTAAGATGAAATAGGCTATATGGGATTGGACATTGCTTCAATTCTTACTCTGATTTTTGTAACCTTTGTCAAAGTCATTATTAATCACTGCTAATATAATTGAAAGTGGTTGTACATTATGAAAACCTCATAGGAAAAAATGTTAGTTTTTCTAGTAATAAAAAATAATTAAATATAAAGGAAAGATAACTATTCTGATAAAATATAGAATCTACACAATGGTTTAAAACATGGCAAATAAAATCTTTTTTGTTGGTTGACACTGGTAAATTGACCTAGAAAATACTTCATGGACAAGTGATTCTTGTCTTTTGCAATTATAATAGGTTTCATTACTTCCTCCTAGACAGTGATGAGAACATTTACCTCCATGTAGGTACAAGTGTGCCTTCCTGCACTATATGCAGGCTGAAAAACATACATGGATGACTTTGTGTTATCTTTTTCCTGTAGAGGAACCTCAGAGAAGATATAGAAAGAAAGAAAGAAAGAAAGAAAGAAAGAAAGAAAGAAAGAAAGAAAGAAAGAAAGAAAGAGAAATGAAGAATGAAGGAAGGAAGGAAGGAAGACCTAAGGAATTCCAGGAAAGTCAAACTTTGTAAACTAATTTGTTTATTGGAATTACTTACAGGAGCATATAAGATTCAAGCCAGCTACAGCACCAAAATCTTCAATTCCCAGTGTTGGTGACAAGTCACAGTAACTGATTGCCTGCTGCTTGCTGCATTAATTTCACATAGCTTCACAGATCACAAAAATCTATCCCAGGTTACTAGGATACTCAGGATACTTTCACAGATGTTTAACATCTCTATAACACTGAAAAGGGAGTTGTGTTTTTAAGCTCTCTAGACTATATAAGATTATTTAGACATGGCCCTTAGACTCCGAAGCCTTTTGCCTCTCACCTATACTGCTTCTATTCAGGAGAAACTACAGAAAAAAAACCCCACACAATTTCAACCTCTCCATTGTTTTTCTCATAATGCCCTCAACCTGAGTGGCTACTATTTCTCTTTTCAAACTTGTATCACATAGTCTTCATCCGGTTTTATCTTTATTTTATGGAATTAATAATTTTGAAAGGATTAGAGCCATTAGACACCAGGCCAATTGGGTTGACTTCTTGCCTATATTTTTTAATTACTAGGAAGACTTTCACGGAAAGCATGGGTGAATTTACTTGGACTGTTCAGGAGATTCCACAGTTTAAATGACGTTGTTATTTTAGTGTGTAAATGAGCCTTAGTAAGAGTTAGCAAATAAGATATTTAATATTACAATGAAAATCTGACCAATTGTTTAAATATTTATAGTTTCCAAGTGAGAAAAATTTTGCATACAAGAGAAGAAACTGGTATCAAGACATTATATGTTAATATCATAAAAATCTAATTTCTGTTATTAGATCATATCATACTTATTCTAATTGTTTATTAGGTCAGGATAAATATGACTATCCACAGTTTTCTTTTCTATGTCATCAACTGAACAACTTGCTTGTAGCATGTGAGACACTATACCACTGAAAGATATTTTGAAGTATTAAATGAAGTGAACATATTGCACAAAGATTTTGCTGTAACCTCCTCAGAGCACACTTGACATCCCTGTTCCTGAGACTGTAGATCAAAGGATTGAGGGCTGGAGGCAACACAGTGTAGAGCACAGCAAAAAGCCTGTCTGTGATCGATGGTTCTATTGAGGGTGGCTTCAGATAGACAAAGCAAGCAGTAGCAACGAAAACAGTGAACACAGTGAGGTGGGGGATGCATGTGGCAAGTGCTTTGGATTGACCCTTAGTAATAGGAATCTTAAGCACAGCAGAGAAAATGTAAAAGTAAGAGATCACCACACAGGTAAAGGAAGACATGGCTACAAACAGACCAATTCCAAGACCTGTATAAATGAGCACTAGTCTTTCAGAACAGGAAATCCTTAGTAATGATGACACATCACAGAAAAACTGTGGAATCACATTGGAACCACAAAAAGGCCCAGAAAATATGCCAGCTATATACATGGTTCCAAAGAATAACCCAGTGGTCCAAGAAACACCCAACAACACCACAAAGGTAGTAGCATTCATGATGGCATCATAGTGCAAGGGACTGCAAATGGCAGCATAGCGGTCATAGGACATGGCAGTGAGAATAAATACTTCCCCTGCTGAGAAAGAACTCAATAAGAATACCTGAACTGCACAACCAGGAATGGATATAAAATTGTTGTGTGTTAGACTATTCACAACTAAGTTTGGGATGGTAACTGATGGTAAGAATATATCCAACAGGGACAAATTCTTCAGGAAGAAGTACATAGGTGTTTGAAGCTGCAGGTCAAGGGAAATAAGAGTGATGATGATCAGGTTACTTATTAGAGCTGCCATGTACATCACTAGAAAGAACACTCCACATAGAGTCTGTAGCTCCTGGACGTCAGAGATCCCCATCAAGATGAATCCAGTTACTGCAGTGCCATTGGTCATACTAGATTCTATTCAGACCCTATCACCATGGAAAAAAAAATAAATGAATAAGTATTGCCAGTGTTGTAAGTAATAACAATGATGTACAGATATGCTCAGAGGAAATGCATTAAAAAAATTACAAATACGGTGCAGATTCACCTCCAAAGAATTCTTGCTTCATTCCACCTTGCCGCCATAACATTGCCTCACTCTTTCCCCACCTTCTATTCTTAGTGTTTGTGTTTGTATGCGTATCTCTATATTCCTTCCCTCCCACACTCTCTTCTCTCTGACTTCCCTAACTTTAGTTCTCCTGTTCCTTTCTCTCTCAGTCTCTATTTCTGTCTCTCTCACACTCTCCCTCTTGACTTAGAGTCAGATTGTCCTTACAGGTCTGTATATGCAAACTTGGTTCTCTATGATTCAGCTATAAAGCCTAAGATTTCTGGGTACTATAATTAACATTTGATATAAATTAATCTTATAACTTTAACTCTATGTTCATAATTACGTAAGGAAAAAGTTTCCATGGCATTGGGAAAGTCTTCTTTCCTTTTAAGTATTAGTAACTTATTCTTCTTTGAATATAGAGTTTATCTGTAGCCAGTAAGAAAGATTTTTAAGGTTTAACAACAGAATCATGATAAATAGTTTTAAATATATATTAAAAATTTAACTCAGTATGATAATTATACATGTATCCATAGATCATATTACTATATATAGTATAAAACTACTATGCATTAATATGCATGAAAAAGAAAAATGCAGAAAATAAAATCCATAAAATATAAAAATAGAATATAATGTTTTTAATCCTATAAATATGAACTTGCATTTGTATTAGATGGCTTTGAATTTGAACAATAAAATTTTAATAATTTACTGAATGCTCATGTGAACTCTTTCTAATAGTTTTAATCGTAAGTATATTATTAATAAAATAGCAACCAAGATTTCGCTACTGCTTTAATTAAAACCACTGCAATGTCCAGTGAAGGCTTAGAGTAAGATGGAACCTTAGCATCTCTTCCATAATTTATTTTGCTTTTGGTTGTCTTAAACTCTAAGAGAAATTGATGCTCAACTCTTCAGAGAAGCACTGTGTTTACATCTAGACAGTGATGTTCTCTCTTAAAGGCTACAGAAATGTTTGATTAACTAAGATGTTCCAATTTTTTTAACACCTATCTTTTACAATATCTAAAATGAACCACAAAGTTCCTTTCATTAAGCTTTTCTGTACAATGGAAAATTGTTGGCAAAAGACACGCTGGTAAGACTGACCTTATAAGATGGAGTAATAACCAAACTTGAAATAAAATATCAAATCTTACAAAGAAAACGTCATAAATACAGCCTTTAAAGCAATTGAAGATTGTTCACCCTGACATTTCCCTTTAGATTAAACACAGATTGCTCTCTAAGCAGAGTCAACTGTAATTATCTGGGCCCCGTTCAGACACTGAATGATCAGACTAAGAATCAACCAGACCACAGCCTAACCCAGTAGTTAATATACGCTTTTCCTATTTGATGTTGGTGTTCCTGTCACTACTTCAGAAGATAACGCTATCCAATACAGTTATATTCCCGAAATCTCTGTCCTAACTTCCATTAATTTGTTTACTGTTTGATTTCTATGGAGATCAGATATTGCTAATTTGTGTTGTAATTTTTGAAAGCAAAGATTCCTATAGCTCAGGAATCCATTTAAAAAAAACCTCCAAACCAATATCCTCTTCTTTCTTGAGTATTTTTCTTTCTAATTTCTTATTGCTTGAAATTCACTTTTGAACATTACCTGGTATTCCTGATTCAAGTTTTAAACCTTGCATGTTCAAATACATTTATTTGGTTACTCGATCAAAACCATTTAAATAATTATTGTTTATTAAAAAGCCAGTAGACAATCTGTCTCTCTTTTTTTTTCTGTGTGTGTGTGTGTGTGTGTGTGTGTGTGTGTTAGTCCATGTCTGTTCTAATACTTAATGATGGAAACAAATATGGACTATGCAAAACATTTTTTCATTAGCTGCTGAGACAAAGATGTACAAGTATGTACAAGAATATGCAAATATTTTTCTAAACAACAAAAGGTCTACAATATTCAGTTGGCACAATTTATTGGAATCAATGATTATAATTTAATCATTATTCATCTTGCTGCTTAAACTTAAGGAATCTCTATCAATATGCACAGGATAAGTACACAGATTAAAATTCCTTAAAGATGGACTTTAGAAAAGCGCATCTCTAATTCAATGTAAGATGAATCCAGTTTGGAATACTTACAGAAAAGCTGTCTGTGTAGACAGGAAAAAAATGTGTAGTAGAGGGGTGAGATTCTGGACACTGGCCAGCCTATTGCATTTCTCAGACTGGAGAAATACAGAAAAAAATGCAAATATTTAATATAAAGGTAAAAAACAAATCTCTACTAAATTATCTTGCTTTCAATAAGTTTTCCAATTTCATCCTTATCATAAAATCTTAGAAATTTGTTTTAGAGAGCCTATTTTAACATTTTATCAATGAAAATTTGAAACTTGTACCTGACAACAATTCAGATTCTTCACATTCCTAGAAAAGACTTACTCTTTAGAATTTATAGCAGTTCAGTTCCTGTTGGGAAATATTTTTTTTACATACACAAGAGCTCAATTTAATATTGGATCACCTGAAAAGAGAATTGTACATACAGCTCTCTCTGGTAAGTTTTGAAATCATATCATATCTGATTCTGTTTTTAAGACTGTTATAAAACTGATAACTCTGAGATAAACTGTCTTTATTTCTTATCCAAGAGACCAAATATTAGTAAAAAGGAAAATAGATTACCTTTTATATACTTTGATATAGATTAATTTGACAAAATGTATAATGAGTATATTCCTAATAGACCTCTCTCAGTCTCTTGGTTACATCCTGGTAGTCCCAAAAGGTAAATCTTTCTTGATATTTTTAACCCATGTCTTAAGACAATTAGTGTTGTAATAATTGCTGTTATTAAAAATGAGATTTATCAAGTCCCAGTGAATAACTGGAATAGGTCACAAAGAACATAGTCATATTTTTCTCTAAATTACATTTATATATATTCCTAACTTGACAGTGCATAGAGTTAAAGACAATATTAGAGTTGTACAAAGAAGTTACTCATTGAAGGTTGCAAATAATCACTAGAAAGTTAATTCCAAATAAGTCTGTATCTCATGGATGTCAGAGAATCCCAGAAAGATGAATCTGGTTACTGAAGTAACACTGACATACTACATAGTGTAGGAGACATGATCTGGATAAATATTATGAATGTCCCAAGTATTAGCATTAGTTTATAGAAATACTCATGCAGAGTCCAATACAAATCAATAAAAAAAGCACATATCCAAAAGAAGAAAATGTGTCAATTCAATCATCTACCTAATATAAAAATATGACACATTTCTTCATAAACTGTTTTTTCTCTCCCTCTCTTTCATAACATTCTACTCTAAATCTTCCTTCTATACATTATGTGAATAAATCTTTATCCTTATTTTCCCCTTTCCTTGTTCACCGCCTTTCGAATTTCTTCCCTTCATGTTTTCCTCTTCCCTTTTCCATCTTCCTATCCCTTTCTATCTTTCTATCATGGCCTCAGAAGTTTATTAAGGCTCTAGACAAACTATGTAAGTTTTCTACAATTGAGATATAAAATATTAACTCGCCATTATTTTAAAATTAAGTCTGATTAGGATAAAAATCATGTAATATAAATAATTATTATTTTACCTTTAAGGTATTTTGAAAATAAGTTTAGGGAGAAATTTTCAGTTTTAGTTTTGACTTATTTCCGTTTATGTATTAATGAGTTATAATTTTATAAATATTGAATATACTTATGCTAATCTCAGAAAGACTAGAAAGAATTTGGAGAGAATGTGGAGTAAGGGGACCATTCTTCCATTGCTGGTGTGAGTGAAAACTTGTACAGCCACTTTGGAAATCAGTGTGGCAGTTTTTCAAATAATTGGGAATAATCTATCTCAAGATCTAGCAATTCCACTCTTGGGAATATTCCCAAAAGATGCAGACTGATAAAACAAGGACATTTGCCCAACCATGTTCATAGCAGCATTACTGATAATATCCAGAACCTTGAAACAACCTAAGTGCCTCTCAATGGAATAATGGATAAAGAAAATATGGCACATTTACACAGTGGATTACTGCACAGTGGTTAAAAACAATGACATCTTGAAATTTGCAGGCAAATGGATGGAACTAGAAAAAAACGTCCTTAGTGAGTTAATTCAGACCCAGAAAGAAAAACGTATGAACTGGCTCATAATTGGATTTTAGACATAAAACAGAGGATAACTAACCGCTCTATATTCTGCAACCCCACAGAACACTGGAAACAAGGAGAACCCTAAAATAGACATACATGGATACACCCAGGAAGGGGAAGTAGACAAGATCTCCTTAATTGGCAGTGTGGGGCATGGTGGTAAGGAATTGGGGGAGCAGAACATAAGGGATCAGGAAGATTTAGTTGGGTAAAGGACAGAGAGGTAGAGCAAGAAAAAAGTTACCATGAAAATAGTAGCTACTGAGGGTTAGTGAGAAATCAGGCACCAGGGAAACCCCAGCTAAGAAGCTAAGCAGTAGTGGAAAGCATACCTAAACTACTCTTCCCCTGTAATCAGATTTTTTTTTAACTACATTAATTGTCATCATAGAACCTTCATTCAGTAACTGTTGGAAGCAGATGGAAAGTTCCACAGCTAAGCACAGGACCGAACTCCTTGAATCCAGTCACGAAGAGAGAGGAGCAATATTATAAGCAAAAGTGCCATTATGGGAGTGCCCACAGAAACAGCTGACTAGCTGGAGCTAGTCGGAGCTCACCGACCCTGACTGACAGCTGGGGAACCAGCATAAAGCCGAACTAGATCCTCTAAATGTGGGTGACAGTTGTGTGGCGGGCATAGACAGTTTGTAGGATCGCTAGCAGTGGAACCAGTATGTATCCCTAGAGTATAGTTTGACTCTTTGGAACCCATTCCCTCTGGAGGGATAACTTGTTCAGCCTAGATAGAAGCGAGGAGAGTACCTTGGTTCTGCCTCAAGGGGCAGACTTTGTTGACTCGCCATGGGAGGTCACACTGTCTCTGAGAAGTGGTTGGGGCTGGGGTGTGGAGAAGGTGGGAGGAGTGGAAAAAGGAAGGAGAGGGAATGGGTATTGCTATGTAAAATAAGATATTTTAAAAATAAATATAAAGAAGTTTTAGCTTCTGCAAGTGGTTAGAACTTCTAGCAAGACAGTTCATATCTCTTGATTTTAATTCTTTGTCCAATTAGAAACACCTTAGTAAAACTCTTGTAATTTTTTATTGTTTTAAGCCCCCTGTAAAAAAATAGTATTTCTTTGGAATAGATGGGTATTCACACAGATGCTTAATACTGGTAGAGGAAGAAAATAAGAGTCTACAGAATTTTCAACCCCAAGGGGAAGATACACACTTCAATCTCAGGTCTCAGACCTCAGGGGTCATTGCTTAAAGGGTATGGAAAATATATATATATATATATATATATATATATATATATATATATATATATATATATATAAAAGTATATTTAGCATAAGTTGTCATCAGCGGTTTTGATACTGGCCATTCTCACAGGTGGCCATTCTCTGATGGAATCTCAGAGTTGCTTTGATTTTCATTTCTCTGATGGCTAAGGATGTTGAGTATTTCCTTAAGTGTCTTTCAGCCATTTTAGATTTCTCTGTATTGTGCCTATTATCATGATGTTTTTCTATTAGAACTTTATATACTTCTCAGTAAATGGGGCTTTTAGTGAACTGCACATTACTCAAGAGATTTCATATGGGCAGTGGTTTTAAAGATTACAGAGTGTATAGTATCAGGGTGAGTACATTTGCTTCCTGTTTGAATGAGAGGGGTTAAGTAATTTGCCTTCATGTATGTGTTGCAAGGAGAGGGCTGCTGCCCCATGTTGGGTGCCAATTGTAAGAGGAGGGGACCCAATTGATCTTCCTGGCTGCCTGGCTAGCTTAACCCTGAAATAATCACACAGGAATTGAATTAATTAAATCACTGCTTGGCCCATTAGTTCTTGTATCTTATTGGCTAATTCTTACATATTAATTTAAACCTCCTCTTACATGTATGTGTGTGTGTGTTTTTGTGCGTATGTGTGTAAAATAGAGTAGGATATATAGGATGTGGATATTGCTTCACTTCTTATTTTGCTTGTAGTAGTAACTTTTGTCAAAGTGATTATAAATCACTATGAAGAGGTTGTACATCACGAAAGCCTCATGAAAAATATTTTAGTATCACCATTGTGGACTCCGTGACTCTTATTTATGGCTAGAAACCAATTATGAGTGAGTACATCCC
>NC_022023.1:8955813-8969101 GCF_000317375.1 Microtus ochrogaster
CTTTTCTCAATAAAAATAATATATAATAAAAAATATTTTAGTTTTCCTAGTAATGAAAACTAAATAAATATAAAGGAAAGATAATGATTCTGATAAACTTTAGGATCTACAGAGAGATTTAAGACATGACAAAGAAAAGACTTCGTGTTGGAAGACCCTGGTAAATTCAACTTGAGAAATATTTAATAGACAAGAGATTCCTGTTATTTGCAATTGTAGTAGGTCCCATAATTTCTTCCAAGACACTGATGAGAGTACTCACCGGCAAGTAGTTAGAAGTCGCGTGTTTCTGCACTATAGTCAAGCCGAGAAACATGCGTGGATGATTTTCACGTTTACATTTGTAGAGCTACACCTACTCACACTTGTCAAAGAAAGAAAGACCCAAGTAACTTGACCAAAGTTCAGTTTGACAAACCAATGTATTTATTGAGATTACTTACTTACAAAAACATGGATTATTCAGAGGCAGCTGCAGCATTCAAATCTTCAACTCCCAGTATTGGTGACAACTCACAGTAGTTGAATGCCTACTGCTTGATAAACGAAGTTCAAATAGGTTCACTTAGAACAAGTCCCCTTCCAGGCCTCTAGGATAAGATAACCAGAGAGTCTTCTTTCCTCAGCAAATAATTAATCCTTCTATAATATGGGAAATGGAATTTGTTTTTTTAAACTCACTAGATCATATAAGATTCTTTAGAAGCACTCTTTTGACTCAAGGAGCCTCCCTTCTTTCACCCACAATGTTTTAATGCAGAAGAAACTACAGAAAATCATCCACAGAAATTTCACCCTCTTCAGTGTCTTTCTAATAATGCCCTCAACCTGAGTGGCTACTACTTTTCTTTTAGCATTTGTTTCACATGAACTTCCTCCATGTTTGTCTTTGCTAAGCATTTGATCCTTCTTTAAGGATTAAGCCAATTAGATACTAGGGCAATTGGGTTAACTTCTTGCCTATTCTTTCTAGTTACTAGAAAGTTTATCACAGAAAGCATGTGTGAATTTACCTTGACTGTTCACATGCCTCTACCATTTAAGTTATTTTCTTGTTGTAATTCTTATTTTGTTTGTAAATAAATCGTGTAAGAAGTTATCAAATGATAAGTTGTTTAACCTAACAACGAAGATGATGACCAATAATTTTGTACAGTTGTTGTTTCCAAATGAGAGCAGCTTTCGTATACAGGAGCAGAAAACACTACCATGATCTCATTTGTTAGTATCATACAATCTAATTTTCTGATATTAGATCATATTATCCTTATTCTGAGTGGTTATTTACTCTGGGAAAAATGAGTATCAACCCCTTGTCTTTCCAATGTCAAGAATTACAAATTTTGCCTGTAACTTGTGAGGCACTACATCACTGACAGATTGAGATGTTAAATGACACGAACCACTTGGGAAGTGATTTTGTAGCAACCTTCTCATAGCATACTTGACATCACTGTTCCTCAGGCTGTAGACTAAAGGATTAAAGGCTGGAGGTAACACAGTATAGAGCACAGAAAGAAACCTGTCTGTGATTGATGGTACATTTGAGGGTGGTTTCAGATAGACAAAGCAAGCAGTAACAATGAAAACAGTAAAAACAGTGAGATGGGGGATGCATGTTGCAAATGTTTTTGATTGACCTTTAGTAGTAGGAATCTTAAGCACCATAGAGAAAATATAAAAGTAAGAGATAACCACACAGATAAAGCAAGACATACACAGACACATGCCTATTCCAATACTTGTGTAAATTACACCAAGTGTTTCAGAGCAAGAAAGCCTTAGCAATGAAGGTATATCACAGAAAAACTGTGGGATTACATTGGAGCCACAGAAAGACATGGAAAATGTGCCAGCTGTGTATACAGTTCCAAAGAGTACCCCAGTGACCCAGGAAACAACTACCATCAGCACACAAGTTCCACGACTCATAATGACCTCATAATGCAGGGGACAGCAGATGGCAACATAGCGGTCATAGGACATGGCCGTAAGAATAAATATCTCACCTGCTGAAAAAGAAGTCATGAAAAGTATCTGAAAGGCACAACCCAGCACCGAAATGGAATTGTTGTGAGTTAGGCTGTTGACAAAGAAATTGGGGATTGGTACGGACACAAGGAAGACATCAAACAGGGACAAGTTCTTCAGGAAGAAGTACATGGGTGTTTGAAGTTTCAGATCCAGGGTGATGAGAGTGATGATGAGAAAGTTACTCATCAGGATTTCTAGGAACATTACCAGGAAGAACACTCCACAGACAGTTTGTAACTCTTGGATGTCTGAAAATCCCGTAAGAATGAATCCTGTTATTCTACTGTAGTTGGGCATTCTAGATTCTTCAAATGACCTGCCTGGTAGGAGAAATTCACATACATTGACACAGACCCAAACAGTTACACTAAAGTACAGGAATGTTCAGTGGAAAAGGAGCCAGGAGAGTACCTAGGTAGCTCTCCATTGTTTTTGCACCCACCTTATATCACCATAAGGTAGTACTTTCATTTGATACTATGTTGAACTAATTTATCATGTATGGCAAATTATTGTACCATGTTGTGCAACAAATTTGAAAACAACAACAACAACAACAACAACAGAAATATGTGGTGCTTTCCTTAATAGAATGGACTCTTCACTTGATACTGTATTTGTCAAGTAGATAACAAACAGCAGAATAAAACCTTCGTGTCTCATCTTTCATTGTTTTATTTCCTTTGCTTTAACCTCTCATAGCTTATAATGCAAAGGGATTTCACCTAAAGTTAATAAAAATTATTCTCCAAAGCTAAAGACAAGAGTCCCTATAATATTTTCAAAAGTTTGCTGTCTTCCACAATTTATCCTGCGTTCTGGATCCTTTGAATGACATCTGATACCTGTACTCATTGGCTCCAATCGTTCTTGTACAGAGGTTTTTCAAGCAAATCCTTTAATGGTGAGACTATACAGAAATGATCATCTCCTAGGTCCTATCCAGATCACATATCTGATAGAAAAATACCTTGCATTGCAAATGAACATTCACCTTTGAAGCAGAAGCATTCTCTCTGAATCAAATGATGATTGATCCTAAATGAACCTAAGCAATTTTTTTTCTTACTGATAAGATTCTATATATTCAGAATTGAGGCAACAATTAACCAGGTCACAGTGTGAAAAGAAGCTTGAGCACCCATAGCTCTTATTGTTTTTTCCTAATAGTCTTGGAGTTCTTCTCACTACTTTAAATTATATAGTTAACATATATGCTTATATTTATCAAACTCCATTCCTGATCTTTACAATTGATTTTGTTTTCTTGCAGTGATTAACATCTATTAATTTGCTTTAACTCTCCAAAATGAGGCTTCCCATGGCAAAATATTTTCACAACAAATAATACAAATTCTTTTGTCTGGGAGAACAATATTATCCATCACATTCCATTTATGTATAAAATAGTCATGTGTTGTATTTGTAATGTTCCAGTTATGGTTATATTAAACAGCTTTTAACATATACAAATAGATATTTCTATCATAATGTGTGTACCGAAGTTAACATAAACATATGTTTGTTGTTCGATATTATATCATCTCAAATTTGTATGGTCACAAACTATTATACTGAGTTTGTTGAGGAAAGAAATGAGGGTTGGGACCTCCTGAGGAATAGGAATAGTGGCCTTCCCCAGTAAAGAGAATATATACATGATATATATATATATATATATACACACACACACACACACACATATATATATATACATATATGTGTGTCTGTGTGTCTGTGTGCATGTGCATGTGTAGTGCAAATATACACACAAGCATATGTGCATGCAGTACCTATCAGCAAAACAACAACTGCAACAATGTGACCATGGATTTAAAAAAGGAGAGAGTGATGTGGGAGAGTTTGGGGTAAGTGAAGGGAAAGAAGAAATGTTGTAATTATATTATATTCTCAAAAAAAAACCAAGGTAATTGGCCAAAGACTTTGATCAACAGATAAAAACCATTAGTCCTCTTGGAAATAATGTAAGTCTGCTTCTCACAATCTACATGGATGGCATAAAATTATCTGTAGCTCCATAACTCTTATTACAAGACCGAATATCTATTTCTCATCTCTGAATCATGAAGGCACAATGTCAATAAACATAAATGCAGAAAAAATAAATATGAAATAAAATAATAGCTGCATCTTAAAGAAATAAAATAGATGAATTAAAAATTGTATTGTTAAGTTACACATTGTACTAGAGACATGTCAGGATTTTCTGGTGTTTTGTTTGTAAAAGAAACTTGAGAGACCACTACATCAAAATATTTCCTCAATATTTCTCTGGAATCACTTTTTAGTAATGTACAAAATATTGTGTTCTCCTATGTATATTCAAGTTGTATTGGTTGGCACATTGCTGTTTACTAGGCTTAGGGAACTGACTTATTCTTCCTTGCAAAGGGATACAACATTACATATATATTAGCAGAATATTTTAGTATTTTTATCAACTGAAAATTGCAGTCTGTACTTTAAAACAATTCAGATTCCCTAAAGTTCAAGGAAAAGGATTGGTCCTTAGAGAGATGTAGGAAGATTTTCCTGCAGGTCCAATTGAGGAGGAAACTTTTTTCATACACTTTAACATTATGATTTAATGGATCACCTAAAGTTTACAAACTTTGTAATCATAACATGCTCTTAAAATTTAGCCTTATGATTAAGAGTCAAAAGTCTTTGCTAAGCTGTAATGACTTCTTAAAATGTAATAAAACAAATAAAAAGATTAAAAACCATTTACCGTCTTATAAATTTTGGCTAGCTTTCCATTGAAACCGCATGTAATACAAAGGTCTCTAGCAGATCTTTTAAAGCAACTGGCTACCATCTCAAGATTACCCAAAGGAAATCTTTCCAAATAGACTTCCTTATTATTTACTCTCTCTTAAGACAATTAGTGTTATAATAATTAGAGCTTTATCTGGGAGGAACTGATCAGTCCCCTGAAAAATACACCAGAATAGATCATGAATAACATGGCTCACAGTAAATGAGAATTATATTAAACTAAATACTTTACTGACTATAAATTTATAGACAATATTATTATAGTAGTTAGTAGAATATTAGAATATAAGCAGAAAACTTGCCTAGGGACTCTTGTCATATTTTCAAGTTATTAGTTATTTTCCTGTAAAAAGATACCTGAGAAGTGAAACATAACTTAAGGAAACCACTGTTTATCTGGGTTCATGTTTTTTGAGTATACAAGTACATCGTGGCAGTGATTCCATGATGCCAGGAGTTTGGGGTGGCTGGTCACATCGTACCTATTAGGAAGCCCAGAAGACACGTGTTAAGACTGTGTCTCATTTAGAGGTCTTTTATCTATGAATCTGTCCTATTGTGTATCTAAAATCCTTTTTTGACAGAATGCATTTTTAAAATGGTATTTAGTGTGGTCATCCCATTCCTGGATGCTAGTTTCTCCTCTCTTGGCCTTTTAAAATGGTGGAGGTCATCAGCTGTCAGTTCTGGGACAACTGGGAGCTGTCCTCACTAGCTCATCTCTGGGTAGCACTGTGTTGCATACATATCCTTTTTATCTGTGGAAAATCTAAATCTGCCATGCAGCACACTGTGCGATCTAAAAACTACCTGTGTATAGTGTTGGGAATCCACCATGCTCTCCTGTCTGTGCACACCTACCAGACCCAATCCAGCTGCTTGACCAAGACAGGGTTTTTAGTGGCAGACATGTTCTCAGCTACTTTCCTCCTAACCCCGAGCAGGCATACAAGCACTCGTACCCAACGTGTGTGGCTTGCCACATGGGTTAGCCCTAGCCATTTGGGCACTATTCAGTTGGCAGAGGTTATTTGTTTGCTTCCCAATCACCCGGACCTGAAGCAATCACACAGAAACTGTATTATTACAGCACTGGTTGGCCTATTAGCCCACACTTCTTTTTGGCTAGCTTTTATATCTTATATTAGCCCATTTTTATTAATCTGTGTATTGCCATGTGGTGGGGTTGTGATGTACTGGTAAGGTTACCTCAAGCATTCGGTGTCTAGCTCTTGTGGTGACTACATGGCTTCTCATTGGCTCCGCCTACTCTCTCCTTCTCTATCAGCTTGGAACTCCCATCTTGCCCTACTCTGTGCTGTAATTAGGCACAAAGCAGCTTCTTTATTAAATAATAATATTCACAGCACATGGAGGGGAATCCCACATCAATTGACCTGTATTTCTTTATACCTATATAGCTTTAAGAGTAAGGCTTCACATTAAAATTATTAAACAATCTTTAAACAAATGTTCAGCTAATGAAGTCAATGACCTCAAAATGTAAACAATATATAAAGTTTCTTAATCAGAGGGAGAAATGTGTCATGCAATATGATAAATATATCCTAAAATTGCATCGATATACAAAAGAAAACCCCGATCCTACTTCATTTTCACACCCAACCCTATAGCACATATAACCAACCCCTAACAGATGACAGTTGTTCCTAACCCTGCGGACAAACTTGGTTTAAGAGGGGATATCGCTTTCTTGAATTCTACCTGTCATGGAGGTGATGTTATTTCTGTGGGATTCTGCAAAAACTAAAATGATGATTAAGTTTCAAGATTACTGTTTGTTACAATTGCAGATAGTCTCTGAGTAATCGGTATGGTTTTTATGAAGTTCTTATTTGCAGTTCTAGTCAGACTATTGTAAGAACGTGCACCATCTGCACTTGTCATGTTGAAATCTTCTTGAGCAGTTTGTAGTCCAAACCTGAGCTTAGAATGGTGATACCAGCATAATGGCATCATGTGAAGCAGGTAGAATTATTGTTGTGGGGACCTTTCTTCTTACTGGACACTTCAAAGATTACTATACAAAAATGTTTTATTCATTGTGGATACTTAAACATTATTCATATAAAAATAGAAAGTTTGGATTTCCAGAGACATGTATTTAAACAAAAGTACCATAGAGACAAAAGTAAATAAGGAAAGAAGGAAAAATTTTGAAAACAGAGTTTTGATAACCTTCGTTAATAGATTTTATCTTTCTTTGGTCCCATTCCATGTGGCTTCCGATATGGAACAGAAACTCTGAAATTTTCTTTTAAAAACATTTCAATTTAGAGAAGGAGAGCCACTGTCCAACTGCAAAGACAGCTTTGATTTTTTTAGTGAGCCATGACCTCCATTACGTGTATGCTTAGGTAGTGAGAATTTTACCCTGCAGAGGATACTGGTATCATAAGTCAGGTTTCTCTTAGCTTGAAGATATTTTTTTCTAGATAGATGTCTTTTCTTCTTTAGACATTAGATTTCCAGGGTCTCCTGACTTTTTGAATATGAATATTTTCCTGGAAAGCCAGGCATACAACCCTGACCCAACCTTTGTGAGGTTTCCTTCTGACCAGTAGGGTTCTCATCTTTGTGGATCAGCTGCCATTTCTTCTTATCAAGAGGCTTTTTTTCAAACCAGATGTTGATTAATTTTTATGATATCCACAGCTTTTCTTCTCCTGTGGAAGCAAAAGTAAATCCCATTCCTCCAAGTAGTACAACTCCTGGTTTCCATTCTGAGGTCAAGGTATTCTTGAATTACACCAGCTGATGTAATTCAGGAGTTTTTTTCTGTTATCCTATGTCGTGTCACAGATGTTGCTCCTTTCTCATTAGCATTAGGAAAAGTCAAGGTTAATAAAGCATTATGCAATCTATTTCTGGGATTATTTATCATTCCTTTTTGTTTATTTAACATAAACTTTATAGTCCAATTTGATCCTTCTATAACTGTCTGAACTATATGATTGTGTGGTATTCCACGTAGGTATGGTACAGCAGTAAACTGCTAAGCCACAGGGCAGGTCTGGCAAAGCAAAGATCACACAGCTCTGTCAGAATGGTAGCTCAGCTTCATATGGCAGAGGAAGGGAGCAAAGGCATAGACTCAGGCCATGTTGGGTGCCAAAATATAGGTGTATCAAAGAATTACACAATAGCTTGAAATGGAGTATAAGAAAGTTTTATTTACTTGGGTATAAACTCATAGTACAGGTAGGTATCTGCAATCCTCTGTGTGCACTGGAAACTGGGAACTGAATCCAGAAGAAAAAGGGGCCACATATATTTTTCATCTACACTTACAGTACCTGAGATCATGCCCCAAATGGGCTGGTATCTAAAAGGCAATTGGTTGCAGGAGTTTCCTCAACACAGTACCACAAGTAGAACTTTGTCAAGTTAGCCTCCTTACATATGCTTACATATCCTCTATCTTTTGACGCGAACATCTAAGAGACACTGTCCTAGATGGCTTCTGTGAATATAGAAATCCTATAGCATTCTTTCTTCAAATTATTTCCTATGAAGTGAATTTGCATTTTTACAAGTTGGAGCCTTTAGTAGGCAAGGTTTTGCCATCAGATCTTTCTTGCTGTCATCCAAAGACAGATTATGTTCCATCTCTTTAGTTGGACTACTATATTTAGGAATTAGGAGTGACTCCCCTTTATCATCTTCACCTACAAATTGTAACTTACTTACACTTCTTCCCTATATAAAGTGAATATTTTGTGCCAATACCAAGCTGTTTTCATTATTGTAGCTCTGTAATAGAGTTTGAACTCAGGGATAGTAAGGCCTCCGGAAGTACCTTTATCGTATTGAATTGTTTTGGCTATCCTGGGTTTTTTTGTTTTTCCATATAAAGTTGATTATTGTTTTCTTAAGGTCTGAGAAAAATTTTGTTGGGATTTATATGGGGATTGCATTGAATCTATAGATTGCTTTTGGTAGAATTGCCATTTTTACTATGTTGATCCTCCCAATCCAAGAGCAAAGGAGATCCTTCCATTTTCTGGTATCCTCTTCAACTTCTTTCTTCAAAGATTTAAAGTTCTTGTCAAATAGATCTTTCACTTCCTTGGTTAGAGTTACCCCAAGATATTTTATGCTATTTGTGGCTATCGTGAAAGGTGGTGCTTCTCTGATTTTCCTCTCTGCTTCTTTATCCTTTGTGTATTGGAGGGCAACTGATTTTTTGGAGTTGATCTTGTATCCTGCCACATTACTAAAGGTGTTTATCAGCTGTAGGAGTTCTTTGGTAGAGTTTTTGGGGTCGCTTATGTACACTATCATATCATCTGCAAATAACGAAAGTTTGACTTCTTCCTTTCCAATTCGAATCCCCTTGATCCCATTATGCTGTCTTATTGCTATTACTAGAACTTCAAGCACTATATTAAAGAGGTATGGAGAGAGTGGACAGCCTTGTCTTGTTCCTGATTTTAGTGGTATGGCTTTGAGTTTCTCTCCATTTAACTTAATGTTAGCTGTCAGCTTGCTGTATATTGCTTTTATTATATTTAGGAATGAACCTTGTGTCTCTAGTCTCTTCAAGACCTTTATCATAAAGGGGTGTTGAATTTTGTCAAATGCTTTTTCAGCATCTAAAGAAATGATCATATGGTTTTTTTCTTTCAGTTTATTTATATGATGGATTACATTGATAGATTTTCGTACGTTGAACCAGCCTTGCATCTCTGGGATGAAGCCTACTTGATCATAATGGATAATTTTTCTAATGTGTTCTTGGATTCGGTTTGCCAGTATTTTGTTGAGGATTTTTGCGTCAATATTCATGAGTGAGATTGGTCTGTAATTCTCTTTCTTGGTTGAGTCTTTGTGTGGTTTTGGTATCAGGGTGACTGTAGCTTCATAAAAGGAGTTTGGCAATGACTCTTCTGTTTCTATTATGTGAACCACATTAAGGAGTATAGGTATAATTCTAATTTCTATGCATTCCAGAAAGATTTTGTGCTTGAGTTCAAGAAACCTTTCAAGAATGAACATGTACAAAGAGCTGTGACTTTATTTTCATCTCTTAATTGCCTCAAATTGTGATTTTCAAGATTCACTCTGGGCAATATCAGCTGGTGGTTTTTTTTTTTTTTTTGCACTGCAGATTCTCATTCTGATGGTGCTCAGTCACAATGCTACTCTTAGAAGGTACAACACTAAAGGGGCTGCCGTGTGAACTCTCACCATAAAGATGTTTGTGATTAGCTTCTTTCATCACTTTGTTATCTCTTTTATTCCTAAACTGCACTGAAATAAATAAAGACCATTAGGTTTCTTAATTGACAAAGAAAAATCATATAAAACAATGAAAACCCTACAGTTCCTTCTTATTATTTCAAAATAATTTTGGTTATTTTTCTTTTTAAAGAGGAGGGAGTGTGCTATGTTGCATGAAATCATGATTTTACTGACTCAGTATCCTCAGAATTTAAGATTATGGGCACATAGCACTTAAATTAATTTTTATTGCACTCTCATCTGCTTGAACATCTATAAAAGTCTAATGATTACTTAAAATGGTTAAATATCCCATTCTGTCATTTCATTCTAATCTGAATAAACATTTTAATCATAGAGCAAAGGTTAAATTTTTAAGTTATATTCATTTATTTAAAATTTCATGTTTTTCAAAATTTTGTATTTATCTAATCTTTTTTCTAGTGAGGCTATCTAGCTATGTCTATTCTAACAAATAATTGTGAAAGCTAAACATAGTATTTGGCTCACCATATGTTTTTAGTAAATGATTATTAAATGATTTTTGAGGTATTTTTATTGAGTTTTCAGCAGACTCTTGGAGAAACACTGCTTAAATTAATAAAGATTTTAATAGGCTAGGCTTCTTGCCAAGGTGCAATATTTAAAAAACATTTATTTGAAATAAACCTATTGTGAATAGTCTATTGGCAAAAGCTTTCAATATTTACACTATGGTACTGTATTAAACAAAATGAATAGGATAGTTATAAATAACTTTTAATATAATTTTAAGAAAGACATATAATATGCAGAGGTGGGCTTATAAGAATTCCATTTCTTAATTTCAAATACTTACCATGAGCAAATGAGATCTGAGCATTGTCTTTAAACAAAACTTAATCATTGCCTTCTCAAAGCTCTTGCATGTTTCTGTTTAATAGAAATCTCTTTTGTACTAGAAGTTTCTGGAAAGCTTTCATCACATCTTTGTTTCTCAGGGTATATATGAGAGGGTTGACTAATGGAGTAATCACACAGTAGAACACTGAGACCACTTTTCCAATTGCAAAATTGTATTTGGCTGGAGGGCGGACATAAGCAAAGATTATGGTGCCGTAATAGATGGTAACCACTGTGAGGTGGGAAGCACAGGTTGAGAATGTTTTCTTCTTAGCCTCCAGGGAAGATAGCTTGATGATTGTGACCACGATGTTGCCATAAGAGCTCATTGTGAGAAGGAAAGAGCTGAGGATCACCACAGAGCTGCAGGTGTAACCCAAGGCCTCCACCAAGAAGGTGTCCGAGCAGGAGAGTTTAAAGATAGGGTCCGAGTCACAAAAGAAATGGTTGATTTTTTGTGGGCCACAAAAGTTGAGCTGAGAGATGAGTATGGTGGGTAGCAAAGGGGCAATAAAGCCCCCAATCCAACATCCAGCTGAAAACCTCAGGCAAATCTGTCCACTCATGAGAAGTGAGTAGTGGAGAGGACGGCATACAGCCACATGCCGGTCATAAGCCATCACGGCCAACAAGATGCATTCAGTGGCCCCCAGGGAGAAGAAGAAGTAGTACTGAGCAATACAGCCCGCAACGGGAATGGTGACCAACTTTGTGATACATGAAGCCAGCAACTTAGGTACTGTGGCTGTCGTGTACCAGATCTCCAGGAAGGACAAGTTCCCTAAGAAAATGTACATGGGTGTCTGCAGTGTGGAATCCATCAGGATAAGGAAAATTATGAGAGTGTTCCCCATTAGAGACAGCAAATACACAGAGAGAAACATCACAAATAATGCCAGCTGCAGCGCGGAAGAGCCTGGAAATCCTAGAAAAATAAACGCTGTCACTGCTGTTCTGTTTGTCACATCCATCGTTTGTCTCTGCTCTGGGAGGGATCAACAGCTTTCAGGTGACGGTAGGTGGGTGAGGATCAGGACTGTGCCATGTTGTTCATTTATGTCATGACCCTAAGTGATCCCTAGCAACCAGAGAAAACGAAAGCTGTTGGAAACATAACTGACAATCTCACCCGTAATATACATTTATTGTCTGGCTTCATATTACAAACAAATTTCCAATGAAAATCAAAGTAAACAGTTCACTCTCCCACCATCATATCACACGGGTATTAGGGCATTGGTGGAACCCTGAAAAGTTGTTTTAAAGACTAAGGAAGAACATGGCACCAGCTGACACTTAGGACCTTGTTTCCTAATGAACAGATGCAACAATCAATATTTGGTGCAGTTGCTGGTGAAGGCCTTGGCAGTACATTGCACCCTGTTAGACAAAAGACTACCCTGATTTTAAATCTGTGGTCTTTATTTGCATATGAACTTATGAGTGGATGGAGATAAGGACATGAGTTTAAACAGACATTTTGTTCCTGAACATCGATTTAACTTGCCTGGTCTCTGACTTCTTTATCTTTATTATTTTCATGTCTTCCTATTTCCTCAAACTGATCAGAATAAAAAATTTATAGAATTCATAAGAATTTCCCATGGATATATTTACATGTATCCATGTCAAAAATATCCAAGTGATGATTACAAAGTTTAAAAATCTTCTTAAACCTAATAAAATATTATTTTCATTCACAATGTTGCTTGATTATGAGCTCTTTACAATAAAATACACTGTGTAAATATGTCACATCACAATGAAATCAACAGTAGAATTGAAATTGTCATTTTTTTCTTCTGCCTGCCACTTCTTATTTCAATGCTTTCTGGAGATTTTGAGAAATAAAACATCATTAATTCAATGTATTTCATCCTTCATTCCATAAGGTAATTACGCCCACTAATATTATTTATATAGAGGAGAAATTTTGTTGGAAGTTACTTTTCCTCAGACATAATTCAAAGACAAAGTAATGTCAGCATTTTGGCAATATTTTATTTTTTCCTACCGGAAGCTACAAATACTAATTCTCTAAAATTACTGAGGCTATTCCTTCAGTTGTTTAAAAAACTTCTGCTATTCATATATAAACTAATTTTAAAAAGTTTGAGAATTAAGGAGAATATCCAATTCAAGAAAACATTTTATAATAAAAAATGAATTAGAACTAATTTAAAAAATGTTTCTCTTTTTTAAAAAAATCTTGTCTTTAAGAGTAATATTATGGGACCCACACTGGAACACTGGACTGAGCTCCCAAAGTCCCAATGAGGAACAGAAGGAGGGAGAAGATGAGCAAGGAAGTCAGGACCAAGAGGGGTGC
>NC_022023.1:8969451-8992058 GCF_000317375.1 Microtus ochrogaster
AAATAAATAAATTAAAAAAAAGAGTAATATTATGTTTTGCTATATATAAAAGGCAGTATTCCAAATGGTTTCTATTGTTTTTAGGAAAGGGATATTATATTGCTTTTATTTCATCATTAACAAGAAAGGCTACATTAATTATTTTAAAATAATTTAACCAGAATGTGTGTGTGAAACTAGACTGATGTGATCCCCTCCCAAAGTCCCTATTACTTTACTAAAACACAACGTGGTTCTAATTCTGCTATTAGGATTGACAAAAGAGTACATTTTCCCACTCACGTAAGTTAGAAGAGAACTGAAAGGCAGAGAAAATGAACTTGAAATGAGCAAAAGCTTCTATTAATACTCAAAAATAAAAGCAGCTCATACACAGTTTTTATTTTACCTTATAGGATATGTCATTCACCCTACATACAAAATATATACATGAGGAAGAATATTGTCTGTCTTCATAACGTTATGTAAATCACAAAAATGTTACTGGCAGATATTTGGGTGGTCTCGCTATTACCCATAAACATTTGAGGAATGACACATACAATTCTTCCACAGTGCACTTACCTGGAGTGTTCTTAATTGTCATTTTACACAACCTTAGTATTATCAGTTGATCACACTCTGAATTTTCATTTTCAGCAAAGCTAAGAAGTGAGTACACTCCTCAGGAAACTCAGAGGAAATCGTGTGTCTTCTCCTTGTTGTGCTACTGTCCATGATGCAGCATTGGTACTCTTGGTAGCACCACATTCTTTCATATTTCTCTGGTGTAATTTCCTACTGTGGTCACATTACAGGAAAAAGTGAGTTCAGAGTTCCTCTCCTGAGAAGAATTATGATTTCATCATCCTAGAACCTTGAGACAACTAAATAGATTCCCTGAGGAATTCTCTTTGTTGAGGGTCAAAATGTATTCCCTTGGGGACTAGAGAAGAGCAGAAATCCTTTACAGGACAAGAAATGTCACCACAGGAACTGTGAATGGTGCCCCTAATGACTTCATTAGTTGTCATTGCCTATAGTCTGGGATCTTGAAAGTAGTTACGGGGATGAATCATTTGATATTTCAGCCTCCAATAGGATTTTTCTTAAATCATAATCTTTAGCATATAAAGTATTAACTGAATTAGCATTGCAAGGCCTTAATCTGCAATATGACAAGAGCAATACAAAAATAAAGCCCATACTGAGTTTGCATCTTTTATGAAATCATAAATTATTTAGTAATGTAAAAGAAAAGTCATAACCTACAGTAGAGCGCTAAACTGGGGAGCTTCCTAAAAGTGGTAGAGCCTCACACAGATGGGCAACGTGAAGACTATTGTTGCCAAAAGAATACTAAATATTGTAGAGAAAATAACATGGGGTGATATGCATTATCAAAACAAAACAGAGAAAACAAGTTTGATACTGTCCAAATTACTTAAATTCCACAACCAAAAATGTTGCCGCTTTAAACATTATCTTTGTTACAACAGAAAACCATTGCTGTAAATATTTTTTTTAGTGTATAAAGTACAACTATGAGTTTTTCCATTTTAAAACTTATTATTATATAGACAGAAGTTTCGATCCTGCCCAGTCCTGTAGTCGTTCAGTCCCAAAGAAACACACAGAGACTTATATTAATTATAAAACGTTTGGCTTCTTAGCTAATGCTTATTATTAACTAGCTCTTACAACTTAAATTAACCCATAATACTTATCTATATTTAACCACACTGCTCGGTACTTTTTCTCACTGAGGCATTCTCATCTTGCTTCTTCCACACCTGGCTATTCTCTGCTTTTCATCTTACAAAATTCCTCTAGTCTTGTTGCCCCAACTTTATTTCCTCCCTGGCTACTTGACAATCAGCATTTGACTAAACCTGTATGAGTGACAAATGTTTAAATTGCAAGAGAGTGTTTTCCCGTAGCATTTTCCTTGCTTTTCTTCTCAAAATTATAACCTGAATCCAATCTCTTTGTTTAGCTGTTTTCCTGATCGTTATCCATAAAAAGTTATAACCAATACACCAAACAACAACAACAAAAACATACATAATCCATTTTTTGGGGAATGTGGGAGTAGTTTGCTAGGCTACTTCCTGCTGATTGGCGGTGTTGATAATCGTATGGAGGGTCAAAGAAAATTTAGGATATGATCAAGTCTTGACTGTATTCTGTGAGGCTGGATCATCTCAGCCAGCAGTCTTGAAACAGTCTGAACATAGTTAATTTACAACCTTTGGTAGGTAGGGTTTGGATTTCAAGGTATCTTTCCTTTACAGCAGTGCATAGCTCATTTTTTCTTAATTGGGCTAATCTTTTTAAACAATTACAGATGTTTTGTCTGTACTCTCTTTGTCCATAGCTTTAACATTGTTCATATTCTTTTCTTCACAAACTGCATATTATTTTAGCAAAATTAATTGAATTCTCATTATAAATCCCAACAGACAGTGATAAATAACCACATCCCAAACTTAATGTTATATTACATTAAAATTTTCTCCATCAAACAATTTAACCCATTACTTCCATTTCGGCCCCACTCAAATGTTCAGTATGCATTGACACAGCTGGCTTCTCCTTCAGGACACAACATAGAAAGCAGCTAAAAAGGTTCCCCAAAGAGTCCTTGTTTCTCTATATAACCTCATGAGATGGACATCCAGTGTACACATGTTCCTTGATACTCTGGTTTTCTCAACCCCCACCATAGGTACCCAAAACAATTTTCAGTTGTTTCAGACTCCTTGTGCTTCCCACTAAGTTTCGTTATCTCCATCGTGATCTCCACACTTTCAGATGGCTCAGGTGATACCTTGTCTGGTCCTTCTGCTTGTGTCTATTTCTTTATTTTAATTGGGTCCACTGTTACTAGTTCTATTAAAATCATTATCTACCTATATTACCTTTGGGCATTTTGTCCCAATTAAGCCACAGAGAAACCCTGTCTCGAAAAAAAAAAAAAAACTGTGTTCCAGAACCTTTGCACTCAAGAGGATGTCCATATATAAATAAGAAAGGAACAAAACTAGCCAATTTTTAAGAGGCAAAAATGGGGTTTTATTCATCTGGAGACTTCAATTAACCTGAGAATGACAGGACGAATTGTATTTAAGACTTTGATTTGAAAACTTTAAAAACAGAGAGCTTCATTCTCATTTACAATGATGATCATTACTTTGGTGAGTGTCCTTTGAACATCGCTGTTACCCTGAACTTCCTCGTTACCTACTAGGGATTTCCCAGAAATCCCCCACATCAGTTTGAAATGTTTTAAGAAGGGATGGAATTACAATTGCAAGTTCTGAATATTTGAGAAAAATTACAATTTTATCTAAGAAATAATCAGCAATATCTTTTAAAAATGTGTGGAGACAGTGTTCCACCACTTTACATAAAGCCATCACAGATAAATATTGCTACAGTATAGAAGTTACATTTAAAAGGCGAGAGTAGTATCATGGACTATGGTAATTAAAATATCACATATAAAACCAAATCATTGTGTTTCTATGTCACCTATATAATAGCTTGTACTTTCAAATATTCTTTTCTTTATTCAAAATTTGCAAAATTTGCACAACTACACATAAACAAATCCTAGAAATGACTTAAGGATTAAAACATTGTATATAACACAAAATAGATTTGTATTTTTAAAAAATACTATATGCAATAATGTTAATATATTTTTGTATGTATTACACATATAATAAGATGTGTATATGGCTAGTGTAAAATAATCTTATACAAGTATTACTTTGAAAGTGGTTTTAAATATTAACTTTCTTCTGTAAAATTATGATTATATTTCCCCCTCCCTTCAAACCATTCTTTATGCCCCTCTTTGCTTTCTTTCAATATCATGCCTTTTATTATTTGTTGTTACATATACATGTATGTAAATGTACAAATATATTCCTAAATGTAAGTATATGTAGGTTTTGCTTGCATGGACTTTTGCATATCAGCTGCGTGCATACCTTTAGAGGCCAGAAAAGAATGCTATATGCCCTAGATCTGGATTTATGGATGGTGTGGGCCACCATGTAGGTGCTGTAATCTCTGTAATCTGAATTTAGTTCCTCTGCAGAGCCAGCACCTGCCCTCAACTAATTATAAAAAACTCCAGTAGTATTTATAAAGACTTTTTCCTGACTGGAACCTTATGACTTTAGTCGTCAGTGTTTTAGTTTATTTATTCTTTAGTGTTTTCACAATTTTTGCTATAATTATATGTTTAATATATGGAAATCATATGCAAGACATATTTAAGAAAGATAAGCAATGCTTAACATATCAAAAATAAACAACGCAAAGTATTCAATTGATAGAATGTTCACTCTTATTAAGCTAGTTTCTCATCAATATCCAAATCACCCAGTGTATGTCCAGTCTTGTCAAAACTTGCTTCTTTAAATAAACAAACTGGCAGTTGTTTGGTTTATCTCTTGACTTGTTAAGACACATTTTGTCTCATTATGTGGTGTGCTGGGCTTATTTCACTCAGCATAATGTTCTCCAGGACAATCCTTTCTGCTGTAAATGGATGAAAGACATAATACAGACATCTCCACAGGTGCTGAAGTACTGATGAATTATATTGTTGGAGAATACTTAGTGCATATTTTTCCTGACACTCTTGAGGTAAATTTTCCATATATTTATGTTAAGTCCTCTTGTTCCATGGTGTTCATACCTACAATTAAAAAAATTTATTTTCAGTAAGACTTACTATTGAAGGTTGAGTATTCAAAACAGTACTATCTCCATTGTGGTACTGATTTCAAATCTGTCAGCTTGCTGTTAAATAGAGCTGCTCTCTGTTCAAAAGCACAGTATCTGTGATTGTAATTAGTTCCTTTTGGAGTCCTTTTATTTGGGAATGGTCTCTGCCTCCAGAGACAATTTTTTTAAACTTAAATTTTGTAATATCTGATAAAAGAATATTCCTTCTACTTTACTTAGGTTTCCTTATGCTAGAAATATCTGTTTTCCATCCCTACCATGTGTGTGGGTCAATCAGATTAGACTTTTATAAATAGGACATGAATGGTTCTTTATCTGACACTCTATATCTCTTGGTTTAAACAGATAAAATATTTCACTTAATTTAATTATATCTAGTAAAAAAGTAGAAAGTAAAGTAAAATTAAAAGAATCAAGGTATGATAAATGGGCAACTGTCAAGTTATTGCTTTTGTTTTGTTAGTTTTGATTTAATTTTTGAAAACTGGGTTTCTCTGTGTAGCCCTGATTGTCCTGAAATTATCTCTGTAATCCAGGCTGGCCTTGAACTCATCAATCTCCCTTGCCTTTACCTTCTGAGTGCTGGGATTAGAAGGCACGTGTCATCACTATCTGGCATTCTTTATATTTATTTATTCATTTTAGTGTTTGTATGTGAGTATTTTGTCTGCAAGTGCTTACAATGCAGGATGTATATGTTTACTGCCTATGGATATTAGAAAGCATAATTTCCCCTGGAAGTGAAATTACAAGTAGTTATGAACCTCCACGTGGCTGGCAGGATTCAAACCCAGGTCTTACGCCAGAACAACAAGCTATTGACCACGTAGCCATCTATGAATCTCAAAAGGCAACAAAATAAAAAAGAGATGATATCTTTTGACTCGAAGGATGTAAAATTATTTTTAAAGATGCTATGTTCACTTAAAATGATGCAGCAAATGACTTTAAAATTATGACACTCAATGTGTCATTTTTAAGTATATAAATACCAAGAAAAGAAAATTCAAATTTAGGGGAGATAAATAAACTCATTACTACAGCCTTGCTGGATATCATTATAACCTTCACCATAAGTAAATCAATTTACAATCCATATCCTGTAGAGCTGTTTTCTTGGCTACTTGTGGTTTCAAAAGATAGACCTCTTTATCTTAAAATTGAGTTTTGATACTTTGGTTTTGGATAAAATTAGTTGAATGTAATGTTTACATACACAAGAAGCTACTTCCCAGTCTATCAGACTAACAGTGAAACAAATATTTAATGTCTCCCTTTTTACAAATCACTTCTTTCTTGTATTTCACGTACACCCCCTCGCCCCAGCATGCACTCTTTCCTCGAAACCACACATTTCCTGCTTCTGATCTCAGTTCCTGTTCCAGGGACAGTATACTTGACTAAAGTCTGTTTTTAACCAATGCTTAACTTCTGAAAACAGAGTAAATAATTGCAGTATAATCACCTAGTCTTCTGAGAAAAAAAAATACTTCACCAGGAATTCAAATAACCTTCACTAAAAATGAGTCAGAACTAACTGCTGAGTGAAATGAGCAATACAGCTAAAGGCGACTGAATTCATCCACACTTTCAATTTCTCAAAGGAAACACCAGGACCATTAATTTTCACAGCTGCTTAAAGCAATTGTAAGAGATTTTCCATGGATAAACTCACAAACCTAGTCACACTCAAAATAGTCACTTATCAATCACCTAGTTTCACTTTTTCTTTGCAGTAAAGATGCCAATCACATTGCAACACCATTTTCTGGTTTTTTTTTTCTGTTTACTATATTGTCATTGTCATATAACTTCCAACATTTGTTTCACATTTGAAACATATGCATGGCAAGAGTTTTAAAAACTCTCACAGATGTCATCCAATGCTTTTGCAAAAATAAAAGGGGTTTATGATTATCTTGGCATATACATAATGGATCTTTGTGAGAGGGTGCTCTTGGTATGTGACGAAACATTCTTTTCTAGAGCATGATTCAGCCAAAAGGGGAAAAAAACATGGATGCAACTTCCTGATTTGGTCTGTAGTTTCTAGGAAGTATCTTTTTGGATGCTATGAGTAATTGATAAAACTTGTGACAATATTTTAGAAAGCTAATCACAGTTAATCTTTAATTTCATATACTTTAACATTTGCACTTTAACACCCCTATAATTGGTTAAAAATTTTAGAATTTATTTTTTTTCCATTGAGAATTATTTGGAAAATATGTGTATAACCATAACTACTGGGAGAATTTGGTGTGACACTCTACACTATACATTAGTGTCAGACAAGCTAGAAGTCTAATTTATAAGAAGATAAAAGATGTCTAGTTTTATGTATAAAATTTTCTTTGCCCAAGCAAAATATTGCCAAACAATATTTCTAGTAATTTTTGTGGATGTGTATGGAGATACTGTTCACATATACAAACCCTTGAATTTATGGTATTGAAATTGTCATCTATATTATGAATGATATTCAAGAAAACCTGAGATTTCTCCAAGAAATGCTTAAAGCATGCAAATTTAACTTTGAGTTTCCAGGTAAATGATCTATTCTGATAGTCTCAGATATTCTAAAATTTGATATGGTTGCTTAGAATCCCCCTTCTTCCATGCTCATCTTAATTTCTCTTTTCCTACCTGTTCTATTACTTCCATGACTCATCCTTCACTCTCAATTCCCTATCATTTTTCATATACATATAAATTTGTATGTATATAGGAAAATACTAATAGAATGTAAAGCAAGTACATATGTATATACTTAAATCATAATATGTATATAAACCGAGTTTTAAAACTATATCCCATTTTAATTTTCTCTGGGTATTTTAATTGTTGCAGGTAGTTTATTTGGAAGAGCAACTTGCTATATATTAATCAAGTTAATATTTGGTAGGAAACTAGGCTTTATGAAAGTTATTATAATGTAAACCAACGCTTAGGGTTTAGCATCATACAATTCAATTAGAAAGTCTGGCACATAAATGTTTATTAACAACTAAACATGATGAGAAAAATATACAGAAGTCAAAGCAACAAATAGATGATTCTCCAAAGCCACAGAGAAACCCTGTCTCGAAAAACCAAAAAAAAAAAAAAAAAAACCAAAAAAAACCAAATAGATGATTATTTGACTTTTCACACATAAACAAAAGCTTTAGGAAACTGAAATAAAGAACATTAAAACAATGCTAGTAATCTTTCAATATTTTATGTTATTATCTTTGCTGTTTTTCTTTTTCAGATAAACCTGTATTTTGAGACCATGATCAATTCCACCCTGGTGACCGAGTTCCTCCTGGAGGTTCTTGCAGAGACTTGGGAGCTCAGGCTCCTACTCAGTGTCCTGTTCCTGCTGGTGTACCTGGGCAGCCTGTTAGGGAACCTGATCATCATCATTGTTACCACAGTTGACCAGGCCCTGAACACACCCATGTACTTCTTTCTAAGGAATTTGTCCATCTTAGACATATGCTATGTTTCTGTCACTATCCCCAATGCCTGTGTCAACTCTCTCACTGGCCACAGAAATATCTCTGTGCTTGGCTGTGCAGCACAGGTCTTTTTGGTCTTCTTTTGCGCATGTGTAGAGATTCTCTTTCTCACTGTCATGGCTCAGGACCGCTATGTGGCCATCTGTAAGCCTCTCCTCTATCCTGTGATCATGAACCACCAAGTCTGTGTTCAGATGACACTGACTTCCCTACTTATCTGTCTTGTCCTTGCAAGTGTACACACTATCGAAACATTCCAGCTCTCCTTCTGTCACTCCAATGTTGTCTCTCAGATCTTCTGTGACATCCCCTCTTTGTTGAGGATTTCTTGCTCGGATGACTTTATAAACAAACTCTTGATGCTTCTGACTGCCATCGGGTTCAGCGGTAGCTGTTTTACATTCATTGCCATATCGTATATTCACATATTGTCAACTGTGTTGAAGGTTCCTGTCAAAGGAGAGCGAGGGAAGGCCTTTTCCACCTGTGTCCCTCACATTATTGTGGTGTCTATGTTTTTTGGTTCTGGTGCCTATGTGTATCTAAGATTTCCAAGAACCTCACAAGCAGTTCATGAGATTGCTTTTTCTGTATTTTATACTGTTTTCCCACCATTCTTAAATCCTGTCATCTATAGTCTTAGAAACAAACAGATAAACGAGGCTGTGAAGAAAGTAATGTTAAAATTTGTTTTTCCTTAGGAGACGATAAAACACACTTCTATTGATCAGGGTTTTCAAGAGGAAGAGAACTGACTAAACACACACACACATACACATGAGCATATAAATAGAAAAGCACACACCACAAAGCATTTCCCTTTCATTGAAGAAATACTTTTTACATATTCTATACAGAATACTTAACCCACTTTCTACTCTTCCTAAACCCTCTTCACCTGTCTTCCCATTCAGAGCCATCCCTTTTCTCTCTCTCATTAGAAAACAAATAGACTACTAAGGGTTAATAATATAATAAAATAATATAAGATAAGCTACAGCAAAAAACTAGTGCATCAAAATAGCACAAAATAAAAAAGTGGAAAGAGCACATGAAAAGGTCGAAAATAACAGACATAGATGCAGAGTCACAAGCACTCAAACACCGAAGAAACCCATAAAAAACACTAAATTGGAAGCAGGAATATATATGCAAAGGATTTGACTGGTAAACTAGAAATATATATAACAGTAAGATTTAAACAAACAAACAAAATGCCCTGACAAAAATTTATGAGGCAAGGAACCTCAAAGGATCCCCTTCAGTTTATATTTTTTACTCATCTCCTGCTTGGAATGTATGCTATCCTTAACAGTAGTTTGCTCATCAAGTGAAACTCCTTTAAAGGAAACTAAAACTTTATTGAAAGTAGTAATCAGTTAGAGATTGTTTCTGAGTTAGATATGAGGGCATGTATCCACTTTTCATTTCAGTCCTATGCTTGCATATGTTGAGATCCATTCATATAGAACCTGTGCATAGTTCCTCAGTTTTTGTGAAATCATATGTACATAAATCATGTTGATTTAGAGGATCTTATTTAGTCACTGTCTTCCATCAACTCTGCTTGTTTTACTCTTTGTATTTCCTCTTTCACGGGGCTCCTTGAGGCTAGAGAGGAAGGATTTGATGGAGACATCCCATTTAAGGCTGACTTCTCCAAGGCCCCTTAGTCTCTGCATAATGCTTTATGTCGGTCTCTCTATTAGTTCCCATCTGCTGCAGGAGAAAGGTTTCCTGATGACGACTGATCAATGAACAGATCTATAAGTATAGGAGATTATCATTAGGCATAATTTTATTACTAAGATTTTAAATTTCTTTTCTTTTTTAGAACAGTTGTATTCTATGTTAGCATATGTCTTGGGGCTTTCATAAATTCCTGGTTACAAAAGCAGTCATGGGTATGAGTTTCATCATGTAGCATGGACCTTAAGGCAGCTCAGACATTGTTTGGTGATTCCCACAAACTTAGAGTCACCTTTGTACTGGTGATATTGGTGCTAACATTTCTGCTTTGGCAGCATTAAAAGCAATTCCTTGTAATAAATACACTAGAGTTTAGGTTTTAAGGTACTCTGTAGGCTTCAGATTAACATCTTTATGTTCAATGAGATGGTTAAGTTTGTTTTAAGCAATGTTGCTTTGCTGTCAGTTCTTGGGAACTTATCGTCTTGGGAATGTCCCAGGATATACTGGGACATCCCCATGAAAGAACAATTCAGTGTGACATTACCCAATCTTGATACTGAGAACTTCATATGATTAAAACAAATGGCCAATTTGGACGTTGTCTCTCCCTCATTTGCTGGCATCCTTCGGATTACCGTCATGTGAGTATGTATTTTAAGTGGCATCTAATGTATGAAGTTTTTGTAACACTGCTCCAAAGGTTGTTATTTTTAGTTGTTTTTTCTAATAATTTCCCCTCATTACCAATTTTCTCTTGTCCAGTTACAAGTGAGGTAGGGGGCCACAAAGCAAATAAAATTATATTTGCATATGAACACGTATGAAAACGCTAACTGAAGAAAATTTTAACTGAAGGTTTAACTTAGCCTTGACTTTGCTATCCATGCACCAATTTGATAAGGGTTACATTTAATTCATATAATGGGTTCACTCAGAATTTTTGATGTAAATATTGCTTAAGGTTTGCTTATAAAGTATCACTTACAGGCTCATATGTTTTCACACTTTTTCTTAGTGCTGTCAACAGGTGTCGTGGTATTTTCCAGACCAAGGTTGCCACCAAGGACATATCTGGGTCCATCACCCTTCCCCAGCTTGATTGGGTGTTTATACTTGTAGCTCCTGAGACTTTTGAAGAATGTGCCAATGTCAGGTGTCTTAGCTGCCATCTGAGATTATGTTGGTGTCCATGGGTCAGGCTGCCTTAGGGACCAGGCTGGTCTAAGAACTCTACTGCCACTTGAGGCCATACTGACATCCATGTTTCAGACTGATGCCTAAACCATGTCTGGTTCCATGGTCCTACTACAGTCAAGTTCAGTGTAGATCACTTTGGCCCATTTTGTCACTAAAGACAACATAGATGTCTGGGTCTGGGCCAGAATCTGTGACCATGAGGGTATCCAAAATCCATGTGCCCATCAAGGACATGCTGTTTTGAGTGACCTTCATTATCATGCAGGGCCATGGTGTCAAACATGCCAGAACTGCTGCCAAATAGACCTGTAGCAACCAGGATCTGAGTTGTTGTCAATGACTCTAGTTACCACAAAGCATAGTTCATCACTACCTAAGACCATGTAGGTATCCAAGGATCATGCTTCTGCATGGACCATACTGATCAGTGTGCCTGGTGTTTCCATCTGGGGTCATGGGGATATTAATCATGTGCTACTGCATAGGGCCTTGTCATGCCTGAGGCCCTGCTGTGGCAGTGGTCTGAGGTATTTTCACAGTTACTGCTACCACTGAAGGCTCTACAGATGCACAGGGTCTGGAGACCATGTTGGTGACTGAAGGCTCTACTGCCACCTGGTCTATATTGTTCAGAATGGTCTGTGATGTCATAAGGTCCATGAGGCACTGAACTGCTGCCAAGGGTCATGTTAGCATTAATGTTCCTGGATCTGATGTTTGTGATGATGTCTGTGGCCCATTTTATCAGAGGGGCTTGTGGAAATCAAGCTGTGCAGAGCCAGCCCAGCCCTTCGCAAGCCCTAGAATACCAGGCCAGGGCCCTATCTGGACAATTCAACAGGAGAACTTACCCTCCGACTCAGGGGAGAGCTTGATGCTCCAACTAAGGAAAGATGGTGCTACCCTAACCACAGACATTCACCTCACCTGGACGGCACACGAGAGTTTATCCTGTGGTCAGGGATGCAGGTGAGCCAAATCTGAGGGTGTGAGAGCAGTAGAGCTGACCCTACCTCCCTAACAGGAACTGGGGAAAAGGTTAACCTACCTTGCTGGAACAAAACAACAGAGCTGGCCCTGGAAATATACCATGGTGCCGTGAATCTGAGAACCTGAGAGCAGGAGAACAGGCACCTATCCTTGCTATAGGTTGAATCGGGTGAGCTAGAATGGCTGAACTGGAGAATTTTTCTGGGTAGTGACAGGAGGGAAAGCTGGCAGACTGACCAACCTAACATCCATTCAAGCACACAACCAAGGCTATGAGTTGGCACACCCCATCATCATGCAAACCTATGAACTCCTGGAACATCTGAAGGGTCAAAACAGCAGGATCTTCATAATTTAGGAAAACAGGATATCCAAGAGGAGCCTTAGTGAGAATCCACTCTCAGTGGTGTAGCAGAAACCATTGGCAGACCAATGACTCAAGGTAATGAACACTTGCAAGTCAAGATGGATTAAAGGGTAAAATGGGTGACTTAAGGGGCCACACTACAGTCTTTATGACAAGAGTCCTTTTTTCTTTTTTGTCTTGTTTCTCTGTTTTTTCATGTGGGATTTCACAAAATGCATGATGTGAAATCCACAAAGAATTAAACTTACTAAAAAGAAAAGTAATTTATAAGTTTTCACTATTGCCTCAGTCTATGCAAGAGAACTTTTATAGTTTTAATGTTTATCTGTTTTATTTCTGAATGTGGAAATACACATAAGGTTTCTTCTTATGTAGCTTATTACTCTCTCAAGTGCCTAACCCTTTGTTCATTTACTTACTTCTTGAAGAACACCACAAGATATCAATCGGCTGGGAAACTCCCCTCAATTTTCTCTTACACCACATCTGAGAAATAGTCATGGAGTATTGTTGTTTTTGGTGTGTCCATTTAAACAACAATAAGTTTTTAAATAGAACAAATGTATTTGAGATAAATTCAGGAAGTACAAGGAATGAGTTGGAAGGAAGAGTGAGTGTAGATGAAATGAAATCGATACAGTATACATGTAGGAAATTTTAGAAAATAAAATAAATGTGAACAAAGAATTCTTTGTATTGAAGTATTTTCTCTGAGTTTCAAAACTTTGACTTTTAACATTGACAACTTTGAGATTTAATAATTTATGGAAAGATACAGGTGAGTAAGCAAGTTTATTTAAGAAATGAAAGTATGCCAGGAATGAACACATAACAGAGTCAGTGACATTGCAAGGAGAGGCATGCTTTTAAAGGTGATTTTGTTTATTTTGTGTGTTGGCAGATGTGAATTAAGGGTATCATAAAGTTAATCAGGTTTAGTTGACTCTCATTTTGCTCTAAATCAGGCTCTTAATATGCTCTAAATTTGAGAGAGAAAAAGTAATATACAAATAGAGATTGAAATCATGATTTGGCAAAAATGGTCTAACTTCCCCATAATTTGTGCTTACTACTTGAGTTCCATCAATATAAGGTGATATCCCAGTCATTTCAATAGGCTTCAATGAGCTACATATTACTTGGTATTGAATTTATAGGTATAGTATCAAATCATCAGAGTAGATTGTAAAGCTTTGGATTCCTTTATTCTGGATTCTGAATGATTGAGAAGAATAGTTGGATCTTTCTGCAAAAATGAGATAGGATAATGAGAGGAGCTTAATACTGACCTGATCCATGCAAGGTTTCCAGGTAGTCATGTTTTGTCAATCTGACTATAGAATATCATTAACGTAATTGAAAGTGAGAACATTGTTGAAAATTAATAGAGATCTTGATTTCTTTTTAAACACTAAGTTCATTTTTTTTAAAAAAAACAAGACAAAACAGAATATTCAGAAGATAAAGAACAATAAAAAGCAATCTTTCCCATCAGACACACTAGTGAAAAAAATCAGTCATCATCAAGTGATTTCTGCTATAGCTATAATAAGTTCACCACAGCTTCACAGCCTCCAATAGAAAGCATTTACCTTCACAGAAGAGGTGAATACTTCCTCAATTGCAGACATTAGACTAAAGGACACATATAGATTACAATGGTTAAGAATACCTAGTATCTTTCTATAAATATTCTGTACAGTTTTTCTAATGGTGCATTATGAACTAGGAGAAATATCAAGTAAGCCACTGTACTCAATTTGTTGCATTCTCTGCTATTATAATGATTCACAACAAGTTAGAATCTCATAGAAACCAAGTATGAATCTTTCTTGAGAGTTAATTTGCTTTCTATGATATGGACACATTTAACCATAGTTGTGTTCATCTTCTGTTTATAAAATATGGTAAAAGAGCTATCAAGTGATTGTAGATATTTATTAATTTCTTTCCAAAGATAAAAATCTTAAAACTTTGGCTGGAGAGATGGTTCAACTACTAAAGGCTAGGCTCACAACCAAAAGCTATCTTAAAAGTTCCCTGAAAACTGTAATGAATTTTGTCACTCTCAAATTATTTGACATGTTAAGTGAAAGGAGTCTCTTGAGTAGAAAATTTGAAATAGCCTTTTCAGAGCGCTAGTAACTTCAGCGTTTCTCAGGGTGTAGATCACTGGATTAAGGGCTGGAGATAGCACAGGGTACAGCAAAGAAAACAACCTGTCTGTAATTGATGTTGTATTTGAGGGTGGCTTCAGATAGACAAAGCAAACAGTAGCAATGAAAATAGTGAAAACAATGAGGTGAGGTACACATGTGACAAATGCTTTGGTCTGGCCTTTAGCAGTAGGAATCTTCAGTACAGTGGAGAAAATGTAAAAGTAAGAGATCACAACACAGAAGATACAAAAGACACCTAGACACAGAGCAATCCCAAGACTTGTGTAAATGGCTACAAATGAGTCAGAGCAGGAAATCCTTAATAAAGAAGGAACATCACAGAAAATCTCTGGAATTATATTAGAACCGCAGAAAGGCATGGAAAATATGAGAATTGTGTATATGGCTGCAAAGAATAATGCAATGACCCAAGGTACACCCATCAGCAGCACACAGTTGATACTACTCATAATAATGTCATAATGCAAGGGAATGCAGACAGAAACATAGCGGTCATAGGACATGGCTGTCAGGAGAAATAATTCTTCTGCTCCAAAAGAGGCCATGAAGAATAACTGACATGCACATCCAAGAGTAGAAATGGAATTGTTATGAGTTAGGCTGCTGATAAAGAAATTTGGGATTGGGACAGACACTAGAAAGACATCCACCAGGGACAAGTTCTTCAGGAAGAAGTACATGGGTGATTGGAGTTTCTGATCCAGGGTGACGAGAGTGATGATGAGGAGGTTACTCATTAGGATCACCACGTATATTAACAGAAACGAAATTCCACATAGAGTCTGTAGTTCAGGGATATTAGAGAGCCCCATAAGGATAAATCCAGTGACTGCAGTGAGATTGGGCATAATATATGTTTTCAAAGCCTGTCAGATGAAGAAAAATGAATAGATATTGTCAAAGCCCTGAACGAACACACACACACACACACACACACACACACACACACACACACACACACACACACACACACATATGGACACAGTAAGTGGAAAAGAGTAAATAAACTACCCAAATCGCTTCAACATTTTTATAAAACTTTCGTTTCATCTTCCCTCAATCTCTTTACCTTACTCCCTCCCTCCTCTATTTGTCGATGTATGCCCTTCTCCCCTCTCTTTCTTCTTATTCTCTTTCCCTTTTTATCTCCCTCCAACCCAGTGATGCTTTTATCACATTATCTATATTATGCTGCTAAGTAAGTTTTCTACAGTTGGACTCTATAACCTTAACACATAGACTCTTAAAACGAAGACTAACTAACCAGAACACTATGTAACATAAATTAGTCTTCTTTTGTCTTTCAACAACTGTCATTTTAAGATGAGAAAATAGTTTTCATAGTTTACAATTGCTTGGGTTTCATTTAAAGAACAGTGAATATTTAAAATACAAAAATATTGTTAAGAAAAACTGAAATGTAAATGGAAGAGTTTTATTTACACTCTCTTTGCTTGGAACTAAAACAATAATCAATCAAATAATATACTGAGCCAGACTATTCAGGTTCCTATTCTCTTCCTTGTTTAAATTGGCATTCTTGTCAATACGTCTGAAGATAGGGCTGACCTGTAAAATTGTATCTTCTAATTTCCTTTTCTGCCTTTCATCATTATGTTTACTATTTGATATGCATGCAGATGGGATATTCCTAATTTGCTGTGGCTTTCTAAAGTCAGGACCCTAATGTCACAGAATTTCCTTAGTGTTATTCCAACAAAATATCCCTTCGTTTTCATGAATATTTTTATTATCCTTAAATATTTAACAGTTTTACATTCTGCAAAATTACATTCCCTATGTTGTTTAGAAGCAGAAAGAGTTAAATTCTCTCACATCACTTACCACAACCTTTTGATTCAATATGGAACCCTAGACCACATAATGGAGTACCTCCAAAAGTGCATGCATCTTCCCACCTTTGTCAAATCTTTATGAAATGTACTCAGAAGTTTGTTAGATGATTCTTAATATTGTAAACTCTATAAAAAAACAAAGCAGTCACAACTATTCTTAACTGCTTTTCACCTTAATAATTTTAGCCCAGAAGTACTAGATAAAGACCATGATACTATTGTATATATGTATTAGCTAATATAGAATAATATATTGCCAAGAGAGGATTTTTCAGTCATGAAAGTCTTTGCCATGGGAAGCAAATTAATCATGAAAGTCACTCATTGTTCAATCATTTTGACCTTAATAGATTTCAAAATGTGATGCATATAAAAATGAAATATAAATATGTTCTTCAAAGACAATTTTAGCTTTAGCAAATAGAAGGATTATTTTCTAGAAAGACTTTTTAGATGTTCTATAGGGGAGTCTTTCATTAAGATGCTCTTAAATGAACTCAGTATTAAAATGACCAATATTGACTTATGGATATACCCATAGATTGATGCATCTCTCAGCAAAAAAAAAAAAACAAAGATGTTTCTATTTACAACAGTATATGGTTAACATAGAGAACCAAAGTATGTCAAGGTGAAGAGACTTAGATTCTACAGAATACTCAGCCCTAATGGTACAAATACACTGCACATCAAAAGGCCAAGGATCAGGATGATTGCAAAAGAAGGGTAGAAGAAGGATAAAATCCTCTCTTCTTTCTCCATCCTCTGAGACCCTTGCCCTGTTTTGCTTCTCCTACAACTTCTCTATATATCTCTCTTTCTTTGTCCTCCTCCCTCACTCAGTTTATGATCTCTCTCACCCCATTCCTCTCTCTCTCTCACACTCTCTCTGTCTCCTTCTCCCTGTGTATGCATGTGTGTGTATGTGTGTATGTTATTGACTAAATGATAAACTAATATAGAGATTATGGTGGCATCTTATTCTGCATTGGAAAAGGCAAAAAATAAACATGTACAAATATTTTAAGAAAACAACAAAAAATTTCAAAAGAAATATTACTGGGCATTCAAGCATTGGATTTGAGATTTTCAGTTGACTGCTTATGTTTAAGGACTTTCCACCAAAATTCACAGGACAAGTCCATGGGCAAAGATCTCTGGAGATGGTAGTATGGAAATCATAGCTCTAATTCACATTGGAATAGATCATATATGGAATATTTTCATAAAAGTTTTCGGTGGACACAGAAACAAGATTTGGTCTCAGGATAAAACTCAGGATACTTATATGTCTGTTTACAACTCTTAAGCTGGGGAAATACAAACATAAGACAAAAAATTTTAAAAAAACTGCTAAATTAATTGATTTAAATAACTTTCATAATTTCTTCCATCTTGATAATATTCTTAAAAATTTAGATAGTATAGTTTAATATTTTACCAGTAGAAATTTAAAATTTCTACCTTAGATCCATTCAGATTCTTCATTCATATACATGTGGGATGATTTTCCAACAGGTCAACTTGAAGAAGCAAACGTTTTCAAATCCTTTTTAGGTCAATTTACAGTGGATCACCTGAAAGGGAGGTAGAAGATGTAGCCATCTTTAGAAACTTTTATACCAACATATCATTTTTATGTCTTTAGTATTGTAAGTAAACTCAAAATTCTAAGCTAACCTATTGTTGTGTCTTGTTATGAAAATGCAACTATATGTAACAGGAATTTGAAACCTAATGTAGCAAAACATCTCTAGCAGACCTATTTAAGTCCTTTGGCTACTTGCTTGTAGTTCCCAAAGGTGTATCTTTCTTGATAGCCTTATTAAGAATACATGTCTGAAGAGAAATAGTATTGTAATAATTGATACTACAGAACACATTAGTCATTCTCTAGGAATCACACTGTGATAAATCATGAAGAACATGTTCACATTTTCCCCCAGAATCAAATTAATTATGTATTACCTTAATTGTGCAGTACATAGAGTTGGATTCAACATAGTAAAATTACATATAACAAAACAGGTATCAAGCAAGAATTACAATATTTATATATACTTTATCTTTTAACATAACTAAGAAAAACTATATCTATTCTTTAACTCCATCAAAGACTCCAGAAGGATATAATATTACCCAAGTAAACAGGAAGTGAATTGCAAGCAAGATCCAAATTTCTAGAACTGACAGAGTAATCTCACTGCCCGGACAGTCACCAGAAGTTCTTCTGTATCATGGGGGCATCCATCTTCAGCCCACTAGTCCATAGTATCCTGTGTTTTGCTGAAAGTCTATTAGACTCTTTCATAAAACAGGAACCCCAAAGGATTGTCTCACCTTTAGGCAAGTTCAGCAGCCATTTCTCTGTGGGGCCTGCATGTTCAGTTTATAAAGCATAACATCAAGCAGTCCAGGCAAGAGCAGTTTCTTGCCAAAATGGTGAACAAACTCCTTGTGGAGCCTCTTTGATGCCCATCCTCCTCTTTAAGTAATAGGTGCTTCTAGAAGCAGATGTGTCTCACTGTCATGAAAAGTTCTAAATTCTTAAAACATTTTAAATGTCACATTCTGAAGATCTCTGAAAGATATGAAGAATACCTGTCTAACTGAAATTGAAATCTCTCTCTCTCTATATATATATCTAGGAAACCTGATTAACATGACTAGAAGCTTGACTATTATGACTATCTATTATACATTACATTCTTAAATGAGCTTCCCAAACACAATACCTTAATCAAGGTCAGAAATACATATACACAGTATAATAAAATTGAGCTTAAATTTGTATCAATAAACCAAGATCCATATCAATGCAAATCTCTATAGCATATCCCCTTTTAAATGTAAACAAACATTTATAAACATTATTTGGGAATTTGAATGTAGTTCTTTCCAAACTGCTTTCTGATTTTTTTGGGTGAAGTATTTTTATGGGTGTTCATGGTGGCCTTTCAGGGATTCTTGGTCCATCAAACCACATTAGTCAGAAATTAATCCACAGGTTCTCATCTTCTGTGGAAACAAAAACAGAACCTCTTTTCCAAAGCAATATATCCTTAGAGACAAATTTTGAAATCAAGGTATGTTTATGTTGGTTTAACTTTGCAGTCCACACAACAAAATACCACTCTATACTTAGCTTCTTCACACTTGAAAAATTCAAAGAATACGCAATAATATACATAATACATACTCTCTCTGTATATTCAACTTTTACGTGGCTTATTTTTCTTACTCTATTACTTTTTCTACAAGTTAAATATTTATTTTATTATCTTTACTCCTTTAATCTATGACTGTCTGTAGTATTTTATATTATATTTACTGTCTCTTTTTACTCTTTTTATCTCTCTCCAAAGCCTACATAAATTTTTTTAAAAAAATACACTGTGTATTATTTAGAGAATTTTTTTATGTCCGAATCTGCTGTTATTGCATATCTGTAATCCTTTTCTGACCAAATCCTCTCAGGTTTTAAGTACATTTAGCTAGCACATATTGGGTGTCAATTTGTTGTAGAACTCTGCTTGTTTGTTTCCAGCTGCTTGGCCCCTAAATAATCACATAGAAACCATATTATTTGCAATACTTTTTGGCCAATAGCTTATCTTAAATTAACCCATCTCCATTAGTCTGTGTTACTGGGTAAAGTTCCAGCATCTGTTTCTAGAGGGGCTACATGGCTTCTTTTGTCTCTGCCTTTTCTCCCCTGTTGGCTTACCAGGAAAGTTTTGGCATGTTTGACTCTGGTGGTGTTTCCATGGCAGCTCCCTGGCTCTGCCTTCTTCCTCGCAGTATTCTGTTCTATCTTCCCTGCCTACCTAAGTTCTGCCCTGCTCTAGGTCCAAAGCAGTTTCTTTACTCATTAATGGTAATCACAGTACACAGAAGGAATCACACATTACTCTCCTAGCATTCAGTTTTGTTTTCTCTGCCTAGCTAAGTTCTGCCTGCTATAGGCCAAGGCAGTTTCTTTATTCATTAACCAAAAAAGCAACACATAGACAGAAGGACCTCCCACACCAACACCTCCTAATGTCTTTCAAATAGTGCCACTCCCTGAGGGCCCAGATGTCCGAGTTCTACATCCAAAACAGCCTCAAGACTGCTGGCTGAGATGATCAAGCCTCACAGGATACTCCAGTCATAACTTGATCATAATTCTAAATTTTCTTTAGGTCCCTATAAGATTATCAGTGCCCCCAATTCAGTAAGAAGTAGCCTAAAAATCTACACCCACATTCCCCCCAAAATGGATTATAAATATTTTCTTTTGTTTAAAATAGTGGTTGCAAGTTGTTATAAATAATGGGCAAAAAAGCTAAACAAAGAATATTAGATTCAGAGTTCTTGTTCTTTAAAATAAAGGGGGTGGGGTGGGGGAATTGCTGTGGGACAATGGTTTTACCTTGTAAACATTTGTTTCTTGTACTTGTTTAAAAAATGCTGATTGGTCAGTAGCCAGGCAGGAAGTATAGGCAAGGTAACCAGGCAGGAAGTACAGATGGAGTAATGAGAACAGGAGAATTCTGGGAAGAGGATTCTGCAGTCTGCAGTCATGACCCAGCCACAGAAGAAGCAAGATGTAAATGCCTTGCTAAATAAGGTACCAAGCTGTGTGGCTAACATAGACACGAATAATGGGCTAATATGAGTTATAAGAGTTAATGAGAAGTCTGAGCTACTAGGCCAATCAGATTATAACTAATGTAGACCTCTTTGTGATTTCTTTGGGATTTAACAACTGTGGAAAACAGACAGGACAGAAACCTCAGTCAACATGCAAAGACTTCTCTGCACCTCTAGGCAGACATACCACTGACACATCTCTGGCATCAGGCCTTTACTTAGCCAGAGTGTGAGATTCCATACTTCTCTTTGATACTCTTGACTCTACAGCCTGAACATGTGGTTGAAGTTCTCAAGTGCTCGCAGTTGCTGGAGCTGAAATGTGGCTCCATTGCTCAAACATATCTTCATAATCTTTTAGTATTAAATAGTTAGACCCACTCTTTTCTTTAACAATTTTACAAGTTAGAAGCTTAACCAGGCAGGATCTTGCCCCGAAGTTACCATTCCTTTTGTTCCATTTAGCAAAAGACTCTTCTTTAAGCATTTTATTTTTTTGAGCAATGTACTGAATTATATTTCCTGTTGTGCCGTTCCACCTCAAACATTACTTTGTATAAACATACTTTCTCAGCTTGCTCATTTCATTTCAGATCCGCATAAGAGTGACTACTAATAACTACATGAGACAGTCAATACTAGGCTGTCTCAAAATCTCCTCTGTCAACGCCATGAATATAAACCTCTTGAATTTAGCCTCAGACAGATCTCTTTTAGACAAGTTCAAAAAACAGCCACATTTCTTCCCAAATATTACAAAGATGATCTCTAGAGGGTGGGCCCTTTGTTTGCGAGCTACCCAAGTAGCACTGAGTTTCCATCTGGGCACCGGGAGAGACATCATTGGGGCGAATGAGTGCGGCGGCAGCCGGGAACAGGGAACTCAGATGTTCCTCATCCCTCCTACACTTCCTGGTCATCCTGCAGGGGCTATACTGCCCGATACCTCCTCTCTCTTCCTATCCCATCCAGCTTACATCCAGAACCCCCCACTCCCTGTCTCCCTCCCTCCCTCCCTCCCCTCCTTGGCGGCATAGCACCTCCCAGCTCATCCTGCTCAGGTGCTGGGACCGAACCCCAATCGGGAGGGCAAAGGGGAGGGCGGTAGTTCCTTTGTCTCCATAGCCTGACTGCAGCGAGCAGGGTGGGCCCTTTGTTTGCGAGCTACCCAAGCAGCACAGAGATCTGATCTGGACACCAGGAGAACCATCACTGGAGAGTGACATCACTGGGAAGGTACATCAGTGGACAAGAAGACCTGATCCTGTAAAAGAAGACTCATAGGGGAGCATTCGGAGGAAAAGATGGGCAGGTGCCAATGCAAGAATTCACCCAACAATCTGAAAAACAACATGAAACCACCAGAACCCAGCGACCTCACAACAGGAGGACATGAACACCTTAATCAAGAAGAAGTAGAAAAAACTGACTTTATGAAAGTGAT
>NC_022023.1:8994066-8995212 GCF_000317375.1 Microtus ochrogaster
TACTCAAGCTTATGGGACACTATGAAAGCAGTCCTAAGAGGAAAGTTCATAGCACTAAGTGCCAATTAACGAAAACAGAGAAAGTACATATTGGAGACTTAACAGCCCACCTGAAAGCTCTTGAAAAAAAGAAGCAGACTCACCTAGGAGGACTAGAAGACAGGAAATAATCAAACTAAGGGCAGAAATCAACAAAATAGAAACACAGAAAACAATTCAAAGAATCAATGAAACAAAAAGCTGGTTGCTGGAGAAAATCAACAAGATTGATAAACCCCTATCCAAACTAATCAAACGGCAGAGGGAGAATACACAAATTAATAAGATCAGAAATGAAAAGGGGGACATAACCACAGACACAGAGGAAATTCACAGAATCATTAGATCTTACTACAAAAGCCTGCATAACACAAAACTGGAAAATGTAAAAGAAATGGCCACTTTTTTTAGATAAATACCATTTACCAAAGTTAAACCAGGACCAGGTGAACAATCTAAATAGACCTTTTAGTCGCGAAGAATTAGAAGCTGTTATCAAAAACCTCCCTACCAAAAAAAGCCCAGGACCAGATGGTTTCAAAGCGGAATTCTACCAGAACTTCCAAGAAGAGCTAATACCTATACTCCTTAATGTATTCCACAATATAGAAACTGAAGGGTCATTACCAAATTCTTTTTATGAAGCTACAATTACTCTGATACCAAAACCACACAAAGATTCAACCAGTAAAGAGAATTACAAGCCAATCTCACTCATGAACATCGACGCAAAAATCCTCAACAAAATACTGGCAAACTGAATCCAAGAACACACCCAAAAAATTATCCATTATGATCAAGTAGGCTTCATCCCAGAGATGCAAGGCTGGTTCAATATACGAAAATCTATCAATGTAATCCATCATTAGATGCTGAAAAAGCATTTGACAAAATTCAACATCCATTTATGATAAAAGTCTTGGAGAGATTAGGGATACAAGGCTCATACCTAAATATAATAATAGCTATATACAGCAAGCTGACAGCAAACATCAAATTAAATGGAGAGAAACTCAAAGCCATCCCGCTAAACTCAGGAACACGACAAGGCTGTCCACTCTCTCCATACCTCTTCAATATAGTGCTTGAAGTTCTAGCAATAGCAAT
>NC_022023.1:8997462-9007302 GCF_000317375.1 Microtus ochrogaster
GATGAGAAGCCAAGGACAATGGCACGGGGTTTTGATCCTACTTCATGTTCTGGCTTTGTGGGAGCCTAGCCAGTTTGGATGTTCACCTTCCTAGGCATGGTCGGAGGGTGGCGGACCTTGGACTTTCCACAGGGCAGGGAACCCTGACTGCTCTTTGGACTGGAGAGGGAGGGGGAGAGGAGTTTGGGGGAGGGGGAGAAGAGTGGGAGTTGGGGGAGGTAAACGGGAGGCTGGGAGGAGGCGGATACTTTTTTTTCCTTTTCTCAATAAAAAAAAAAAAAGATGATCTCTAGGCCTCTTACTGAAATTCTATTCCTCCGAAGTTGCTTGGGCCATCATTATTTATGTTGATCTCAGCATGACTGCCTTCTATGTTTCTACCAGAATACTCTACTAAACCCGCTTCAGGTATTCAAGTGCTTTCCCAAACCCCCAAATTCACATTCAGGCAACAAAAACCATCATCAGGCCTTTCACAGAAGTGTCCTGTTGCATATTTCCAGAGTCTATCTTAGTCAGCATTCTATTGTGGTGAAAAGGCACCATAATCAAAGTAGGTCTTATAAAATATTCATTTATTGTTTTATTATTTGGTCCCTAATAGATTTGGAATGTGCTATTTAAAGATTTTATCTATGTTCTCAAAGTAAATTATGGGTACAGTAATATTAAGAACTTCTGGCAAGGCAAGGTATTTGTCCTAAAGGAGAGGCTTTCACCAGGCTGTTCATAAGTAAATATATTATTTATTTATTTATTTATTTTTTAAAATTTATTTATTTATTAAAGATTTCTGTCTCTAAGTAGATATATTATTATACAGACTAGAGTGACTTATGGTTATGCATATAAATCAGTGAATCTCTTAAAAATATCACAGAAGTAGGTTATTAAATTCCTGGATGGTAATATTGTCTGCAATTCTATAACTTTAAAGTTTATTGATTTATATATTAAGCAAATAATTAACTTTGTTATAAGATTTTGGTAGATGGTTGTAGATGTCAAGCCAACAGAGAGGGGTGGGAGACCCTTTGGGCCATGGACCTTTTGAACCCTCCAGAGAGGTCCACCCAGTAGGCATGGTGTGGGGATCCATGTGGGCGCCAGATGAAGAAGGATGCTATAAAGAAATCCCACACTATCTCACAACTGAGTATAATAAAGGGTTATTAAATTAGGGGTAGATTCAAAGATCACAATCCTCTACAAGAATGGGAAAAACAGAAACTGAATCCAGCAGCCAGAAGAGAGCCTGTAGACACTTTACAATGGCATATATAATAAATAGGCCACACCCAAGTGGGCCGGTAACTTAAAGACTACTGGCTGACAAAGTTTCTACAGCAATGATACATACACGAAATTATTAGAAAGCAATCAGAAAGAAAGCTCTCTTTAGTTTTTTTTTATTCCACAGCAGCAAAATAGTCCAGGATGTTTTGTTTTGTTTTTGTTTTTGTTTTTGTTTTTTTGGATTTTTGAGACAGGGTTTCTCTTTTGGTTCCTGTCCTGGAACTAGCTCTTGTAGATCAGGCTGGCCTCAAACTCACAGAGATCCGCCTGCCTCTGCCTCCTGAGTGCTGGGATTAAAGGCATGCACCAACACTGCCGCTTCCAGGGTGTTTTTGATGTGATAGTTATAGTAGAATGCATTTCTCTCTCTCTCTTTTTCTATTTCTATGTCTCTGTGTCAGTGTGTGTATGTAACAATAATAACTCTTAAAGAAGCCCATAAGGTGACTAAAAGTGAGGAGAGGAACATGGACAGAGTTGAAAAGCTGAGACAATGTAGTTGAAATGATGTAAACATAGTACTTGTGTATAAAATTTAGAAAATTAAAATAATAATTGTGAAAAACAAATCTTAGTAAAAGAAATCTTTGCCTTTGCCTCGATCCTAAAGTCTTTTCTCTAACAGTTTCAATTTTTTGGTTCTTATAATACAGTCTTTGACCCTTTCAATAAGTAACCCTGTTCTCATCATCAATAATTTTTTGTTTGATTGTCTTTTATAATTCCACTGTTTACTGTGTTTTTTACTAGATACGGTGACTTTTTTTAACATGACTGCTAAATTGCTTTGTTTAAATGTACTAATTAATTTCTGAAATTTTATTTTTTTGGAAACATGTTAAATTCTAGCTATGCCCAAAATATATACACTTCTTTATGAGTTATCAATATATTGAACACATTTCTACGAGTTTATTTCTTTTGTTACATGTAGCCTACACTTGAGAGGATTTTGTACCCTATTTTGATGTTTCCTCTTCAACGTATTTTTTGCCATCAGTAGGAGCTATATAAAGTAAGCAGCTTCTCAAACTTCAATTACGCTTACAGCAAATGTTATTTGAGTTTAAACCCAGAGAAAAGAAACTATCATGTGTGACAAGAAGTTGCAGACAAGACAAAATACAAAAATAGAAACAAAAAGAATAAAGTTTGCTTACCCAGAACCAAAATTTCTAAAATGTATGAATAGCATGTTCTCAGTAATGCAGTAACAGACAGGGGTGTTTTAGTCAACATCACAGGTATTGCTGATGGGTTTTGTCATTGACAGTGGTTGTGAAGATCCCAGAGTGTACCCGAGAAAAACGAATCCCTTAATATTTTGTTTGGATGAGAAAGATAAATGATTTGCCTTAGTATATGTGAGACTAATAAGAGATAGGACAAGGGAGGTGAATTTTGCTATTAAGATAACTGGAAGAAGCTGGGCAGTGGTGGTGCACATCGTTAATCCCACCACTCGGGAGGCAGAGGCAGGTGGATCTCTGTGAGTTCGAGGCCAGTCTGGTCTCTGAGAGCTAGTTCCAGGACAGGCTCCAAAGAAACACAGAGAAACCCTGTCTCCAAAAACAGAAAAAAAAAGATAACTGAAAGAAGCAATGCATTTAAACATCGTATTTTTCTAGAATTGAAAATTTGCTCTTTTGTTTCTATTATGTTAAACTAAATATAAAAGACAGATAATTATACCGATATACATAAAATGACCAAAGCAGTTTCATACATGGTAAAGAAAATCTTTTTAATTTGAAGACACTGGTAAATTCACCAAAAGAAATGTTTCATAGAAAAGTGATTTTTTTTCCTGCAATTATGGTAGTACTATATCTTTTTTTCTAGACAGCAATAGGAACAACTCACCTGCATATAGTTACAGGTAATTCTTTTTTAACCTGCAGTATAGCTGACAGGTATACATGGACCATTGTTGTGTTAACTGTTCCTCTGGAGAATAAAAAACACCTACTCCAACCAGATAGACAATCAAAGAAAGACCAAATAATTCCTACATAGTCCAACATGGTGAACAATGAGTTTATTTGGATTGCTTAATTATAGAAGCACGGAGGAGTCAAAACCAGTCATAGCACAAAAAAGCTCCCAGTCACAACAGCAGCAGTCCTATAGCTGCAGATTCACATGTAGGTTGCATGTGTTTTCACAGATCAGAGAAAATTGGTCAAGCACCCAGGATAGTCAGAGACTTCTTACCTCAGAAATTATTTAACACTTCTGTCATTTGGGGAGACAAATTTGTCTTTGTCTTTATTAACTTTCTAGAATACTGGTTCTGAACCTTCCTAATGAATGCTACAAGCCCTTTTTTATTTTTTATTTTTATTTATTTTTTAATAAGCACTTTAATACAGTTCCTGGTGTTGTACTGTCCCACAACCACAAAATTATTTTTTGTTATTTCATAAGTATAATTTTGTTACGGTTATGAATTATAATATAAATATCTGATAAGAAGGATATGTGATATGCAATCCCTGTGAAAGTGTAGTTAGACCCCAAATTGTCTTTGATCCCCAGGTTGAGAATCATTACTACAGACCTTGTAAGGCTATTTAATTCCTCAAATTCATCAACCCACCATATCTCAACTGTAAGTAATATTGCTATTCAGGAGGAAGTATAGAAAAGGAGTAACAAAATTTCTACCTCTTCAGTGTATTTCTGATAATACCCTCAAACTAAAGGTTATTATATTTCCTTTAGAGATTGGCTGCTATACTCTTTCTTCATGGTTTTGTTTTAAGCATTTGGTACTACTTTAAGGATGTGACACTGTTTTAAAGAATGAGTTGAATCTCCAGAGTGCTGTTTCTAGTTTGTTGACTTTCCTACTGATTTTGTCACTACTAGAATGACTGGCATAGAAACTATATGTGAATTTACCTTCATAACTCACATGCCTTCCCCATTTGATTATTTATCTTGATACTTTTCTTAATGAACACAATAAGGGGTCATCACATGACTGAAAATGGAATCTTACTGTGATAATTACCAATCATTTTAGAAAATTATATTTCTCAAATGAGAATTACTTTGTTACAGAAGGAAAGAAATTGGTACCGTGACTTTATATATTAGTCTCACATGATCTAATTTTCTGAACTTAGAAAATATTTTTCTTAATCAGAGTTTCATATTACTGGGGGGCAAGATATGAATGTCTACCCTTCTATTTCTAACAGCAAACATTGCAAACCTTACTTGTTGCTTATGAGTCACTATATCACTGACAGATACTTTAAAATGTGACATGAAGTAAACCCCTTGGGCAGAGATTTTGCTGCCATCTTCTCAGAGCACACTTGACATCAGTGTTCCTCAGGCTGTAAATCACAGGATTAAGTGTTGGAGGTAACACAGTGTACAGCATAGAAAAAATCCTATCTGTAATTGATGGGACACTTGAGGGTAGCTTCACATAGACAAAGCAAGCAGTGGCAAGGAAAACAGTGAACACAGTGAGGTGGGGGATGCATGTGGCAAATGCTTTGGACTGCCCTTTAGTAGTAGGAATCTTAAGGACAGTGGAGAAAATGTAAAAGTAAGAGATCACCACACAGGTGAAACAAAACAAGCCTACACAAACTCCAATTCCAAGACTTGAATAAATGACCGCAAGTGTTTTAGAGCATGAAATCCTTAGTAAGGAGGGAATATCACAAAAAATCTGTGGGATCACATTGGTGCCACAGAAAGGCATGGAAAATGTGCCCGCTGTATATATGGCTCCAACTATTACTCCAGTAACCCAGCAAACAGCTGTCATAAGCACACACATACCACTACTCATTATGGTTTGATAGTGTAAGGGACTGCAAATGGCCACATAGCGGTCATAGGACATACCTGTCAGGATAAAGACTTCTCCTGCTGCAAACGAAGTCATTAAAAACACTTGGAAGGCACATCCATGAATGGAGATGGAATTGTTGTGAGTTAGGTTACTGACAAAGAACTTTGGAATTGGAACAGACACAAAAAAGACATCCAACAAGGACAAATTCTTCAGGAAGAAGTACATGGGTGTTTGAAGCTGCAGGTCAAGGGAGATGAGAGTGATGATGACCAGGTTGCTTACTAGGGCTACCATGTACATCACTAGGAATAATACTCCGCATAAAGTCTGTAGTTCATGGATATCAGAGAACCCCATAAGGATGAATTCTGTTATTGTCGTGATATTGTGCATACCAGAATCTTTCCAGTCCCTTTAACAGGAAAAGAAAAATGAGTAAAAATTGGCATTACCCCCCAAAATGATAACACTGACATACAGAAATGCCCTGTGGAAAGGGATCAAGAAATTACACTTAAGGTACAAATACATTTTCAAAAATTCTTATTTCTTTCTCCCTTCCCCTCAATCCCTCATTTTCTCTCTCCCCCTCTCTCTCCCTACTGTATATTTGTATATTCTTTCTGTGTGCCTCTCTCTCCATCCTTCTCCCTTCACTTGCTTACTTCTCTCTGATTTTCTTTCCTCACTCCTCTCCCTCTCTCTCGTGCTTCTCTCTTCCACCTCTCTCTCCTTATATTGTCTTTAAGGCTCAGTAAATATAACCACATTCTATAATTGAGCTACAGAATCATAACTCCTCACCGTTTTAAAATTAAGCCTGAGTAGCACAAGCAGGTGTGGTATACATCAGCCTTATTTTGTTTAATTTGTATAGTCACAGTTATTCTAGCAGGAATCTTTGTGTTTTCAAGAGGCCTTGTTTCCCTTTAAGTGGTAATCAGGGTTTTTTTATGAATATTGAGTGTATTTCATCTAGGTATAAGAAATAACTTTGAATGTTTGGACAGTAGAGAAATGACAGATTAATGTAAAGATAAGCCTTGATATGGTAAGTACGAATGTATAAAACGATAACATTATCATATATAATATTAGTATTATGCATTAAAGCACAGAAATAAACAAAGAAAAAGTACAGAAAAATAAAATAAAATACCTAAAATCTAAAAATAAAACATGTGGGTTTCATTTAGTTCTGTAACCACAATCTTGCATTTGCATAATGTGGCTATGAGTTTGGGTAACAGAAGTTGAATCAGTTCGCTGAATATATATATCAACTCTTTTCTTAACAGTTTTCATAAGAGATATTAATGAAATAATAATAGTGTTTTAGATGCTGCTTTACCTAAAACCACAGTAAATACCCAATGAAATGCTAATGATAAGAGAAAAGCTTGACATCGCTCCCATGATTTTCTTTGTTTTTGACTGCCATAAACTTTAAATAAATTCTTGCTCAACATTGAGGACAAGTATGTTGTTTTCCTCAAGCCAGTATAATCTCTTTTAAAGGCTGAAGGAAAGAAAAGAACCCAGACTATTTCCAACTTATTAACTGCCATATTTTACATCATGTATTCCATACTACAAAAGGGCCACATATAAACACTCATTCCCCTAATCCTTCCTTGAACAGTAGAGGATTGTAGGCAGGTGAGTCGCTGACGAGGCTGACCCTAGGAGAATTAATAAAAATTACTGGGAACAAATATTAAGTCTTCTAAGTGATACATCTGATATATAATCACCTTGCAAAACAAATAAAACATCTGACAATACTCCCATTTAGACTAAAAAGGGTGTGTCTTTCTAAGCTGAGTCAATTGTAATGTTGAAGATACAGCTGAGACACTGTGTGCTCAGACAAATAGTGATGAAATAGCACAATCTGACACAGTGGTTCTTATGCTTTTTCTCTGTTTAATTGTGGACTTCTTATCAGTATTTTTAAAGAGAAAGCTATTCAATGCAATTGTATTTACTAAGTTCCTTTTCCATCTTTCACTAATATGTTTAGTGTTTGGTTTCTGTGAAAGTCAGTTATTTCTAATGAGTTGTGACTTTCTAAAGCTAGAATCCCAGTTGCAAAGGACTTCTTGTTTTCTTGAATATTTTTATCATGTCATCGTGTTTATAATTTGCTTTTAAATATTATCTGATATGTTCTGATGGAAATCAAATGCCTTATGTTAAAACTATATTATTTACAGGGTCAAAATTAATTACAGAACTCTGTGGGAGGAAGGTTTGTGTGTGTGTTTGTGTGTGTGTGTGTGTGTGTGTGAGAGAGAGAGAGAGAGAGAAAGAGAGAGAGAGAGAGAGAGAGAGAGATGACTAAGTGATAGAGACTTATGTAGAGAGTACAGGGGCATCTTATTCTCCACTGGAGGAGGCAAAGATAAGAATATACAAGATATTCTGCTAAACAACAAAAATCTTAAGATGTCTTATTTTATGTCAATAAATGATTATAATGTACAGATTGCTCAGGCGGCTGCTTAAGCTGAAGGGAATTACACGAAAGTTTCCAGGACAAGTACACAAAAACAAGATCACTAGAGATGACATTTAGGAAAACACAGCTCTAGTGTAACATAAGAATAAATCCAATTTGGACAATTTAGAGAGAAAAATCTCTGTGTGCTCAGGAAGGAGATGTGGTAGAGGGCTGAATTTCAGCAATACCAACCAAAATGCTGGAAAAATACTGAAAAGTGGTAAATAGGAGAAATAAGGGTGCATAAATCTCTGCTAAGTTACATTGCTATCCATATATGTTCCAATTTCCTCAACACTATAATACATTAAAAATTGTTTTAGAGAGCATAGTTTTACATTTTATTTATACAACATTGAAATTTTTACCTTAAAATTATTCAGAATCTTTACATTACTTGAGAAGAGTTACTCTTTAGATACTGTAGGAAGATGTTCCAGTAACTTTAATTTGAAGAGGAAATTTTTTTTCCATAAACCTTAGGGCTCCTTCTGTCAGTGGATCACCTGAAGGGAAAATAGAAAATGTAAATCTCATTTGGAAAATCCAAAATCCTATAATATTTTGCATCTCTAATGTTGCAAGGAACCTCATTTGGAATATCTAAAATCATATCATATTGTTGCGTCTCTAATGTTGCAAGGAAACTCAAATAATAAACTGTGATCATTTTTCATAATAAGTATACAAATATAAGAAAAATACTTTACCGTTTTGTAACCTTTGGTTTGGATTCATTTAAAACCTTATATAGTCAAAATATTTATAACAGACCTTTGAATGTCACTTGGCTACTGCTTGAGAGTCCCCAAAGGAAAATCTTGGACAGCCTTATTAAGAATCTATGTCTTAAGACAATTAGTGTTGTAATAATTGGTACTTCATACAGAACACATCACCTATTCACAAGAAAATACACTGTGTTAGATCATGAAGAACATGCTCATATATTCCCCACAATTAATTATGTATCTCTTCAGTTAAACAATGCATGATGCATTATATCTTTAAAAATGCTACAAAACACAAAAATCACGAACTGTGTTTAAAAAACTCCTGTCATCCCACTTATGTAAGTTACTTTTCTCAAAGATGTGGCAAAATATATGAGGATAGAAGTCGACATGAGGAAGGAAGGACTAACTTTCGTTCATGGCTTGCAGGTGTAGCACTTCATGGTAGAGAAATCACAGTTGTGGGATCATGAATTATCTGGTCACCATGGGCATACAATGAGAAGGAACAAAATCACAGAGTATATCTTCAAATTATATTCTACACAGTTTTATTTTATGCCCGAGAATTAAACATAGAGAATAGAGCTACCCACACCCAGAACAATCCTCTCACTAAGCTTAAACCTCACTGGCTCTCTCTGCACTTACAGACTGTTGGTCTCTAAAACTTAATCTCATCAAACTGACAATCAATACTAGCCATCTCTACACTGTCTCCTGTCAACTTGATACTCCACGGCGTAACTTTAAAGCATAACACTACCCAGTAGTTCTTGAAGTTATGCATACATATTTGAAGTACAGAATGTTTTTAAGCCCAGGTATACTATGACTTTGAGTTTCAGGGGGAAAATTGGATCATGTACTTAAAAATAGTTATTTAATTTCAAGTTATGTCATATATTTTTGACTTAATACATGTGAAAAAAAGATGATATCAAATGCCAGAACAGATCATGGAGTAGATAGAGTCTTGTGCAATTCTGCAGAGCCTAATGTAAACACTGGAAACAAAACCCAACCCCTCCCACCCTCCCCCAGCTTCTTCTGCACGGCTGTCTTTCTTGCACACGACCCCCCCCCCCAAGCCTGTGTTTTCTGCTGGGTCCTTTGCTTGGGAACAGTTTTCTGCTCCTACACTGGGGCTACCCGCCCAGAGCGGTGAGTGCCTGCCCACTGGGCAGGCCTCAGGGACCCCCACGCCCCGAAAGGGAGCACGCGCACCTCCAGCTTTGGCGGCAGGGTGTCCTCTGTTCTACTCATCCCCGCCCTGTCCCCCAAGTTCTCCCTTTTGTCCGCGGGTCATTGGACTACCAGGCGTCCATGTTTAGGGTGCTGAGGACTTCCATCTGGACGGGTAAGTGTGTGCTATCCAGGGGCGGACTGTCCCTGAAGAGAGCACAAACCCCCCTCCCCCAACTCCTTCTGCAGGGCTGTCTTTCTTCCGCACAACCCAGCCCCCCAGCACCCCCCCCCCAACCCTG
>NC_022023.1:9010023-9010572 GCF_000317375.1 Microtus ochrogaster
AAAGCACACATTGGAGACTTAACAGCCCACCTGAAAGCTGTAGAAAAAAAAGGAGCAGACTCACCTAGAAGGAGTGGAAGACTGGAAATAATCAAACTGAGGGTGGAAATCAACAAAATAGAAACACAGAAAACAATCCAAAGAATCAATGAAACAAAAAGCTAGTTCCTGAAGAAAATCAACAAGATTGATAAACCCCTATTCAAACGAATCAAACGGCAGAGAGAGAATATGCAAATCAACAGGATCAGAAATGAAAAGGGGGACATAACCACAGACACAGAGGAAATTCACAGAATCATTAGATCTTACTACAAAAGCCTGTATGGCACAAAACTAGAAAATATAAAAGAAATGGACACTTTTAGATAAATACCATATACCAAAGTTAAACCAAGAACAGGTGAACAATCTAAATAGACCTGTTAGTTATGAAGAATTAGAAGCTGTTATCAAAAACTTCCCTACCAAAAAAAGCCCAGGACCAGATGGTTTCAATGCGGAATTCTACCAGAACTTCCAAGAAGACTTAATACCTATACTCCTTAA
>NC_022023.1:9036343-9038325 GCF_000317375.1 Microtus ochrogaster
CCATAAGCAGAAACAATCATCTTCTAGGGACCAATTTGTCTCCAGATTACACGTCTAATACGTAAACTCCTTGTAATGCAAATGAGCTTAATCAATTAGGGATCATCCTCAATTCAGCCTCATCAAATTTCTGCTTACAGATAAAATTCTGTTTGTTGATAACAGAGATAACTTACAACCAGGCCACAATTTGAAAAAAGTGCTTGAGAATTCATAGCTCTTATAATTCATTCCTGTAATCTTTGAGCTCTTCTTACTGTTTTAAAATACTTGGTTACCTTATATGTTTATATTATCAGCCTCTTTCCCTAACTTTCACATTTGATTTTTGTTTATTTTCTGTGGTGATTAACCACACCTGATTTGCTAAAACTCTCTAAAGTGAGGCTTCATATGGCATAAGATTTCCAAAGCAAAGCAAAGCAAGTGCCCTTACTTAAGAAAATAATATTATCTATCACATTACATTTATATGTAAAAGTAGCCAAGTGTTGTAGTTATAACTCTCAGTTATTGTTATATTAAATAGTCTAAAATACTATATACAAACATATATCCCTGTCCTCGTGAATGTAAACAAGGTCATATGAACATAGTTTTTGTTCAGTATTTATACCATCTTAAACTGATCCAATCCTAAAATACTGAATATATCACTGACTTTGTTAAGAGATGAAAGTTGGGGCCTCCTGGAAAATAGGAGAGGTTGCTTTCCTGGTGAAGAGCACACATTGCGAGATTATTCACTATTATTCACAAATACATTGCAAAATCTCTTCGTAAAACAAAGCAACAACAACAAAAAAGAGGCTATGGATTTGACAGAAAGAGTAGAGTCATATGTGTGGCTTTGGAATAAGGTAGGGCAAAAGAGAAATATTGTAATTGAATTATATTCTCAAAAATTAAAAACAAATGAGAAGAGAAAGTTAAAGAAAAAAGTGAGAGGCAGGAAACTTGGCCCAGCCACTGAAAACTGTTACTTCAGCTTCCAAGACCTAGTTGATGGCTCAAAATTGACTGTAACTCCAGTTCCTAACACCTATTGAATTGTCTATAGGCTCCAGACAGGCACAAATGAACACAAAAACAAATGCAGATAAATCCTATAAATTCACAGGAAATAAAAATATTAGATATATCTTAAAGAAAGGATGTAATTTAAAAATTTGAGTTGTTCAGCTACACACATTTGTAGTAGAGACATGTCAGGATGTCATGGTGTTTTGTTTATAAAGGAGTCTTGAAAAATGAATACATCAAAATACTTCCTTCTTTAGTTCCCCTATATTTCTCTTATCACATCATGTTTTCTGAAAATAGTTTTTAGTAAGATCCAGTATACTATTATATTTCATATAATTTATCTTGGTATATTACTGGTTACTTAGGTTTAGGTATAGACTATTATCATTGAAAAAATGATACAATGTTACATATATTACACATGGTACTAAATGGCAGTGACGAAAATAAAGAATTTTGTGGGGCAGTGGAAAGCTTATTTTCCGAAGGAGGAGGTCAAAAGAGTACACAAAAACAAATCCTATGACAGTGACATAGCAAAGTTTATAGATTAACTATGTTTCTGCTAAATTTTTTTTAAAGGCTTTCAATTCACACCAAATGCAGAGGACAATTGAACAGGACAGATATTGCCACAGAAGATACTTTAAAAAGAATAGTTCTACTATAAAATTTGATTTGTTATATAATTATATGAAGTATTTTTCTCTATTTATTCTATAAGATATGATTATGGTTTCAAAAAAATAAAATAAAGGTAAGTCTTGTTTAGATCATTTCAGAAAAAGCAGTGGTAGGCAGGAAAGAAATGTGGCAGGGAGCTAAGAATTGTGATGATGTTTGCCAGTTCATTGTAACCATCAGGAAGAAGAAACATGGAAAAAATTCAAAAATAGTGAAGAAATCACTTATAATTTGCATTGCTTTTGATAACTATTCTAATTCTCATAATATCT
>NC_022023.1:9038425-9039798 GCF_000317375.1 Microtus ochrogaster
AAGAAATCACTTATAATTTGCATTGCTTTTGATAACTATTCTAATTCTCATAATATCTATAATTTTTTATTCAGAGCAATGTATTTTAATATTTTATCACCAGAAATTTGCAGTATGTATTTTATAGCAATTCAGATGCCTCAAATTCCTGGCAAAGGGATTAGTCAGTCATTCAATTTTATAGGAAGATTTTCCAAGAGGTCCAAATGAGGAGTCAAAATTTCTTCTAGATATTAGCATCTGGATTATTGATGGATCACCTAAAGATTTGCAAACTCTGTAATTATAACATCTAGTTATGATTTAGGCACCTGAAAAGATTCAAAAGTCTATCCAAAGTTGTAATCATTTCCTAGTACAGAATAAAGCAAATAAGAAAATCATTTACCATCTTATAAATTTTGCTTAGATTTCCTTTGAAGCACTGTGTGATCCAAAGGGCTCTGACAGATCTTTAAGGCACTTGGCTACAACCTTAAGATTACCCAAGGGAAAACCTTTATGAATAGCCTTACTTATTATTTACTTTTCTCTTAATTAGTTATAATAATTGGTGCTTTTGATAGGAAGAACTGATCAGTCCCCTGAAAATACACTAGAATAGATCATGAAAAACATGGCTCACACCTTTCCCAGGTTTATATTAAACTAAACACCTTTACTCTAAACTATAATGAAAATGTTATCTTAGTTTTTAGTAAATATTAAACTATATGCAGAAAATTTCTCTAAGGACTCTTGCCACATATTCATGTTATTAGTTATTTTATCACCACTATAATAAAAACCTGAAAAACAAAACGCAACTTAAGATAATCAGTTTATTTGTAAGGAAATAATCTTACCAAGTGGTTCATCTTCTCAGTCCATTTGAAATTCTAATGTATTTTCTCTTAGACAAATAATTGTACTTTTAAAAATCATACTGTCTCTCTCTCGTGTATCTGTATATGTCTACAATTACAGATATATATGTCTATATATAATATTCAGATTTAGTGTTTTTCTAAAATAATAGATACAAAATTAAGTATTTCTGGAGGAATATGTAAAATATAGAGTATTTTGCAACATAAAAAGTAAGAAATAGAAAACCCATAACCTTTCCCCTGACCAAATTCCCCCTACAAGAGCAACAGCCCCTAGAGACACAGGCATGCCTGCACCAATTGGACAAAGAGGTGAGTGACTGATGTCCCGGCTAAACTGACCCAATCCCTAGGCCTTCATCCCCATGCCCTTCTACCTCCCACCTGAACCCCATCAGCCAGTTAGCAGGTAAGAATCCTGCTGGCAGAATGCCGCATCACCACTCCTACCTGGACACTGTAACCTACGAGACCCACTCCACCACCCAAACCCACTGAACCCAT
>NC_022023.1:9041236-9043145 GCF_000317375.1 Microtus ochrogaster
CCTACTTCATGTTCTGGCTTTGTGGGAGCCTAGCCAGTTTGGATGTTCACCTTCCTAGACATGGACGGAGGGGGGAGGACCTTGGACTTTCCACAGGGCAGGGCACCCTGACTGCTCTTTGGACTGGAGAGGAGGGGGAAAGGAGTGGTTGGAGGGGACAAGGGGTGGGAGGAGGGGGAGGGAAGTGGGAGGCTGGGAGGAGGCTGAAACTTTTTTTTCCTTTTCTCAATAAAATAAAAAAAATGTTAAAAAACAAAACAAAACAAAAAACAACCTAACCCCTCAGCAGGATGAATATCCACTCCTAACAGGTGCGTCATCACTCTAAGATTCTGGACCAGAGACATTTGTGCAATGTTGTAAGTGTTAAGGCTGTAGGTATTTTAGAGGTTTATTAAATTAATTTGACTTTATGAAGTGAATATACATACTTAAGAAGTTTGGTCTAATGTTAAAAGTGATGCTTTCTAGGCAGCAAGTAGTCAAGACATAAATTTGAGGGGGCTAATGTTTCTTATAAATTTGATGAGATTTATTATCAACTAAGAAAAATAATTTGTGTATTTTTCTAAAGGGATTTTCAGAAAGGACTGACCTTAGTAGGAAGATGGGTGGGTGACTTTATTTTCTGTATGTGCATCCTTGGGAGAACGGATTATTTGCAGATGATGTGATAGTATATATAAGTGACACCAAAAACTCTACCAGAGAACTTTTACAGCTGATAAATCCCTTCAGTGATGTGGCAGGATACAAGATCAACTCAAAAAAAAAAAAAGTCAGTAGCCTTCCTATACATAAATGATTCAGAAGCTGAGAAAAAAATCAGAGAAATATCACCTTTCACAATAGCCTCAAATAATATAAAGTATCTTGGAGTAGCACTAACCAACGAAGTGAAAGACCTATTTGGCAAGAACTTTAAGTCTTTAAAGAAAGAAATTGAAGAAGATACCAGAAAATGGAAAGATCTCCCATGTTCTTGGAGAGGGAGGATCAACATAGTAAAAATGGCAATCCCACCAAAAGCAATCTATAGATTCCATGCAATCCCCATCAAAATCCCAACACAGACCTTGAAAGAATAATAATCAACTTCATATAAAAAAACAAAAACCCATTTTATGAGTTCACATAGATTTTGTAAAGGAACCAATCTGAGTGTCTTCCTCTCCCAATGTATGACCTTGCTGTCAGTTATTCTGCACAGCAATGAGAAGCGTACTAATATGGATTCCCACTGGCTTGTTGGTGGCTTTTCATTTCTTTTTTAATCACCCTTCTTTCCTGAAATTCTGAGATCTCAGAAATATTAGGCATTTATTTCCTCTAACAAATTCTAAAGTATGCATAGCAAAGTTTACAAACTTATGTGATCATACCATCCCTTTAAGAATCCTTCATATACTTGCTGAAGATTTCTTTATATTCCCGCTGTTACTTTAGACATATAGGCTAAAGTATCTTGCTTAATATTTATCTATGTTTCATTTTTCTCTTTCACATGGTTATGTGTTTAACTAGAGCCAGTTATTTCATTTATCCTAATTTGTATCAATTTAAAAGTACTCTCTGTATAATATCATTTTTGACACATTTTTGATAATTACCAAAACAAATGTGTCTTCAAAGTAAAAATTAAATGAAAATATTGTGTTCAATGAAATGGCTATATTGCAGCAGCAATTTTACAGTTTTACTTAGGTTACACAGCAGCAATTTTACAGTTTTGCTTAGGTTATGCAGCAGCAATTTTACAGTTTTGCTGCCTTATTTCCAAATAGAAAATTAACACATGATTTCTTATTATATAACACGCTATTATGTCATATGTTTAACTCTTTAATTCTTTACTAATAGCATGATGTGTGCAGGAAACAGAACATTCAGAAGATAGTTCCTTTCAATT
>NC_022023.1:9044185-9048166 GCF_000317375.1 Microtus ochrogaster
AAAAGAAAAGTAAATTTGGCTTACCAGGACATTTGATTTAGGACCGAAATTTCTCAAATGTGTGCTTAGGCTATTATCAGTCATGTAGAAACAGACAAGAGCGTTTTAATCAAGATCACAGATTTTGTGGAAGTTTGGTAAGGAAAGAGAGGACTTTCCACATTCTTGGCCTCATCAATTAACTAGTCAATAACCAGACACAAAACTTTAGCAAATAAAAATTTATCTGTATAATAAAAACATCTGAGGTCTGAAAATAAAACCTTGGAGAGAGTGATTTGTGGGGACCATGTTAGGGCAGGTAGAATTATTTTCTCTACATAAAGTAGTTAATGTTAATGGTTGTATCCATTGTGATGTGTCTTGTTTGTCTATCTTTTTTTTTTGTAAATTAGGTCTTTAAAATACATTGAGTTGCAATTAACCAAAATCATGTACAGCTACAGTTTGAAGTGGAGTGAAGCATATTAGGGTGACTTTCTTACAAACTCTATTTATTATCATTGTAGGCAGAGGCTGCTTGTTTGTTCCTGGCTTCCCAGACCCACAATAAGCACACAGAAACTGCATTAATTAAAACACTGCTTGGTTTATTAGGAAATTCATCTAGAGAAATTTTTCATAAACATGTGATTTCTATTATAATTTTATTTGGTTCCATATCTTCTTTGTAGCAGATGATAGAACAATGATATTCATGCAGTTACATGGAATGCTTTACTGGACTACAGGCAGGCTGACAAACACACCTTGCCCATTGCTATGCTAACATATCCTGTGGAGAAACAACACCTACGCATGTATACCAGACAGACAACCAAAGCAATTCTATGCCAATACAACTTTTGAGTTAATGTGCTTATTGGGATTACTTACTTACAGCAGCCTGGAGGACTCAAAAGCAGTTGCATCAACCAAATGTTTTCATATCCAGTTTTCGTGAAAACTCACAGAAACTGCAGTCCTGCTGCTGAATGCATGAAGTTCAAATGGATCACATCTGGGCTCTAAGGATTGTCAGAGAGTCTTTCTCCCCAACCCTTGTTTAACACTTCTGTAATAACAGAACGGGACTTGTGTTCTTTAGACTCTCGAAAACTTGTAAGGTTATTTAAGGAATATATTGTGTTCCTTAGACTCAAAAGCCAGCCTTCCGTCATCTGTAAGTAATGCTTCTATTCAGGAGAAACTGTAGAAAAATAGTCACACAAGTGTCTGCCTCTCCCGTGTCCCTTTGATAGCACTTTCAATCTGCTGAGCTACTATTTCTCTTTTAGAACTTGTCTTATATAATCATTCTCCAAGTTTGTCTTCGCATTAAAAATACTTGAGGCTTGAGTTAAATCTCCAGAATGCGCTAGGCTTATGGCTTCGAATCCTGATTGTTTCTTTTTCAAACAGAAGAAAGACTAACAGAGAAATTATGTGATTGATAATATACTTCCACCATCTAAATTTTTTTGTTTCTAAATGAACCAGATAAGAAGTATCAATAGACAGATACTGAAAATTACCAAAAAAGACTAATACTTTTAGAAACTTATATTCCCCAAATGATGACAGTTTTATCATAGAACAGCAGAAACAAGCCAGATATAACTTAATTTTCTGATCATAGATAGTATTAGCTTTATTTTGAATGTATATTTCTAAGGACAAGCATGAGTATCTACACTTGTCTTTCTAAAGTCAAAAGTTATAAAAACTTTCTTGTAACTTGTGAGGCACTATACCACTGACAGATAATTTGAAGTGTTAAATGAAGTGAACCCCTGTGGCAGAGATTTTGAAGAAACCTCCTCAGAGCACACTTGACATCCCTGTTCCTCAGGCTGTAGATCAAAGGATTGAGTGCTGGAGGTAATACGGTGTAGAGAACAGAAAAAAGCTTGTCTGTGACTGACGGTACATCTGAGGGAGCCTTCAGATAGACAAAGCAAGCAGCAGCAATGAAAATAGTGAAAACAGTGAGGTGGGGGACACATGTGGCAAATGCTTTGGACTGACCCTTAGTAGTAGGAATCTTAAGCACAGTGGATAATATGTGATAGTAAGAGATCATCACACAGGTAAAGCAAGACATGCCTAGACACAGACCAATTCCAAGACTTGTATAAACGACCACAAGTGTTTCAGAGCAGGAAATCCTTAGCAATGAGGGGACATCACAGAAAAACTGTGGGATCACATTGGAGCCACAGAAAGGCATGGAAAATGTTCCAGCTGTATATATGGCTCCAAAGAGTACTCCAGTAGCCCAGGAAACAGCCACCATCAGCGTACAGGTTCGACGACTCATAATGACCTCATAGTGCAGGGGACAGCAGATGGCAACATAGCGGTCATAGGACATGGCGGTCAGGACAATTGTCTCACTTGCTGAAAAAGAAGTCATAAAAAGTATCTGGAAGGCACAACCAGGAATGGAAATGAAATTGTTGTGAGTTAGACTGTTGACAAAGAAACTTGGGATTGGGACAGACACAAAGAAGATGTCAAACAGGGACAAGTTCTTCAGGAAGAAGTACATGGGTGTTTGGAGCTTCAGATCCAGCGTGATGAGAGTGACGATAAGGAAGTTACTCATCAGGATTGTTAGGTACACTACCAGGAAGAATACTCCACAGACAGTCTGTAGCTCCTGGGTGTCTGAAAGACCCGTAAGGATGAATCCTGTTATTCTCGTGAGATTGGGCATTCTATAGTCTTCAAATGACCTGTCAAGTAGGATAAATGAACAAAAATTGATACAGTCTCAAATATTTACACTGATGTACAAAAATGGATCCAGGACACTACATAGGTTGTTCCCTATTTTTAATAGTCCACATCTTATCTTTCCATAAAGTGATACTTTCACTTATTACTTAAATTATACTGAGTGTTCATTTATAACAATTTATTGTACCATGCTTTGTCACAAATTTTAGAGAAATTATAACAGAAATAGTGGTACTTTTCCTAGTAGAAATGGCTCTTCACCTGAAACTGCAGTAATCTAGTGTGCAAGAAAAAAACAGGATAAAACCTTAAATTCTCTCCCTTTTGTATTTTGCTTTCTTCATCTTAATCTTGGGTGAGATCTCTGCTCAGTTTTCATAGCCACATTTACCATTCAAAGTTGTACAACAAAGTTAGTGTCTTTCTTGTACCTGTAATACTTTAAAAAGATTGCCAAATTCTACCATTTACAATGTGTTCTGGACCCTTTGAATAGCACATGGATGCTTACATTCATTGGCTAAATCTTTTTTTTTTAAATGTTGAATTCATTTTTATTAAACTTTTTCCAATATATAAACGTTTCTATTTGAGGCTATTTAATATCTAAGCACAATATCAACTAGGGAGATAAAACAGAAACATTAAAAAAGACACACCCCAAAAAAATAAAACATGGAAAGAGTCCCCCAGAATTCAAGAGGCAGCGCATTGCCCTGATTTGAGCAAACACTTCATCCTTTCAATCTCATTTGCTGTGACAATCTAGAGCATATGAAATAATACTGATGCAGATATATTAACTAGATGGCTTTGTCTTTCCTTAAAATAAATATTTGAAATAGAGGCTTTTCCTATAATCAGGCAAAAACTTGCCTTTTCTCTGTGTTTCTATATATTCAGTGATTCTTGGTGTTTCACTATTAGACACTGACTAGTACATAGGAAATAACTGAGAACCTAAAACTTGATTCCATGAGCAATGCAGAAAAGATAATTTTTATACAATGTATATAGTAAAATGCCATTTGATTATCTTATTCTTTGATAATCCGCTAAAAGATGCTTATGTGTTTACAGAGTTCCTTACTTGAACTTTCTGTGTAGGTCAGAGGTGAAACTTTAAAGAACTAGAACAAACTCCAAGGCTGCATAAGAAGAGTCTTGTGCATTTGCTGTGGGAATATTATTTGTCTTTAGTTGTAAAATTGTCTGTTTTCAAATATAGAAACAATGCTTATAATTTTTAAGTCATTGAAA
>NC_022023.1:9048886-9050174 GCF_000317375.1 Microtus ochrogaster
CCATAAGCAGAAACAATCATCTTCTAGGGACCAATTTGTCTCCAGATTACACGTCTAATACGTAAACTCCTTGTAATGCAAATGAGCTTAATCAAATAGGGATCATCCTCAATTCAGCCTCATCAAATTTCTGCTTACAGATAAAATTCTGTTTGTTGATAAGAGAGAGTACTAACAACCAGGCCACAATTTGAAAAAAAAGTGCTTGAGAATCCATAGCTCTTATAATTCATCCCTGTAATCTTTGAGGTCTTCTTACTATTTTAAAATACTTGGTTACCCTATATGTTTATATTATCAGCCTCTTTCCCTAACTTTCACATTTGATTTTTGTTTATTTTCTGTGTTGATCAACCACAGCTTAATTGCTAAAACTCTCTAAAGTGAGGCTTCGTGTGGCATAAGATTTCCAAAACAAAGCAAAACAAGTGCCCTTGCTTAAGAAAATAATATCTATCACATTACAACCACGTGTTGTAGTTATAATTCTCAGTTATTGTTATATTAAATAGTCTAACATATGCAAACAAATATCCATGTCCTTGTGAATGTCAACAAGGTCATATAAACATAGTTTTTGTTCAATATTTATACCATCTTAAATTGATCCAGTCCTAAAATACTGAGCATATCACTGACTTTGTTAAGAGAGTAAGATCCAATATACTTTGATATTTTATATAAGTTATATTGGTATATTTCTGTTTACTTAGGTTTAGGTATAGACTAGTATTCATTGGAAAAAAATGATGCAATGTTACATATATTAGACATGGTACTAAATGGTAGTGACAAAAATAAAAAATTTTGTGGGGCAGTGCAAAGCTTATTTTCCAAAATAGGAGGTAAAATATAAGCACCTTAAATTAATACACAAAAACAAAAAACAAATCCTATAAAAGTGACATAATAAAGTTTATAGATTACCTATGTGGCTGCTAAATTTTTTTAAAAAGGCTTTCAATTCACAACCGATCCAAAGGATAACTGAACGGGACAGATATTGCCACAGAAGATACTTTAGAGAGAATAGTTCTACTATAAAATAGAGGTAAGTCTTGTCTAGATCATTTCAGAAAAAGCAGTGGTAAGCAGGAAGGAAGTGTGGCAGGGAGCTAAGAATCGTGATGATGTTTGCCAGCTCATTGTAATCATCAGGAAGAAGAAACATGGAAAAAAATTCAAAAATAGTAAAGAAATCACTTATAATTTGCATTGCTTTTGATAACTATTCTAATTCTCATAATATCTATAATTTTTTATTCAGAGCAATGTATTTTAATATTTT
>NC_022023.1:9052429-9053479 GCF_000317375.1 Microtus ochrogaster
ATGTACTGGCTTTGTGGGAGCCTAGCCTGTTTGGATGCTTACCTTCCTAGACCTGGATGGAGGGGGGAGGACCTTGGACTGCCCACAGGGCAGGGAATCCTGACTGCTCTTCAGATTGGAGAGGGAGGGGTAGGGGAGTGTGGGGATAATAGGAGGAGGGGAAGAGGTGGAAATTTTTAAGTAAAAATAAATAAATAGAATAAAATCTCTGCAAAGATACTGACAATTTACACTATACTTGTTGGCTACACCTGGTAACAACAGCTAGGTCTAGCTTCTCAATAATTTGTGGAGTTTCAACGTAATATCACCCTATACTTTGTCCAAAATATAATGCTATATAATTATCCTGAGTGGCCATCATGGACCTTTGTGAAAGAATGCACTTTGTAGGTGACCAGGCTTCCTTTTCTGTAGCATGCTGCAACCATAATAAAAAACGTTATGGATGTTCCTGACTGATCTGATGCTCAGTTACTCCTTCCGAATTGCCATCTTGAACCAAAGGTTACACTGACCACACCATAGACTCCAGTTTTGCTCATCCATTGCAAGGTGGGTCATCTTCTGATAAAACCTGCATCTGGTATCTGTTGCATTTCAGTCAGATATTGTTAGTTGTTGTATTCTTTAACTGAGTTTTAGGTTTTAATTTCAAGGCTTGCTTTACTATTGCTCTAAACTAATTTGTGGGGATATTAGACTGTGATCTTGACACAGTCAAGTTGTTAAATATAATAGAGATATGCTGATACATTTAATGGATGTCATAATAAAAAATCTTTTGGAAGAATATTTTTTCTCTCTCCCTATACTCAAGTATAAAATTCAGAACTTAAATTTTCTTATTATACATTGTTCGGAGAATAATAACAAATATGCATGATAAAAGCATATGCAAGCCAAAGAAACAAATACTTGACTTTTCACACATAAAGTCAGTTTTAGAAAATGGAAGTTGTTTGTAATAGCCAGAACCTGGAAACAACCTAGATGCCCATCAATGGAAGAATGGATGAAGAAAGTATGGAATATATACATATTAGAGTA
>NC_022023.1:9054242-9055798 GCF_000317375.1 Microtus ochrogaster
ATAAATAAATTTAAAATAAAAAAAAGAAAATGGAAGTAAACGGCATTATGAGAAATGTCAGTGATCTAGCAATTATTTTAGGTTATTCTCTGTCATTGCTTTTCTTTTACAGATAAACTTGTACTTTGAGACCATGACCAATTCCACCCTGGTGACTGAGTTTCTCCTGGGGGTTTTTGCTGAAACTTATGAGCTCAGGCTCCTACTCAGTGTCCTGTTCCTTCTGGTGTACCTGGGCAGCCTGTTAGGGAACCTTACCATTGTCATTGCTACCACAGTTGACCAGACCCTGAACACACCCATGTACTTCTTCCTCAGGAACCTATCTATCTTAGACATGGGCTACGTTTCTGTCACTGTCCCCAATGCCTGTGTCAATTCTCTCACTGGCCACAGAAATATCTCTGTGCTTGGCTGTGCAGCGCAGATCTTTTCGGTCTTCTTTTGCGCATGTGTAGAGATTCTCTTTCTCGCTGTCATGGCTCAGGATCGCTATGTGGCCATCTGTAAGCCTCTCCTCTATCCTGTGATCATGAACCACCAAGTCTGTGTTCAGATGACACTGGCCTCCATACTTAGTTCTCTTGTCATTGCAGGTGTACACAATATCAAAACCGTCCAGTTGTCTGTCTGTCAGTATAATTTGATCCCACACTTCTTCTGTGATGTCCCTTCTTTACTGAGACTTTCCTGTTCAGACACCTTTAATCACAAACTCTTAATTCTTCTGTCTGCCATTGGGGTCAGTGGCAGCTGCTTTGTCTTAATTGCTGTATCATACATTCGCGTATTATCAACTGTGTTGAGGGTTCCTGTTAAAGGGGAGCGAGGTAAGGCCTTTTCCACCTACCTGTGTCCCTCATATTGTTGTGGTGTCTTTGTTCCTTACTTCTGGTGCCTATGTGTATCTAAGAACTCCAGTAACCTCAGAAGTAGTTCAGGAGATGACTCTTTCTGTATTATATTCCATTGTTCCACCCTTCTTAAACCCTATCATCTATAGTCTTAGAAACAAACAGATAAAGGAGGCTGTGAGCAAAATAACATTAAAGATATTTTTTTTTCAGAGTTGAACATAAAAAGAAATGATGAAGGTCAGGGTATTCTAGAGAAAAATAAACAAACACATGCATACTAAAAAGAAATTGTTTTTACATAATATATTCTGATTATAGTTATTCCTCCCTCTCCTCCTAGTTCCTCCTCACCTGACCTTCCCTGTGGATTCACCCCCTTCCTATCGCTCATTAGAAAACAGACAGGCTTCTAAAAGTTAATAATAAAATAAAATGAAATAGAGTATTATAAGATAAAACAAAGCCAGTACATCAGAACAACCCAAAATGAAGAAACAGATGGAAACGGGATGAAGAAAAAGCCCAAAAAATAGATGTAGAGTCCCACTCATTCAAACACTGAAAAAGCCCATAAAAATACTAAATTGAAAGCAATGATATATATGCAGAAGACTTGTATAGTAAAAAGAGGGTGGCCGGGCGGTGGTGGCGCACGCCTGTAATCCCAGCACTCGGGAGGCAGAGGCAGGCAGATCTCTG
>NC_022023.1:9055946-9056595 GCF_000317375.1 Microtus ochrogaster
GAAAGAAATCTATATAGTATATATTGAAAATATAAGATTTAAAAAAATAGCCCTGAAATGAAATTATGAGGCAAGGATTCTCTAATTAAATCATTGAGTTTGTTTTCTGTTGACCATTTACTGCTGGATGTGCAGTCTACTCTTAAGAACAGTTTGTTTACCCAGTGAGACTCCTTTGGATGAAACTAAATTTGCACTTGAAAGTGGTTATCACATAGAGATTGTTTCTGAATTAGAGAAAAGGGTTATGTGTCCACTTCTTCTTTCAGCTCGAGTACTCCATCTAATGAGACACATGTAGGCCTGTGCATGCTACCTCGGTCCCTGTGACTTCATATGTGCACAGATTGTGATGATTTAGAGGACCTTGTTGTCTTGCTTTCCTCATTCATCTCTGATTCATTCTCTCCCAGATTCCTTTGTACAAGGCTACTTGAGTTCATAGGGCAAGGATTTTTAGGAGGCATCCCATTTAGGGCTGACTGCTCTGAGGTCTCTGTGCTGTCACTCTCTGCAGAATGTCTGGCATTTGGTCTCTGCATTTGGTCCCATTTACTACAGGAGGAAATGTCCCTAATGATGATCGAACAAGACAGTGGTCTATGAGAGTAGCAGGTTATCATTAAGAGCCATATTATTTTTAAGTTTT
>NC_022023.1:9056695-9057949 GCF_000317375.1 Microtus ochrogaster
GCCCCATTACAGATGGTTGTGAGCCACCATGTGGTTGCTGGGAATTGAACTCAGGACCTTTGGAAGAGCAGGCAATGCTCTTAACCACTGAGCCATCTAGGTCCCAGGGCTAGCTAGTCTCAGGGTCTTGGTCACCCAGGCAGTGGTGTATATGGGTTCCAGTTTGAGGTGTGGATCGTAACTCAAACCAGACAAACTTTGATCATCATTGTGCTAGTGTTCTACAGGTCAGGACACAACTGTATATCTAAGCATTTGTGGCTAGATTAGGGTTTTCATTTCGACATATAAAGAATTTTCTTGTACAAGCACAATAGAATATAAGAGTTAAGGCACTCTGTAGACACCAGTATGAGTTCTCCACCTTCAATGAGATGTTTAGTTTTGTCTTTAGCGATCAACCTTGTTGTCAGATTTGGAGGCAATCTGTAGTCTTGTCAATGATTTGGGTTGTTTTTATGGTCCACATACCGCTTTGGACATCAATTTAATTTAACAGAACTCAAACCTGGTACTAGGAGCTTCATTTAATGACAACAGATGACCAGTTTGGACTCTATCTCCTCTATTATTTTGTGGTTTCCTTTAGATTGCCTTCATGTGTGTGTATATTTTTTTCATTTAAATCACTGCTTGGCCAATGGGTTAAACATATTTTTAGCTAGCTCTTACATCTTAATTTAACCCATTTCCATTAATCTGTGCATCACTATGAAGTTGTAGAAATTGTTTCACTGTTTTTTTCTTTATAGAGGAATATTATTGATTTTTGTGAGTTAATTTTGTGTCAGCTCCATTGCTGAAGTGTGTACCAGCAATAGGGGTTTCCAAACAGAATCCTTAGGGTCACTTACATATACTATCTTATCATCTATAAATGATTATACTTTGATTTTTTTCTTCCAATTTGTATACATTTGTTCAACTTTAGCTGTGTTATTGATCTAGTTCAGACTTCAAGTAATACATTAAGTAGATAAGGAGAGTGTGGACAACATTGTCTTGTTCCTTACTTAAGTGGAATTGCTTTGAATTTCTCTTCATGTAATCTGATGCTGCCTTTAGACTACTTGGAAACAATCTTTAGTATATTGGGGTATGTTCTTTGTATTCCTAATCTCTCCAGAACTTTTATTATTTAAAAGCCATTTCTTCAAAGTCCTTCACAACCTCTCCAGCAGAGGCTATCATTGGTATTTTTGATTTTAGCCATTCTGACAGGTGTAAGATGATATCTCAAAGTTGTTTTGATTT
>NC_022023.1:9058658-9077126 GCF_000317375.1 Microtus ochrogaster
TGTTTTGGCTATCCTGGGTTTTTTGTTTTTCCATATAAAGTTGATTATTGTCCTCTCAAGATCTATGAAGAATTTTGATGGGACCTTGATGGGGATTGCATTGAATCTATAGATTGCCTTTGGTAGAATTGCCATTTTTCTGCACTTAATGAGATGATCATGTATGTTTTGCCTTTCAGTCTGTTTATATGATATGTTACAATTATTAATGTACATATGTTGAACCATCCCTGCATCTCTTGAATAAAGCCTATTTAATTATGGTAGATTACCTTTTAGATGTGCTCTTAGATTTAGTTTGTTAGCATTTTATTGAGAATATTTGAATCAATGTTGATAAGGGAAACTGGTCTGTTATTTTCTTTTTTTATTTGTTCTTTATTTGGTTCCCATGTCTGGGAAGCTGTAGTCTTTGTAAAACAAATTGAACAATGGTCCCTCTTTTTCTATTTTGTGACCTAACTTGGCAAATATCTTCTTTGAAAGTGTGGTAGAATAAGGCAATAAAATCACCTGGTCCTGGACTTAGTTGACTTTCTATGATTTTAATGTCTACTTCTTATTCACTAGGGGTTATGGATATGTTTAAGTTGCTTATATGATGCTGATTTATCTATGGTAAATGTTACCTATAAAGAAAATTATCCATTTCTTTTAGATTATTTTGGTTTGGTGGAATACAGGTTTTTAAAGGATGTCCTATGATTCTCTCAGTGTCTTTTCTAATTTTTCATTTCTGATTTTGCTAATTTGTATATTCTGGACTTTAGGTAATTTGAGTGAGGATTTGTCAATCCTATTGATTTTCTCAAAAAATTGTTTGTTTCATTGATTCTTTGTATTGCTTTATTTTGTTGATTTAAACCCCAATTTTGATTATTTCTTGGCATCTACTCCTTTTGGTGTGTGACTCCCTTTTGCCCTAGAACTTTTCAGGTGCACTGTTAAGTTACTAGTATGATCTCAATCTCTCTCTCTCTTTCTCTCTCTCTTTCTCACTCGCTCACTTTCTCTCTCTAATATGGGTACCTTGTCTCTTAGAATTGCCTTCAATAGGAAAAATAATTAAAATCAAAGCAAAAAACGGACAAAGGAAAACATGGACTCTGATTGCTTTGGCCAACTACTCCTGGACCTGTGGCCTACCCTGGAGTATGATTGATAGACTCAGTGACATAGTATTGGAGCAAACTGACTTTCCCTTCCTAGCAGGTATCAATTGCAAATAAATATCTCCTTGGTTCCAGATGGGTCTTTGTTCCCATCTGGGAGATGTTTGCCTTGAACATGTGCAGGGCTTTTGCATGCTAACACAATTCCACATTTTTGCCTTATTAGTATTTTTGCTTGTTTGTTTGTTTTGAATTTTGGTTTGGGAATTTATTTCTATTTTTTTTTTTTTTGAGAGAGAGAGCATCCATGAAGTTGGATGGGTAGAAAGGTGATGAGTATCTGGGAAGATAGAGATAGTCAGTATAGTGACCGTTTCTTATAGCTTGTATACATATCTAAACGTCCCTTTACTTTTCTGATGCCAGTGATACAAAGAATCAATACTGACATAACTTGTGATTCTCTCTGATGTCTCTGCTTGTTCAGATAACTATGCGATTTTTTTTCTTTGTTCAACCCTTACTGATAAATATGACATTACTCCAGGTAGTGTAGTGCCATAGGAAATCTGATGAATTACAGAATAACCCAAAGGCAAATAGAAAAGACGAGCACTACAAAATACAAATGTTTGATTAATAATTGTACATGTATGCTGTACATAGTATTAGTAAAAATAAAATGTTTATTAAGTCTACAAATAGTTATGTTTTACAATACAGAGTAATGAGGTTTACTAGAACTATGAAAAGACAAGAAATCATCAGTTACTGTGTCTTTTTGTAAATTGCTTTTATTGAGCTATATATTTTTCACTGCTTCCCTCCTTTCCTCTCCCCTACCCTTCAACCCTCTCCCATGGTCCCCATGCCCCCAATTTACTCAAGAGATCTTGCATTTTTCTACTTCCCACATAGATTAGATCCATGTATGTCTCTCTTAGGGTTCTCTTTGTTGTCCAGGTTCTCTGGGATTATGAATTGTAGGATATCTAAAAGACACTTATGAGTGAGTACATATTATATTTGTCTTTCGGGCTCTGGGTTACCTCATTCAATATGATGTTTCCTAGATCCATCCATTTGCCTGCAAATTTCAAGATGTCATTACTTTTTTCTGCTGTGTAGTATTCCATTGTGCAAATGTACCACATTTTCCTTATCCATTCTTTGGTAGGGGGCATTTAGGTGGTTTCCAGGTTCCAGTTATGACAAATAATGCTGATATGAACATAGTTGAGCACATGCCCTTGTGGTATGATTTCAGCTACTGTGTCTTAAATGAACCTTTGAGGTTTGGTGGCCAGGCACCACCTAAGCCTATGGGCAAAGCACCCTTGTACACTGTCACAGGTGTGATATGAACTGGTGCTGGTTTACATTGAAATGACTGAGTTAGATGCTGTATTAGATTTCTGATAATTATCTGATGATGCCAGGTAAATGAGTTGTTATATTCAGTTGTTCACCTTAGTTTTAATCACTTAACCATTGAACTTTAAATTTCATAAATAAATTCTACAATTATAAAATAAAAATTTCCATTTTTCTTTTTTGATCCATAAGGAAAAATAAAAGAAATATATGCATATATACACATACAGATATTACACCCGATCATAAAATCTCATATATTTATTTTTCTATATAGGTTCTCCCAATAATATCATACCTACTAAATATGGACTCTTTGAAGTACCCTTAGGCTACTTCTCTCAAAGTCTCTGCTGCAGCTTGCACTGTGAAGGCTGCAATAGAAATCTGTCTCTTCACTTCTCTCCAGGCCTTAGAAGGGTCCTCTTTGCTCTCGATATCAAAAAGAGCATCATAAATGCCTGGGAATGACTCTCCTGCATACTTGTTGTGGCTGCTTGGAGCGTAGATGATATGCCTGTTGAAAAAAAAACAGATTTCTGTTCATTCGTTGCACAAACAATATGCAAGAGAATGAGGGCATTATATTCAAACTGCATACTCCTTATTTTCTTATTTGAATTATTCACTTGTTACCTAAACTTTTATAATCCTCAGGCACATTGATTTTTACTTTTAATGGACAACTCAAAGTGCTTCAGAGCTAAACAAATAGCAGTAAGGATAGCCATGGAGAACTGTTTTAAGGTTTTAAAATGGTGACGTACACCTTTTACAATCACTGAAAATAAACTGTATAATGTGGATACCAGTGCTCTCAGTCTCCAAGCGCATTGCCAGTAAGTGATGAACTTTACATTATCCTCCTTGTTAAGACACATCATGACATGCTTGTAACCAGCCTACTGTGCACTAGGTTCATCTTTTTATTCTTTTGGTAAGATGGATCCATACTTTATAAGGGTTAACATAATATTCTCTTGTGAATCAAAATGTAAATATCTCATATGCGGGATATCTGATAAGTGGTCCCAATGAAAGGATCCTTCAAACTCCAAAGTGGTCAGGACTCACAATTTGAGAACTACTGGCCTATCAGAATAATGTCAGATTCTTCTCATTCTTTATTAGAATAAACAGAAATACCCTTGGCCCAGGTTCTAGTAGAGTCTTCTTGCTCCCCTAAAACTGGTGAGCTAAACAGCTAGTCTCCATATTCCCCCCCAGCATTCTAGTATTCCCAACCCTTATCAGATAGGCTCAATAAAAGTGTGCTTACTTTAAGGCTTGATTCCCAAACTCTCCCACATTCAACCTTCAAGCTAATTCCAAAGGACCATCAGCCTCAGTGAGATTATCACAACAGCAACCCACGCTCAACACAAGTTTCCTGTATTACTCACATTTTCCTTGCTGTGACAAAATACCGCCCAAAATCAGCATAAGGAAAGAATGGAATATTTTGTCTCACAATTTAAGATTAGAGTGTGTTATAATTTAAAAAAACAAAGAGAGAGAGAGAGAGAGAGAGAGAGAGAGAGAGAGAGAGGAAGAGGGAGGGAAGTCATCATGTAACAGAGCTCACTTGGAGAGTTTTTTTTATTAGGGGAAAAGAATGGGAAAAAAGGGAGGGGAAAGGGGAGACTTACTTCTGCAGACAGGGGCAGAAGGGGTAAAGAGAGACAAAGAGAGATGGAAGCAGAGAGAGACAGACAGAGAGACAGACAGAGAGACAAAGTAGACAGAGACAGAGTAACTGAGAGACAGAGAGAGTCAGTAAGGTAGAGAGACAGAGAGGGGCAGAGAGAGAGAGTAGGCAGGTGGCCGACCTTTTAAAAGTGAGCATAGCTGTAGTGATGTAACTGATGTTGTCAGGACCCCAAGCACGTCAGAGCACTGCCTGAGTACTAGCAAGTGCATGCAGCCGGGTGACGGGGAAGACCAGCATAATGCCTGAATGCTAACAAAGTCTGCTACGGTGCTGAACTAATGACAACAGAAGTGTGGGCAGCTGAGCCTATTGCATTCATAGACAGGAAACAGAGAGATGAATGCTGATGATCCAATTACAGCCCCCTTCATTCCATCCAGACCCTGTGTTGTGATGATACCTAGGCTCAGCATGTGTGCTACTGAATTGGTTAAACATCTCTTTTAACAACCTCACACCCAGAGGTTTGGCTCTCAGGTGATTCTAAAGCTCATCAACTCGACTCTAAGATTAACTACCACAGTTTCCAACAATTCAGAATGATTCTGAGTAAAAAGAATAATTCTTGAGGTATCATAGTACTTAATTTCAAGTCACACTACAGAGCCCACAAAGCAATCCATGGATAAATGGGACACAAGAGATGAACCAGAAATAAAACCTCACATTTAAAAATATGTCAAAAATACTCATTGAGAAAAAGCAAATGGCTAAGTTAACTAGATAAAAAGAATAAAACTCTATCCCTGTCTCTCACCCTACACAACAAGCATTTTATAATGAGTCAACAACCATAATGTAAGACCTGAAACCCTGATAATGATAAATATAAGGAAAATATTTCAAGGTATAGGTATAGACAAAGATATTTGAAAAGGACTCCAGTTGCTAATAAATAATGCCAAGAATTGCCAAATATGACTCAAGGAAAATTTAAAAGTTCTGTGCAGTAGAGAAAATCCAAATGAAGAGAATATTGATGAAGTTGGAGAATACCTTCATTAGTTAAACATCTGACAGAGGATTTTTATCTAGAGTATATAAAGAATACACTCATTTAACACCTAAACCCAAACAACACAGTCAATAAATGAGCAAATGAAATAAACATACTGGTCTCACAAGACAAAACATAAATAAATAATAAAAAATAAAAAAATTCCTTTTTATATGTTTATTGGATATTTATCAGGGAAATTTCAATTAAAACACCTTGGTATTCCGCATCTCTCCAGTAACCAACAAACATAAACAAATGCTGATGAGAAAGTATGGAGATGGGAACATTTATACAGTAACGGCTGCGGTGTACTTAGAACAATTACTATAGGGATAAATATGAACGTGCCTGAAGGATTCTCTACTTATGGCTGAGATAAATGCATTCCAGTGCTTATTGTAGCACTATTTATATTACAGCTCATAGGCCTGGAGGGATGGCTCAGCCGTTAAAGGCTAGGCTCACAACCAAAAATATATTACAGCTCATAGGACTAGCCTAGTTAGCTGTCAGTGAATTAATATAAAAGTTATATATATGTATATGTATATGTATGTGTGTGTGTGTATGTCTGAAAAACAAAGGCATTTTGTCCAGCAAACAAGAAGAATGTAATTATGCTGTTTTCTGGAAAATAGATGCACCTAGAGATCATCATCACGTTAATCAAAATCAACCGTACACAGAAGGATAAGTTACACTCGCTCTAATTGTGGGGCCTAGAATTCCTTAAAGACCAGTAAAGTCCAGAAAGGACACTGGAGGGACGCAGAAAGCCAGTTAGAGAGAACAAGGGGACTGGGTTCTTAGAGCAGTGAATGAAATAGGAACGAAGGTCAAAATGTTCATACTTGAAAAAAAAAACATATTTTACAGAACCTAAATCTGTGTACAGTAAAATTAACTCACTAAAAATATTTTGAACGTTAAAAATAAATAAGCCATGATTTTTTTTTTACACAAAGTGATACTATACTAGAAAATATTCTTTTTTCCTCACCTGTAGAAAGGCCTGCCTGGTAACCCTAAAGGATCAATGAATGCACGTTCCAGATACATCAGCTGGTCATTCATAATTCTCAGTGACATGGGGCTAGAACAGAAATTGATAAAGTTATTCCTTCAGGAAGCTATGCACACTACCTGGCAAACTATAAGTCTGTAACAAAATCAAACTCACTAATGCATTTTAAATCATTGTAATATGCAAATTAAGAATACCGGAAACGTTACACAGACCGAACAGGTTGTACTTATTTACTCAGAACTATTGTAAACAACAATTAGTGAAAAATGAAAGTATGAATTCTGAAAGAGAAAAAGAGGGGTATAAAGGGATTGGAGAGAGGAATGAGAGGGTAGGAATGATTTAATTACATTATAAAATAAAAAAATAAAAGTAATAAAACTGATATTAGTATGCATAGTTCTCATATTTTAGAAATCCCATATAATAATACACAAATAAAACATGAGTTGTGAAACAGTAAGACGCTGGTGGTAACACATGACAATAACTTTGATGCACAGGAAGATGAGAATTAATAACCCTGTATTTATAATTATTGTCAAGTTCTTTTTCACCTTAGAGAACCTAACAGTATACTCAAGAAATTAACAAAAACATTGAAATGTGAAAATCTACTAATATAATTAACTTTATGAAAATTAAAAATATTAAATACTTGACAATATATAATATCCTTATTGTTTAAAATAAATTTGTCAAATATATAATTCTTAATTTGTATTTTTTTCAGTATTCAAACATCATGTAGCAAACACACTATTACAGAGTTCACATTCTTAAGGGAGATTATAGGGTTGATATAGGAAGTTATCATTGTTAATAAAAGTGAGTTAATGCAATTAAAAATCTACCATCAACCCCCAAATAGCTCAATCATTAATTATGGAATACAGTATTTTAACTATGTTATGATATAATTAGTGAATGTTATAGTTTTAATAAATAGTTTTATCCATTAATTTATAAAGATTTTCATTTTATATTAGTTTTAATAATAATTATAGTTCCTCACTCTTGTAAGTGCTTTTATAGTAAGTTTAACTTCAGAGAAATCCTGAACATTATACAGGGTTATGACTCCATTTCATAAACTAAGGATTTGTTTGGCAAAGTTTATAATTTTACAATTAAACAGTAAACATTGCAGCATTTATCAAATTTGGCTTATGGTATCGGCTTTACACAGAATTATTCCTATTTGTTCAGCACTTCTGAAAACAGTGATTTATCAGTATTTTTTATTCCTGAAACTATTTCGTTTTACTGGAGTTGGAAAGGATCATATGAGTATGCATATAATGACTTTGAGCATAAGTAGAGAGAAGATTGCTCCAAGAACAAAAGAATCTAGTTGGATTATGATGCACAGGGGATGAAATAAAGAACAAGAGAAACCAAAAAATGTTGGAGTCAGTACTAAGGTAGGAAAGTGGTATGTAATAGGCTGGCAGGAAGGAGGCACTGTGGTCCAGTTCCAACTCATGTAAGAACTAAAATCTCTGGATGCTACAGAACCCTCAACAAGATGCATTAGAGAGAAGACAGAAAACAGGAAAAAATTCCCAAAGCTATTTCTGTGACAAAAATGTAAAGTAGTGTTATTTTTATTGTATACTTATGCACATATATTAGACATAATTATCTCATATGGATATAATTTAATATATGACATACTTGCTTTTATCCAAGCCTTGAAGTTTTTTGTTGAACTCAGATGCAATCTCTGTAAAATTATTTACTGCAGAAAACAGGGAATCTGAAATGGAAATTCAAATTAGCGAAAGCTTTGAGAACATGGTTTCTAAAGCAAGTAAGTTGGCAATGCCTACAGTCTCAGCACTCAGAAAGCTAGAGCAGGTGCGGTACCTCCATTCGAGAGTCTAACATCAGCCACTGCAAGGTATGCAAACCCCATTTCAGTAAAAGAAAAATGCGTGGCTTCTGTACAGTTCAAAATGTGCAAATAAACACAGGAAGCCATTTTGTATTTTATGAAGTCTTTTTATATTTTAACATATCTATGCTTTTAAAAGGTATTTTTGGGAAAAAGACTTATCAAGTGCAATAGAAACAATGACGAGAAATCATTAGAAACACAAGATTGAATGTGAAAGATAAGTTGCAACCTACCAAATGATACCGAGTATTCCTTCATCTCTTGCGGGTGGTTCATTGAAATGTTGTAGATATTTTCAGCATACTTTTTCAGAGCTATTGCATAATCTTGACAGTCAAAAGGAAGCACTAGAGAATTGGCCAGTTCAAACACCATCCCTCCTCGAACCTGGGCCACAGCGAGGTGATATTTAAAGGCTGGATCATAAAATTTTTCCACTAACTCGTATGTTTCATAGACACTGTGGTAGAGTGGATAGCTTCTGACTTTGTCTGTTTTCTAGGAGGAAGAAATAAAATACATCTCTTGTAAGATAGTTCTTAAGACCCACAACATGGTATTTACTGTGCATATTATTAAGGTTGTTCACTGGTGAACAGGAACCATGTAAACTTGGGAACTTAGAATTCTGCTACTTTAGCTATGGGCAAAATGAAAACACATGTAGACATTGCTGCAAAAAAAAAAAACCTGAAAATATTCTTTGGGAGGCACTAAAGAGAGTTGTCAGATGTGTTGAGAATCCAAAGAAGAGACAATATACAATGTTGCGTTAGAAGAGAAATGATTCAAGAAGAGAGATGGGGAATTATTAGACAATTGAAGCAATAGTACAGACTAGAATATAGGTAACTATGTCAAATTTACCACTGAAAATTCCACAGAAAAACATCTGAGAAGCAGCCTGCTGCAGAGTGGAGAAACCAAGCAGCAAGGACCACAGTGGAAACTGCGAAACACAAATAAGAGGGAAGTGGTGCTCAGTGAGGCACAAGAAAGCCACATATGTGCAAACCAAGGACTTTTCACACAGTGAGCTGCTGACTAATGTCTTCCGATCTTTTCTCAATATGCGCCTCTGTCACTGATATAAAGAACATGCTATTTATTATCATGATGCAGGGACGGAGACTCGGGCATTATTAATGAGCGAAGAGTTTCATTCTTAGTCCAAAATTCATTACCAAGAATGTTTGGTAGTCATCTGAACTTTGGCTGTTTTAGTTTCTTATATGTCAAATGTATCTATTTTCATCAAAATCCCCGCATGAACACATATAACTTCTTAACCCTGAAAGATCCCTGGCTGGGGGCAAATAACTTAGGAATGAGTAAAGAATTATACAAAAGTTCAATGCTGGGTGGCTTTAGGATTGGTGCACAATAGGAAGTCAGAGTTGGGTCTAATAGATTTTCCCCTCTAACTATATCCCTGTTTGAAATCAACTTAAATACAGTCTCTCTTATATTTTAATAATTGTATTATGTCAACTTGGTGCAAGTTAGAGCCGTCTAAGAGAAGGGAACTTGAGTTGAGAAAGTGCATCCATCCATAAGGTCAGGCTGTAAACAAATCTGTAAGACATTTTATTAATTAGTGATTATTGGGTAAGGGTCCAAACCATTGTGGGTGGTGCCATCCTTGGACTGAGCAAGTCAGAAAGCAGCGTTGCTCAATGGCCTCTAAATCAGCTCCTGCCTAGAGGTCCCTGCCCTGGCTTCCTTCAATATTGTACAGTCCTGCCCAAGTTGATTTGCTCATGGTGTTTCATCACAGCAATCAAACCTAAACAAGAAAATAACTATGACACTTTCTCTTACTAATACAAATCTAAAAACAAAATATTAGAAATGTAATTTATTACTTGCAAATATTGAAGAAAGTAAGGCGTAGGAAACAAGTGTACAAAAGACTTCACTGTAAAATAGAGCTTAATGGTAGTTTGAACATAAGAGTCAAAAATCTCTAGCTATGAGCTTTCATAAAACTACTTGAGATTTTATAAAAAACACATTTAAAACCTAAAACTAACAATTTATCTTTCACAACAAGGAAGGGTATGAAAAATTATTTATGATTTTGTTGTATTATGCCAAATTTTCAGTGATCTGATGTTTATTTAATGATCTGAACTACAATATAGCAGGCAAAAACCCAACTACTGTCAGGTCTTGCTGATTTGGATGAATTTTGAGAGAAACTAGAGAAAGATGAGTCCAAGATAATTCTCACTAACTTTAATGATGAAGTGAATATTAAGTCACCAAATCAATAAAACAGAATACATTTAATGGTAATCTTGGAAGTTCTAGACTGCAGAAAGCAATATGATTGCCAATTGGAATATGAATACATGCCCATGAAAACCAGTGACAGACAACCAATAGGACATCGCTGTTTGGATTTCCAATTCTTCCTCCAAGGTCAGAGGTATTTATTGAAGTAAAACTTAAAAATTTACTTAAATATACCCACGCTTAATAACTCATTAATTTAGACTTACCCAATTTTTAGTGTACCGTGCTCTGCCTGAAGCAATTCCAAGTCTTTGGAAAAACACTTCAAAATCATTGCCAGACCCCAGCTTGCTAATCCTTTCAGATTTAAAATTAGCACAATTAGTTCAAAGTACTGTGTTCATTCTATAAAGATCAAAGGTCAATTACTAAATTATAGTTATACTATTAAAATGGGATAGACTTAGATATACAGTTAAAGTAAGATACTTATTCTGGTTCTGAAAATATGCTTACTGTGTAATACAGTTTTATGGAGTGGTACTTCTATAAGTCACTGTTTAATTTAAGCATTCTGAAGGTTGGAGAATACTTTCATTCAGACTATCTGTTTCATCTGTGTCTGTAATATATGCTAATGAAAGGAATCAGACATATTCAGATAATTAGAATATAAATTCTGCCTGAAAATTTTAATTTATTCATATTGTAGAGGTCTTCATTTACAAACTATTGAGATAATTATTTCCCTTCTCTTGCATGTAAAGATACAATCATGCAGTCATAGTTTTAATTTATCAGAGCAAACAAAATATGTGTTACCTGCATGATGCTCAGGAAAATGATTAACTATAGACTGAGGTGGGATAGATATTTGTCAGGAATCGTGTTCCATTTTCTCCATTGTGACCTTTTTCATGAACCACATATGAGCATCATGTATCCTAATAAGCACCATTATTTTCCCTTTCCTCTAAAAATGTTAAAATTAATTTTCACAGTATACTTTGTAGGGACCATGTCATTAAAAGCTTGGCAGCTGCCTCTTGCATATCGATTGTCCAAAGATCACCATTTGAAACTCACAGATTTAATTTCAAGCCACAGGGTAATATTTTATTGTAAATCTAAGCACTAAATTCATTTGTCAGATGTCAGAGAATTTTGAAAGTTCCTTTTTACAAATTTTTTTTAAAGTACTCCTTTATTTCCAACACAACCCACAAAACAACCAAACTGGTTAGAATGGCTGGGGTGTTTCTGTACCTGGGCACTTCATTGGATTCTGGTGAAGGATTCTTTTCTTTCCAGCTGTCATAAAGAGATTTGCCTTCAAAGCCTTCATCCGGGCTTTGGAGCTACACAAGTTAAAAAGAATAGAATACTCACAAATCTGATGCATAAGCTCAAATGTGTCCCTCAGTGAGAAAGTGGGAATTGTAGGCAGAAAGCAGCCTGAAGGCTGCCTCACAGAAGTTAGGAGATGGGAGGTAGTATATCGAGAAAGAGTTGGTTAACTGTGACGGTTCAGGGAAGGGAAAATGTATCAGATGAAAATCAAGTTGGCTATAAACAATGCAATGTGTCACATAATAATTGCACCCCAGGCAATAGCATTTGCAGAGTTCCCGAGATGGGTTGTTTTTCTCCTTACCCCTTTTGTTAAGTTGTAGACTAAGCTGTGCAGCAGTGGTGTGCAATCGACTCTTAGGGTGTAGTTTCCTGCAACAGAAAGGATGGAATAGCTTGTTTTGCTTGTTACTTTTTTCAAAGACCACTGCTAAACTTTACATAGCATGATCTCGTCAATGCTCTCCACCTTAGACTATAAAATCCAACATCTTTGGCATTGACATGGTTGAAAGTAGGCCTGAGGTTGGGGAGAGAACTAAATTGACAATCAGCTCTCCAAGTCTTCACCTCTGGCTCTACCCAAGACTTAAAGCGTTAAGGACCTGACAAACCCTGTTACCTCAGTACGGATCAGTGTTCTACGTCATATCTGCATGACTTCTTCACCCTTTGGATTCATGTTACATTTTCTGCGCGACCTCCCTCACTCCTCTGTGTGACACTGCATGCTGCCTCCACCCCAGACAAGCTACTGTCGTCAACACTTGCCCTTGGTCTGTTTTTCATACCACTCACCTCGCTCACACATTGCCTAGCTGCCTTATCATTTCTTTCCTCCAAATGCATTGTTACAGAAAAAGAGCCTTCACATATGTGTCCGCATCATGAGATTCCTTCCAAGAATGTTATGTATCTTTTACTCTCAAATTAAAAGACCCATGTCACCGAAGGCTAAATGGTACAGACATGCCATCCCAACATTCAGGAAGCTGAAGCGGGATGTTCATGAGCTCTATGCCAGACAAGACTACAAAGTAAGAACTTTAACTCAATAAACATAGACTACATATGTAAATAGAAAATGTAATTTTGGATACTCACATGCATTTATATAAAGGCGACTTGAAGGGAGATGGTTTGAAGGCATTTGTTGCCATTTAAATGCGCTATTTTTTGTACCAAAGAATTACACTTGTAGCTCTATGTTCACTTCAAACTTCTTTTAGAAAAGTGTGTATACATTAAAGGACCCTTACTGCAGTATCAGCTACAGAACTAAAATGTACCTGTTCTACTGAACACACTACAAAGGTGGCTCTATCATTTTATTTTTGTCTTTTTTTTTGTTTTGCTTTGGGATTTACTGTGGTTCTTGCTCTATAAGTCTAGTAAGACAATGTATATTCCACATATGGAAGTTTTATATGATGTTTTCTGAGTGAAAAGTGGGATCTAGAACCATATATGTGTGATATTAAACCAAAGTCCTGTCTGATCTAACAGGAGGTAAAAAGTGTAATAGTTAGGATGGCTCTCATCTCAACCCTTCCCTAGAAGGTAACTTATGGGAAGATATTTGATTTCTCTAAATCACAGCTTCCTTTTTGTACAATAGAGATAATATAAGTACTTACAGCATATGATGCTTACACTGCATACAGATTAGAAGGAAAGCGATTAAGACAGCATCTAAATCACTTCTGGAACATGTATCAGCTAAATAGTCTCAGAGTTCACATAATAAAAACACTCTAAACAGAAGATGACAGTTCTTTTGGAGAGAACAATAAGAGCTGTTTGCGTATTGCTTTCAACTTTCTTTTGATATAATAAATTTTATTATTTACAAAAGCGTTAAAAAATAAAAACATCTTTGTTGTTTGTTTTATGTATAAGATTGCATTTTACATAAATTCATAAACATGTGATTTATTTCATCTTGTTAGTAATGAACATCTAACCAAAAAATGCAATAAAGTAAGGAATATGGTATCTCAATCACATTGTACCTATGTGTATTTGTTCTTGATCCTAAAAATTAAAAAATTCCAAATATAACATAGTTATCTAAACTCAGTGATGTACTAAAATACCAAAGATATATAACATTTGAAATAATCAATAAGAATAACAGCATCATTTTTACACTATTTGAAATTTGTTTACTTGGAGTATTTATTATGTAAGGCACACATGTGCAGTATGATCGCATCTGTACTTGTATTTTTGCAACGTTGGGGAATAAATGGGGCATGCTAGGTAACCTCTCTGTCCCTGAGCTACATCTCCAACTCCCCCGAGCCTATGATTTAAGCAACGGAAGAGTGATGATCACATTGGTGATTTTTGAATAGTCACTGAATGCAAGTCAGATATCATGGAGTTTGGAAACACCAACTCCTTTTAAAAGCATGATAAGAACCTTTGAGACAGGTACCTTTAAAGAGGTAAAGAATCACAAAGGAAGGAGATGGGAATCTGTTGTGAACTGCACTGCCTTTGTCCATTAAATGATAGGCGGAAGAAGAATTGACTTGCACCAGAGTGGCTAAACTTTGAAACAATAGTGCTCAAAAATAGAAATTCAGATGAAGAAGAAGATGCAAATGTCAATGTGATACCATCAATGGACTATGTTGTTGGCATGGAGAATTTACATTGCGTGTGTGCAAGCATGCGTGCAAGCATGTGTGCATGTGTGTTTGTGTATGTGTGCTAATGTACATGTGGAAAGCAAAATACAACTTTATTCAGTCAGTTCTCACTATCCATCTTTAAATGGGTTTCTAGAATACAACTTAGTTTGTCAGTCTTGCCTAAAAATGCCTTGCTGTCTTTGCCATCTCTGTAATCTCTATACTTAAATATGGCATTCAAAAACAAAAGATTCTTAAGGTTCATGACTTCGACACTCAATGGGTAACTGTCACCATGTGTAAGAGAATCTGATAGAGGAGGCTAAGTAAGAAATACTGTCTTTCTGGACCGGCACTGCAATCCAGAATGGGGAAAATATCTCTGAGTTATTCATGCAGCCAGCTCTGAATCAAGGGGAGAGGTGTGGAAACACCCAGAGGTATCCAAACTCCATGTTAATGGTCTGTCTGCCTTCTGTGCCGGGATGCAATTCTTCAACTAAATTGTGAACTCCAGAGTAACCAGATGTTTATCAAGGACAACAATATTCACCTTCTATGGAAGAGTCGGCGTTTATGTAAGCCACACCACGTTCTTGGAGGAGTCTGGAATGTTCCTATAACAAGATATTTTAAAAAAAATCATTAAGATTTTAAGTGTAATATAACTCCTTCCCACCCAAGGTACATCTGCCTTTCTTGGATATAGATGTTTAAATGAAGTTAGACCATGTGTTCCGCAAGTTTGGCACATAAAAGTCTCAAAAGATTTTTGGACTGAGAATATGTTGATTTTGTCTCCACTGAGAAACAAGAGCAATGTCTGATGAGCTCATTTGAGAGGATGAACTGCTCAGACAAAGTAGATGCAAAGGGAGTTGGGATTTTTGAACGTACACACCTGTCCATCATAATTTTTTCTTGGTAAACATCACTTTAGGAGTCTTTTCAGTATAAACATACTTTTAAAAAATACTATCATGATTTAAGCAAAGGTGTTTTCCTAGAATCACAAATCTAGTAAACCAGCTGTTTCCAGTTTACTGGCTGGGAAACTTACGAAGGAAATCTGTCCATAAAGCCAATTTCTCTTGTAGTATATTGCCACCTACTGGTAACTTTCACCAATTGCACATTTTTAACTAAAGTGTAGCAAAAAGCTCTGCTGAGGTATTTTGGGTCTCTAAAACAGCACATTTCTTGAGAAGTTTGGTTGTAAGAAAAAAAAAATCAGAAAAGCATATGCCAGTCTGAGTTATAAAATACAATATGATCATAGTAAGGGGGTTGAGACAGAAGAAGGTGGAGTTCCAAGGCAGCCTGCGCTAAATAAAGAGGCTGCCAACCAAGAAAACAATATTAACAACAACAACAATCGTATAGAGACAAACTGCTTCCTGAATATTCATAGGTTTGCCTGACACCAGGATGAAACTTTCTTGTGGAGAAACACTTCACCTTGGTCAACAGGAATACGACAGGTTTCCAGAGAAACCTGTAATACCTGTGTTTAACACGTGTCACGTGAGCATTCGGGGCCGCAAGGGAAAGCTGTCGGAGCAGATACCAAATGCTGCACGGATTTACTTCTCGTTCACACCAAGCCAGTAATTCCAGTGGGGTTATTATTCAGGACTCCTGGTAAGTACTCTGCCTGCCTCACTGTCTACCATATTTAATATAGCGGAGACCACAGGGATAAGAAGATAAGCGCAAACCGGGGCTTACTGTAGAAACAAGAGTTCAGTGGAAGTACCACTTGCAGCTGTTTTGGGTGATGAGCAAGAAACACATCAGAAACTTCCATGTAGTTTTATTTTGAATTTGGTTTCCGGTACATTGATTTGTTAACTGTATTTCACTGTCATAAAAGTAAATTAATTTCAATAGTTGACATTAGATGTTTCTCAAAAAAAATCAAATGAATGCAAATTCTTAAGATAATTTTGCTGATTTTTTTAAAAAAAATCGTATAGATTGATTGACTTAGTGCTTGTTTGCATGTTATGTAAGCCCGCATGTCCTGACACATACGTAGTCATCCGAGGACAGACTGCAGCTGTCGGTTCTCGCCTCCCACCATCTGGTCCCAAGAACTGGACTCAAACCATCAGCTGGGCAGCAAGTACGCGCCTTTCCCAGCTGAGTGATCTTGTTGCCCTCTTGTAGACATTTGAACAATGCTACAATCATTTAGGATAATTAGGCGTGTCCAAGGTGTGCCTATGAGTCATGTGCAGCCAAGTATAGGTATGAATGAATCCCAACACAAATGTTGTCTACATACTTAAAAACTTTGAGATGAAGCCGGGCGGTGGTGGCGCACGCCTTTAATCCCAGCACTCGGGAGGCAGAGGCAGACGGATCTCTGTGAGTTCGAGACCAGCCTGGTCTACAGAGCTAGTTCCAGGACAGGCTCCAAAGCCACAGAGAAACCCTGTCTCGAAAAAAACCAAAAAAAAAAAAACAACAACAACAAAACCTTATGAGATGGTTTTCATTCAGTGATTTTTAAGAATAACTTGATGTGTCATTCCTTGGGATGAATCTTGCCTACAGGACATTATGTCCCAATATCAAAAGGTTGAACCCACATGAGAGACATTTAGAAACACTGGAAGCATTGCCCTACTGGGATCACTTGTTATTTCTCCAAACTGCATGAAAAAAAAATTCTCAACTGCTTTGCCATTTGGAAAAATTCATATAGAAGGAAGCAAATTGTCACCCTACCTCTGCCCACTCAGTAGAACCAAGAAGGCCAAATTCTTCCGCATCCCAGCTTGCAAACAGAATTGTTCTTCTAGGCCTCCATCCTAAAATACAGGTGGATAACACATAAATTCTGATAAAGTATATCACACACCCAAGACATGGAAAAGTCTACAAGATAGAAAACCCAAAGTGCTGTTGTTGTTTTTTCAACTTAAAAAGTAGTATTATGGCTTACATCCTTACTTCCACAATTTCTTTTGGTATATTTTAAAAAAGAGTTTTGCTAAAAATCAAATAGTACACATGTGTTGCAAAAGGAAGGATATAGAAAATGAAAGCCAAATGAAGTCATGAGATATTCCAAATATTTTACAACTGGCCATATTAGGAAACCACTCTGATTGGCAGGTGACTGATACAGAAAGAGATAATAGCATAGGTACAGCCAGTGCTGCAGTGGCAGGGAGCACTGTGGAAACTAGATAGAACTTTGCCAAGAAGTTCTCAAATCACATCTTCATTTCTCAAGGCCATCTGACTCAGTGATTTCTCCTCCATTGTCTTGTAAAATTTGTTACCAGTGGCTCACTTTGAGATAGCATCAGGTACTGACACTGCAAACCACGCAGTTTGGTAAGTAGGTCTTATGGCTTGAAGGTAATAAACACAGTCTATGGAGTTGAAGAAAGATAAAGTTTTAAAGTGAGTAACTTTTCCTCACTTCCTATATTCTAGGAAGTCTGTGCCACACACACTAATTCTTCATGTCTTCATCTAACAGACAGCATAGCAGAGGAGACACTGTTTGATTGTCAGGAGCATTAAATGAAAGTTAGTAAATGCTGTAAAGTCCTTGTCATGCTGATGAATATTTCAGGTGTGCTGATTAAGTATGCTTTCCCTATAACTGTTGGATCCATGCTTTCTTTTTCGTCTGATGTGTTATGGTATTAATCAAATCCCATCTTCATTCATTCCTTATCATTTCATTTTTGAGTGCACCCCTTAGTTATGACAATGCTGGTTTGCATTCACTGTAGAAATCTTCTTATGAAATTATGAAATCGTTTCTAATGAGGTCAAACACGACCTACATCTTTTTTGATGCGGTCTTGAATTTGGTTTGTGAATATTTTATTGAGAAGTTTTACATCAATGTTCATGAGGGAAACTGGTCTGTAATTATCTTTCTTTGACGATTCTTAGTCTTAGTGTGGTTTGGGTATCAGCATGACTGTGGCCACATAAAAAGAATTTAGCAATGTTCTTTCTGTTTCTTTGTCCAGCAAACACTTAGCAAGGCAACCCTTGACAGAGCAATAAGTAATCCTGTAATTTACTTCAGATTGTCAGAATATATATATATATATATATATATATATATATATATATATATATATAT
>NC_022023.1:9077226-9097865 GCF_000317375.1 Microtus ochrogaster
ATATATAATAAAAATATAAGCCATCCTTAATGCTTGCACTGCTATTGTTATTAATTTATTGACATTATCAAGCCCATATTAATTTATTTGGCTTTCTATTGTGTATTGCAGATTGACAAGAGGGCTTCCTGTACACAAGGCACACTAACATGGAGCAACTTCACAGCCCCTAAAATATTTTCACAGTCACATTTCAAAAGATTACACTGAAATTTCTAGAATTTGGTTTTTCACTCATGCTTCCCTTACCTTCCTTCTTCTTCAGTGCTCCAAAGCTCCTCACAATTTCATGAACAACAGCTGCTCCACTCTGAGGGTCAATGCCACCAAAGACCCAGGCATCTCGGTGACCTCCAAGAATGACATATCTGTCTATACAACAGCAGCACAAGGGTCACAAACAGAGCAAAGTGAAATTTACTCAAAGGCATTCACAAATCAAAATAAAAATACCAGCTTTCCTAAGGCTTAGACTCTTTGCTCATATTTCAGTATTGGTTTCAACTATCTGATGAAATTATAAATGTGACTTAAAATTAATTCAATATATTATTAAAGTAACAAGCATATGGATAACAGGAAGATATGAAATTATCTCTGTTTACCTCCTCAAAATTTTCTAATATCTGTTACCTCTCTGTGTCCACTACAGAGAACACAGCCCTCCACTTCCTAGATCTAGTCTATGACCCAATCAATTAGTGTTCTTCTTCTATGACATTTTCTGTCTACTATAGGAAGAAGAAACTGCTTATATTGAAAGTTTTGGTAGCAACCATTTTATATTTGATTAGATATTCATCATCCTTAAATGTTGAGCTTTTCTTTTAAATCATAATCTCCTTGTCGCTAGTTTCTGTGTGTTTTGACCACCTCCCACAAATCCAAAGTTTACCACAGTCCTGGCACAAAATAATCATCTAGTAAGATTCAATAAATCTTTGATGTTTGTATTCATGTGGTTTAGTACTTACAAGACTTAATTTTATAAAACTCTTGGTTCTTAAAGAAGAGCCTGTGTTTACTCTTAGCATAGAACAGAACATAATGACGATTTCAGAATTTGGGAGGAGATAACATAAAACTGAGCCTAAACCCAGCCTAATCTTTCTACTCTGAGATCTTGTTCAAAAAAAAAAATAAGCAGCATGTTTGTGAAAAATACATTTGATTTAATTTTACTATTTATGTTAAAAATAATAATAATCAACTAAATCCTAAGTAATCAAAACCTAAATTTTAAAGAATCAAAAGATATAATGAAATAGGTGGAATTCTCCAACCTACTCTCAATCACAATGTATACAAATCATACATAAGGAAGGCCCCATTCCTGGCAGTAAATAGATAATAAAAGCAAACTTGTTGGTAGTTTTGTGACTGTTTTGTCTCATAGTGTTTTGTTTGTGCATTTTTTAAACTTTTGTGATTGTTTCCTTATATATTACTATTTCTGATTTTGTGGTGTTTTGATGTGTGTATATGTGTGTGTGCCTACCTGTGTGTGTGTGTGTGTGTACAAACGTACTGCTCATGCTTCTTCTTTGACTTCTTCTTTACTCTGTTTATTTTGTTTTATTCCCTTTTTGTTTTATTTTGATTGCTTGCCTGTTTGTTTTATAAAGGAAGAAAGAAAGAATGCATGAAGTTGGATGGATAGGAAAGTGGGGGAGAATCTAGTAAGAAATTAGGAAGGGGAAATGTGATTAAAATATATTGTATAAATTATGGTTTCTACAAGTAAACAGTGCAGCTTATTACTCTCAGCCATCCTCAGACGTTCATGTTTATTTTCTTGTAACGCATATGATGATATACTATACCCATAATGTCTTACTCTTTAGGTGACTTTCATCATGGCAGCAACTTGAATTCTTGGTTCATTCTGCACTCCGAGTAGTAGACATACATGATATTTGATTGACCAATATATGCCAAACAAATTCTCCTTTTACCTGGTTCAATAGCTCCTTTGAGGGTGCCAATGACATTATAGATTCTTGTCACTTTACTGTAGGAGTGTATGTGGAGCTTGACTTTTCTAATTCAAAGACAAAGAACACATTCTTTGAGAATAGTGGTTACAGATTTAACACCCACACTTCCTAACTCTTTCATCATTAGGTACAAATATTTTTAGTTGTACAGAGGAAGAAAAGAACATTTGCTAATTACTAATTTTAATAATATGAAATCATTGTCCTATTCAACATTTAGTTTGATTTTTTTGATGGTACTAACTAGGCTCTACATGTTTTTCATCTTCTATAAATGTCTTCTTTTAAATCCGTCTGTATAAAAGGATTATAATAATAACTTAACTGTGTTGAAAAGTTTCCAGCAAAGCCAGGTCCCACATTATAAAGCACTTTGAGGCCTCCCTTCCAACTGCTATCAGGGGGTGCTGGGCCACCCATGTGTCTGTTAAACATGAAAAAATTATTAGTTGGGTAAACTTTAATATAGCAAGTTAAAACACCAAGTAATCTACTACTGTCTAGAGCATCTTCTCATAAGAGTTTCTATGCATGAACAACAGAGCAAAGTGCTGTGCATGTAATACCCACTGACCCTTTCTGCCTCTCTTGTAAGGCAGTGTCCACTATCCATTCCACTCTGCATATGAGAAACTTGAAGACAAAGTGAACTCATAGCAATGGCCAAAGTTATGGTGCTAAGAGATACAGTTGATATTATTCTAATTATTTCAAGAACCCAAAAAAAGTATAACTAACTATACAAAGCTAAACCATGTATTTCTCTGATTTTTGTTTGATTCTTTTTTGATTTCTTTTTTATAGGTTTTCTTTTCTTTTTATCTATCTATCATCTATCTATCTATCTATCTATCTATCTATCTATCTATCTATCTATCTATCTATCTATCTATCTATCTATTATGTGTAGTATTCTGCCTGTATGCCTTCCTGGAGGCCAGAAGAGGGCATCAGATCTCATTATAGATGTTTGTGAGCCACCATGCTTTTGTTGGGAATTGAACTCAGAACTTCTGGAAGAACAGTCAGGGCTCTTAACCTCTGAGCCATCTCTTGCTTTCTTTTTTAATTGCCCATTTTTTTTCTAAAAAGTGAGAAAAAGACATGGAATTTGATGGATGGGTTTGGAGTTGGAGATGATCTGGGAGAAGAATTATGGAGGGGAAACCATGATAACCATATACTGCAAGAAAAAAATTTCAGTAGGAAAGAAATATAACTCAGGGAGATAGAGAGATAGTTCATTGGTTAAGAGAACTTGTTCTTCTTGCAGAGGGCCACATAACGACTTCCAAACATCTGTAACTGTAGTTTGAAGGAACTGAATGCCCTCTTCTGACCTCTGTGAACACCAGGTAAGCAGATGGTGCACATACATAATTCAAGTAAAAATACTGTACATAAAATTTAAAAACATTACAAATAAAATAAAATCATCTCAGGGCATAATTTGACAGCTATATCAAGGAACTAACAGCAGTTGTGAGTACATGCAGTAAACCTACACAGGATCTAGTGAAAGGGAGAAGAGTGCCCTATTTGCTCAGGAATTATTGCAGTAGATTGCCGGGGGAGGAAGAGTCCGTGTTCCTTAGGAATGTGACTCCAGAAAGTCTATGTGTGCTCATATACTTTATGCCCATACAGAGAGCCCTAATCGGGGCTCTGGGGATTCAAAGAAAATAAAATAAGAAAAAAATCACCTGAAGTTTAGAGGGGAAGTGGTGGTAAGATAGAGGAGGATCCAAAGGGAAAGGAATGGGACGGTGGATTTCACCAAAAAACAGTATTTGGATGCATGGAATTTTCAGTCAATAAAATATCATTAAGATTATCTCTAGGAATCTAGAGGAGTTTGGGAAAGTATCCACAGGTTTGGAGTTATTTTGAAACAGGGTAAAAGACAAAGAGAGCACAAAATAAATTCCAGAATCGGAATCAGAATTCTTTAAAATTGTGAAAACATTCTAGATTGCACCCATCACTGAGTATAGAGTATCAAAACTTGAAGACTACGATAAAACATTTGAAAATTCTCAAGAAAGAGAAATACAAAGACAGTTATCTTTTTTTTCTGACAAACTTACTCTAAGAGTTTCTGTGCATCATCGTATCCAATTGGATGGACAGGAATACTTGGAAGTCCAACAGCCTCTGTCAAATCATACCTATAAGCATATTCTGAGAAAAATAAAGAGCTTATTTGTCACTAAAACAAATGATAAGGCATACGAAGTGATAAATGTTATCTGTAGAGATTGCATGCCCTTTCCCTAAGAGTCAATCATTTTATTTTATTTTTTTATTGACTTATTGAGCTATACATTTTTTTCTCTGCTCTCCTCCCTTCCTCTCTCCTCTCCTACCCTCTCCCATGGTTCCCATGCTCCCAATTTACTCAGGAGATCTTGTATTTTTCTCCTTCCTATGTAGATTAGATCTATGTATGTCTCTCTTAGGGTCCTCATTGTTTTCTAGGTTCTCTGGGATTGTGAATTATAGGATGGTTTTTCTTTGCTTTATGACTAAAAGTCACTTATGAATAAGTACATATGAAATTTGTCTTTCTAGCTCTGGGTTACCTCACTCAATATGATGTTTTTTAGCTCCATCCATTTGCCTACAAATCACGAGATGTCATTAATTTTTTTCTGTTGTGTAATACTCCATTGTATTTTCCTTATTCATTCTTCGGTCGAGGGACATTAAGGTTGTTTCCAGGTTCTGGCTATGACAAACAATGCTGCTATGAACATAGTTGAGCACATGTCCTTGTGGCACAATTGAGCATTCTTTGCATATATACCCAAGTGTGCTATTGCTGGAAGTGTGGTATTGAGGAAGGTTGTTTCCTAATTTTCTGAGAAATCACCATACTGATATCCAAAGGGGCTGTAGCAACATGCACTCCCACCAGCAATGCAGGAGTGTACCCTTTACCTAACTTTCTCTCCAGCATAAGTTGTCATCAGTGTTTTTGATCTTGGCCAGAGTTGTTGTGATTTGCATTTCCCTGATGGCTAAAGATGTTAAACATTCCCTTATAGGTGTTTTTCAGTCATTTTAGATTCCTCTGTTGAGTGTTCTCTGTTTAGGTCTGTGCTCCATTTTTTCTATTGGATTTTTTTTTGTTCTTTTGATGACCAATTTCTTGAATTCTTTGCATATTTTAGAGATCTGACCACTGTCTGATGTGGGTTTGGTGAAGTTCTTTCCCCATTCTGTAGGCTTCTGTTTTGTCTTGTTGACTGTGTCTTTTGCTTTATAGAAGCTTCTCAGTTTCAGGAGGTCTTATCGTGAACAGAAGTTCCAGCTAATTTAAATTGTATTGTCACCATATTAAATTAGCATGAACATGAGTTGGAAGAGGTTTATGTTTTTTAATATGGAAATGGAAAGGCAAGAGTAAATAAAAGTCATGCAGGGCAGATTCGTGGATTTTCTTTCCATTTATATGATGAATATTCTGTGCAAAATTTGAGGGTTTTTCTTTCTTATATTATTTGAAATTTTCATACATATATACAATGTATCTTGATCATATTCATCCCTGCTCTCTCCAGCTCCCCATGAACCCTCCACACACATTGCTCTACCTATTTTATTAAAAATCCACTAAGCCTAATTAATACTGTTCATATCTAGATTTGGTTTTGGGGTCATATACTGGAGCATGATAAACCTAACAATGACTATGCATCATCAACATGATTCTATTTATGGTAGAGTAAAGTAATATAAAGTGATTTTAAAGAATGAAAACAGCTATGGCAGTTCCCTATGTTTTAAAGAAGGTTTTCATACCCTCCAGGACACATTAGTTTTAGAGAAATACAAGATTCAATGAAGCAGAGGTCAAAAATAAATAGGTAAGTGTCACGGGTACTTTGACAAACTCCTTTATCAAATTAAGAGAACAACTCACTCTGTTCCAAACTATGCAAACTAAATGGACACAGAGCTTGTAGACAACATCTGATAGTTGAATGCATCGAAAACAATTTATCTGTTTAATTAATGTTTGACCAGGCTACATGTCAGCAAAAGCCAAGAATGTGGACTCTGAGGCCACCCTGGGACTTTGAACTCCAGTAGCCTACTCAGTGCTATGATGATTGTGGGCAGATGGCTTGCATCTTACACATTTTCTTCCAAGCCAGAGACCATAATACTCTGGGTCCTATAAGATTGCTAAGGCATGCAGAAGCTATCATTTAGGAAACACTACTTACTGCGATTACTTATCTTTACAAAGCAGTAAAAGTTGCTGTATCCTTACTGCACTGTCTGGGCTCTGTGTCTGTATCCTTAGTGTACTATCAAACTACTTAATAAGACATTTTGCTCTTCTGCTCACTACAGGAAAAGTAAAACCTGTATTTATGAGAATTATAGGTTTTGAGTAAATTTCCATGACAAGAAAAGCCAACCTGGCCAAAACACATGAGCAGAAAAAGACAGAACAGAACAGACATGAGTCTACTTATGTTCCTTTTAACACATGTTCATTGTTGTTAATCACACAATTTGCTGCAGAGTTATTTTTGTTTTATTGTGTCTATATCATTATGTGTCATGCATTATATTATACATAAACCATATTACATTTCAGTATCTTAAAAAGTCTGAACCCCAAACCCCTCAGGTCCAAGCTTTAAAATATGACATAAGGAACAATTGATTTTCAGAATTCGAAACATTCTTATTTCTATGATTCAAAAAGAGTGAGAAAAAAATTAACCCTTAGTTATTTTGTCATTAAAAACGTTTGCAAAAATCACTTGAAATGGTCAGTTTCTTATTATGGTTTGTGTCTGATCACTCACCATTGGCTGGGTAACCCGGTGTGAGGGGGTCACCTGCACCGTTAAGATTTAAGACATTCCCACGCTGGACACCACCTCCAGGGAGGTTCCAGCCGTCTGGATAGGACTTCACCCCTGGAACAACGTAGTCAGCAGGGTCTGAGTAGAGAATGACTCCTTTTGCGCCTGCCAGCTGAGCATTTTTAACCTAGAAGACATGGTGTTTCTCTTCTCAGTTTAGGTTGAGTTGCTCCAGACTTAGTAATGGCAGACACCAAGATTACATTAAATGACTAGCCAAACTTTATCTTCTGTTTTAAAGATCAGGTCTCACTGCATTTTCAAGGCTGAATTTGAATCTACACTATAGCCCACAAAGGCATTGAACTTGTAATTCCCCTGCCTTGGCCTCTCAAGGGGTTACAACTACGTGATCCTAGGCTTAGATCCTAATTCACAATCTGAAAGGTGATGGGTTTGCAGAATGGCAGACCTGGAATATTCCCATCACAGTGGGAGCAAGGATTTGTTCTTCCCTCTGGCTTTCTAGAAACATAATAACCAAGTAGAATCCCCAAGACAAATTATTAAATCTACGTCAGAAATGGAAGTTTGGGACTTTTCTCATTACCTATAATAACAATCCACATTAAATTAATTTCAGTAGGTCTTGGGAGATAATAATGAAAATAAAGTTAGTAAAAATTAGTCGTTTTTTTTCATGCTTCTTTTTAAGTCACAGAAACTTGCAGGAACAGAAAAACCTGGTGCATTCACTTGTGCCAATGAGTTCAGAAGTCCAAGGACACAAATCAAAAACACTTTCTATATGTGAGAGCGTCTTCCTTATAAGGCAAGAATTTATGAAGGCAAGAGAATCATAATCTCAGAAATTTTAAGGAGATGGTTCTACACATGTAAATATATACCACGTTTTAGATGAGGGAAGCAGGTGACCTCAGCACCTATGCTGATACAATGCAGCTGATTCATTAGAGCGAATGCACACACGGGCATCGCATGCGGTGCCTTCCTCCTCCTCTTACCCTCTTCTTTCTCCCACCACCCTTCCTGGTCCTCTCCTTCTTACTTATGAGTCAATCACCTCCCTTCTATTTCCATCTGTAATTTTGATCTTGCTTTTCTGAATCTAGATCCCACTTATGAGAAAAAAGATGCAGTATTTGTCTTATTTATCTTAATATGACGATCTCCAGTTCCTCTACTTTCCTGTATGGACATCATTTCCTTACCTTATTTCCTCTGAACACTTTCCCGTATCTGGCGATCACAATCTTCCCAGAACAATTAATCTTCATGTCCCGTTCCAGCTTAAAGAAGTCTTCAGTACGTGCATAGTTAACATACACTAGATCCCCCTGTTGAGATCAAGAGCCATTAGCTAGAAGACGTGGCATAGGGAGGCATGTACAAATGAGGGACGTGTGACACCGAAAGAGATGCAGAGAAAGCAAGAACCTCCAAGAGCCCCGGGACAGATGAGTCTCAAATGAGACAACAGAGAAGTTAACTTAAATCGAAAACATAATTAGACAAGTTAAGAGAAACATATGGATTGAAAGACAAATTTTCTTTTACCTATCCGTTACTAAGTAACAATACAATGTGGAAATATCCACCTAACTGCTTCGGTATACAAGTTGCTGAAATCTGAAAAAGTTCAGTCACCATAGGTTGACAAACCCTTGGTGAAAGAAGACTTTTTATTCTTTAGACTGCACAATCAAATAGGAGCATAATAGGACTTCACAAACATCAGAGACCAAAAAATGTCATTCAACAGAAGGTTTAGTTGCAGTCGTTTGTATGATCACAGGCAAGCGCATTGCCCTTCCTAAGTCTCAACACTGTCATTCGTAAAGTCATTTTCTGAAATGTTTCCCCTTCTAATCTAGTATCTAAACAAATTCTGAAAAGAAATGTATATATTATTTATTTACACAGGCATCTAAAACAGGTTTATCATACCTTTATGATACCAAGTGTCTGCAAGGAATATAAATTCCAACATATTATGAATGGCAACATTTCAGAAGCAATGACACAGCTATTAATTTATATCTGATGGATTTAAATACTTGCACATTTATACCACTTAACTTCTTCCGTTTAAAAAATATATGAACACAATCTGAGAATGTAGCATCATGGAATAATATTTACTCAGAATTACCAGGCTCAATGAACAATACCACAAAAATATTGATTATGTACAAAACCTCAAATCTACTTATGACTGTATTTTCTGTACTTTTACAATTTTTTTTTCCAATTTCTCTTTTCCTTAAGCATTAACTTAGAAACCTTTGTGATGGTCTGGCACAAAGATACACTGCCTAGGTTGTTCTTCAGTGAATGATCAGCTTTAAGTTCAAGGAAGGCTTTTCAAAAGAACGTAAGAGCAAAGGATGGGGATAAGAACTGTGAAATGCTGTCTCCTAGACACAGTGGCTATTACATTCAGGATCTCAGAGCCCCAGTGATTACCAGAAGATCAAGTCAACCAAAATTCCTGCATAGATGGGTGAGGACCCATTCCTTACTTAGAAAATTGGCAATTGTTAACTGCTAGAAGAGGGAGAATCATCCTTTCATGAAGGAGTGGCCACTGGTAGGTTTCCCTATACTTCAGTAGATGGCCTCATAACCACACATGTATGGACAGAACTAACTAGAGTTATCATCCAAGAGCAAAGAGGGAAAGAAAGAGAGGAGAAAGAGCAGACAGAGATTGAGATGAGACAGACAAAGAGAGAGAGGGGAGGGAGAGAGGGAGAGAAGAGATTAAATTGGTCTTCTCACATTTCTTGATTTTACTAGTAAGTTCTCACTTGGGAAAAACTCACAATTTTGGGGAGATTCCCCCTTTAAATATTGCAAAATGACAGCTATCTTTTGATCAACTGCCAATCATCATAAGATAAACTATTCTAGAGAACAGACTGGGGAAGGAATTGACTTAAAAATTTGCAAACAAAGTCTGTCACCTCACATTGAGGAAGGACCAAGGCCCTATCCCCTGTATATAAGGGATGGGGGATGGGGAGAAGATGGAAGAGCAGGAGGAGGGGAAGGAGGGGGAACTGGGATTGGTATAAAAATAAAATAAGTTTAAAAATCTTTGCAAACAAAAGTAACCAATAGATACACTCTCTAGGCAAGCTGTACTCTCAGTTGAAAAACGATTTTGTCTTCAACAATGGCTTTCTTGTAGGACTCACACTGTGCTGTTGTTCTGATTGCAAAATAATTTCGTCCTTGGCTTGGAATTTTTCCTGATTCCTTCAGGCTTCTTTTTGTTTGCCCTTATCAATACGAGAATTTGGGTCAAAAAACAGTGGTTCTCAAAGAAACACCCATGAGCTCATTGGTACATCCTCAGACATGCTGAAACTCGGGCTAAAATCCAGAATCTGGGCTTTTCAAAATCTCCACTTATGATCAATCTTAAAACCTGAGAAATGCTACAGCATGTTTATAGACATGCAATAGTTAATTAAAATAGCCTAATGTATGAGCCAGTGTTATAAGTTCCACAGGATTCAGAGTATATAGATTCAAGAATTAATGATGGAGAAATGCACTACATACAAGTAGCAACCTATATAATTAGTAGAGAATTAATACTCTCGTGATTGGGTTACAGATCACCCAGCAAATCACTATAGTCAGCACATGGCCTTCTATTTTAATGCAAATAGTGATAGCACAGAGAATGAAACCTTCTATATTGCAGAATAATTTAAGCATGTTTGAAGGAAATAAAAATAATGAAGGTTATGATTTCCTTTAAGAGAAGAGAAAAAACTATGTAGTGCAGACTAGTCTCAAACTCACAGCAATATCCCTGCCTCATTTTTCAGAGTTCTGGGGGTACTTTCTTATGAGTAGAATTAATTCACTACTAATTATATAGGTTTCTTACGTGTATGTAGTACATTTCTCCATCAATAATTCTTGAATCTATATACAAACTAGCTGGGTATGGTTATAATTTTCTCTTCATAATATTTGGAAGTATAATCTGTTTTGACATAAAAATCTTTTAACGACAGTACATTTCACAGTGCTCTCCAACGGACACACACTAAACTAATGCTCTAAGATTTTTTTTTAGTAATTTTAAGTAATTTATGTTTTTTAAGTAATTTTAAACTACATTTCATTTCTACAAGTACTATTATCTCATGGAATTTGTCCATATATTGGACTCTGATATGGCAAATTAATCATTTATTTGAAATGAAGTTCTATTAGTCAATGTCTTGTATGCTATACATTTTGTATGTCATATACATCTCTTTATAGAGAAATATTATAAATAATGAAGACAACTATTTAAATGTTCAAAGTAAAAAATATAAAGAAATAATTGAAAAAATCAAAATTTGGAATTTTTTGTAAAAAGCAAAATACAGGCAAAAAGATCCAATAATTAGAAACTTAGAAGATACTTGTGACATCTAAAATTGTTGGGGTTGTATGTTACACTTAAAAGACTGAAGAAATTGATAAAACTTAATAGGAAAAATGTCAGAAATTCTCCAGAAAAGGAAAATGGCTATAGTTAGTCATTTGCAAAGTGAAAGCCCAGATTGCATAATGAATATGTATGAATGACCTCACTGGTAATGGAGAAAAACTCCAGTTTAAGCAAATTAAAATAAACAAATTATAGTTATATAATTTTGAATGTTTATGAAAATTTGAGGGAAGAGGGGCATGCACACATTAAAAATAGGCATATAAACTGCTACAGGATAGATCTTGAAAGATTCTCTATTTGCTACAATGTAGCAATCTCTTCTTTGTTTACTGTACACAAAGAAACACTCAAAGACAGTGTGACATTGCTGCAAAAAATGTGGAGTAAGTAACAAATTATGTGTTTGACACTAAAATAATGGGTAGTTAACTTGCTGAGAGCCCATGAGGACTCACAAAGACTAACCAATGCAACGGACCATTGTAATGAACACTGTAAGTGAGCACCACAGTTACTGTGACAACAGATCATCATGTTGAACACTATGACTGTCAGTAACGACTATAACCGACCACAATAGTAACACTATAGTTTGCTATTACAACTGACCTCCATAGTGTTCACCATGGCTTTTCACCACAGTGAGCAAGACAACTAACATCCATAGTGGCTACTTCAACCGAGCAATATAGCTGTCAACCACAGATGACCATAATGAACACCACAACTAACTGCCCAAATGAATATGACAACTGATCTCTCAGACATTTGTAAGTCATGTGTAGGTACAAGAAACTGAACTCAGGTCCTCTCTGGGAGAGAAACCAGGGCTCTTAACCACTGAGTTATCTCTCCAGCACCTCTCCCACTTATAAACAAGGGTTTTCTCAGGCAGTAGTCACCTCTTTAGGGCTCAATACCCAGTACCACTCAAGATAGCAAAGAAGCCATAGCAACACCACTAAATCAAATCATATGTAGGAATACAGTAAAATGTAGTTAACATTAAATATGCCACTACCCTGATGGTCATAGAAAGGAGCAAAGGTACAGACAGAATACATTAAGAGATTTAAATGCAATAAAGGGAATATAATAACAAAATACTAAAATACAATAAAAGGAAAGCCTGAGAAATGGAAAAAGAAAGAATCATCCAAAAAATTTTTAAAGGAAAATCAAATGAGAAAGAGAAGAGGAGAGAGAGAGAGAGAGAGAGAGAGAGAGAGAGAGAGAGAGAGAGAGAGAGAGAGAGAGGAAGACTAAATAAAAAATAAAAAAATCTGGGAACAGTGTGGAATAAACAGAGACACTGAAACAGAAATCAGTGATTTTTCCCTTTAACTTAAATACTTCAATTAGATCAGAGAGGGGCTCTTTCATGTTCTCTGTTCTCACCAAACTGGTTGGTGTTGTGTTTTTTGCTAAGGACTTCTGGGCTGGTTCAGGGGTCAGTGGTACATGGTGGAGGCATAACTCCATCCTGTCTCCCCAGTAGGCCAAATATGAGTTCCTTCAAACATTAAGGGAACTTGGCTCAGACTTCCAGAGGATTTTTGCCTCAAAATAAAAAAGAATAAAATAAGTCACAAATGAGTTCACAATGGAATGGACTATTGGGAGGTGGGAAAACTGGAAAGTAAATGTGACTGGAGGAAATGGGCCCCTGGGACCCTTAGAAGCATATATTATCCCTGGGGATCTTCTTTTCCCCGTCTTTTCTCTCCCACTCACAATGATGGTGTTACTAAAACATGTCTTTTTATCATAATGGCCTACCTTATGGGCCATGAACCCAGCCCTCTAAAATTTCAACTCAAAATAAATCCTCTATCTTTCCAGTTGCTTATTTTAAGCATTTAAATTTTGGCATAGTAATGAAATATGCAGAGATACACAACACATATAAACACACACAAATACACACACATTCTCACACACACACACAAACACATTCTCTCTCACACACGCCCACACGCACAGATGAGCAAGGATTGCCTTCATGACGTGTAAAATTGAGAAGAGGCTTAAGGAGATTTTCTGAACTAATGGCAACACTATGTACATCAATAGGATTTTGGTTAAACAGAAGTGTGTATTTGTCAAAATTCAAAAATATGTAAGTTTGCACATCTAATTAGAGCAAATTTTATTCTTAAAAAGCACAGGAACAACAACAAAAGAATTCTATACTTCTCTCTTACTCAGATAGCCTAGTTTGTTATGTGTGGAAAAGGAATAAATTAGAATTGTCTGGAAATCCTTCTTATTGCAGTTTAATTATTGCCTGAATGTACGAGAAAATGGGACTCCTGCTCGACATTGGTCTTGTAGTGTGCTACATTGTTACCTCTGGTGTCCCTTGTGGAGAGAAAGCACTGAAAGGAGACACAACATCCGAGATGTTCTCATACCCTGGAGGTGACTGTTCAGACAGTGATGTGTTGAAAATCTAGAGAAACAAACAAGAAAAGGAAGAGCAAATCAGTTAAAGTTTATCACAAGCAAACAAGCCAGGAAATGCTTCCATCTCGCCTGCCAGTAATCACACTGGTTATACACAGGTGCTCCACAGTAGGCTAGTAGAGATTCAGCCTCTTGAGGGGCCTATAAAAGCTTATAAGCAGCAATTTCTGCTTAAGGAGATAATGTCCACAGACATTGCTTTAAAGTCCTCAAAGAGAAATATAGCCTTGCTATTAAAGGCAGTAGACTATTAAAATAAGGCTAGAAAAATTTGAATATCAAATTTACTTTAACAAAAAGGTTACATAGTTGAGAGATCCATCCTCAATAGTACTCAGAGACAATGACCTCAACATTCATACTTGAAAAAATAAAAAAAACACTAACTAAAATACGAATCTGTGTATCTATTTGAGAATGTCATCATTGAATTGGAATATCAAGGATATTAAAAACCTCCAAAAATGGCAAACAAATAAAAATAATTTAAGAATAAAAATGGAAATTAGAAAGCAATTACACATCAGTGACTACTGAAATACCTCTTATCCAAACTTGTGAGAGTTAGTTAAAGCAGTTGTAAGAGAACATGAATCTCACAATTTATTAAAGACTGGATAGCAGTAAGTTGAGTATTCTTCAGAACATGCTACAAGGAATAGCAAACTCAACACAAAGACAGTAATAAAGAAAATCTAAGTTTAGAAAGTAATTAATAAAACATGAAGTTACAGAAGACTGCTAAAGACAAAGCTTAGTTATTTGAATACATTAGCAAACATGACATATCTCTGACAAAATCAATAAGGACAAAATAGCAAAATCAATATTAGGTATATATTTAGATATTATATAAATTTTAAAATGTGGCAATATGTGAAGAACAATGGAGGTTAAAAAACTTGAAATTCAAAGTAGAAAAATGCTTATTTTTTACTCTTTTAAGTTTGTATTTCTGTATCTCACTGCAGTACTTTGTCAACAAAACATCTGTGCACCAGCCCATAGTTGTATTAACAGTAAGATATAACTTCTCATTATACCACCACCATTGCTGTAACGTTATTATTTTTTGAGATAAAAGTTTCAATATGTAATCCAAGCTGGTCAAGAATTCATGAGTCCACACTGGCCTTGAATCTCTTATATTTCTTACTCAGGTTCCCTAATGCTGGGATTAGAGACAGACACTATCAAAACTAAATAAAAGTATGATTTAAAAGGTGAAAGTTGATATAAAGAATACATATTTTAAAAGTATTAATTGCCTTATGGCAATTAAAAGGTATACTACTTGTTTTAGTTCTTCTATGCAATCAATTTATCAAAACCAACTGGTTTTCACTGAGTTTGAAATATTAAAGAATAATACAGTTTTTGAATATATAACTTTGCAGAGAATGTTTTAATCAATTCAATTTTTTTTTATTTATTTTACATCCCAATCACAGTTTTCCCTCCCTCTTCTCCTCCTATGTCCTCCCCTCCTATCTCCCTTCTATCACCCTAATAGACCCTTGCTAGCTCAAACCCACACTGGCTCTGTAAATATCCTGGCTAACACTAAATCTGTGTGATATCTTTATACTTTAAACCCATGAGAGTCTGTTTACCTGCTCAGAATCTTAACTATATATTGTATTTGAAATTGGCATATAATACTAAAAAATAGAAAGTAACTATAATAAAGCATTCATAAAAAAATCTTCCCTAAATCACACTAAGTTCAAATACTCTAAGAAATAAACTGACATTGATAAGGAGATTTTAAAGGCAAATCTCAAAAGTCAATAATATTGAGTTTGATATATATGTGAACATGATACAAGATTACGGTGGAATGTTTCCTATATTTTCTCCTTTTCTTACCTCATTTCTGTCTCCATCAATTATTGAGATGTAGTTAGGACGAGTCTCATTTGGATAAGACAGCAGCACATCGTAATGGGACAGCTCAACCGAATCCAGGCCAAATTCTTTCCACTGGGCATAAATTTGCTTTGCAAGCTCAAAATTGTGTTCTGTTCCAGCCAAATGTGGTGTGCGTGTAAAATTACTGTTGAAGAAACATTGGAAATGTTTAAACATTAATGTTTATTTTGTTTTAATCTCCAATAAGCAACAATACAAAACTACTATTATCACGCCTCCAATGCAGAATATAGTGGAGTAAATACAATCTGCAGAGGGTTTTCCATAAAGAAGTTTAAACCCAAGCCTCTCATTCAACAGGGTCCTTCTGAAATCAGTGGAAGCAATGGTTTTCATGGTTTTTTTTTAACTCCATTGTAATTGATACAGGCACATATGCATATGCCTACTAATATAAAACTCAATCCATATATGAATATTTAATAGTATTTTTATATCAAATCGCTTTGTATTCATTAGGGGGTTTACAAACAATTTGGACACCTTATTTTAAACGCTGAAAACTATAAACCATTAGTAGTAGTTGGATACACTAAATATACATTCACACATTTTATTTTTAACTAAGTATACATTTAACTTTGTGACAACTTTTAGCTTTTAATTTCTTGCATTGTTGAGGATCAAACCAGGGCCTTGTATATGTTCAGTGGTAGAGGTCTTGTCTAGAATGTGCAAGGCACAATACTTTTAAGTTTATTTATCTCTTTTGCTTTACACTATTTCAATAAGAATAGAATTTGTCTGTAAATTTTCAAAACATCTGTTTTCCAATTTCATCCTTATCACAGTATCTTTACTCTTATCTTCATAGATATGAGAATAAAGGCTTAAGAAGGTTCATTATTCACTCAAAGTTACTGCCCTATCAATGAGCCAAGATGGAGTTTGAACAACTGTGCAGTTTTAAAGCCAACTTTTTCTTGATTAAAACACACTATCTTTCTTTAAAGGACGAGTCTACAAAGTAAGTTCTTCAGTCCAAATTAGGTCACGACCTGTTTTCATGCAGTCCATAGGCAAAGAACAGCTTTGCGTTTTTTTTTTTTTTTTTTTTTTTTTTTTTAGTTTTTCGAGACAGGGTTTCTCTGTGGCTTTGGAGCCTGTCCTGGAACTAGCTCTGTAGACCAGGCTGGTCTTGAACTCACAGAGATCTGCCTGCCTCTGCCTCCCAAGTGCTGGGATTAAAGGCGTGCACCACCATCGCCCAGCTTTGCATTTTAAGTAGTTGAGTAAACACGAAGGACTTTGCAATGCATCAACATATAAGAATCAAATTTCAGTGCTCGCGAGTACAATTTGATCGGAACTGGCACATGTAGCTAGTTGCCTCATGCTTCCTATGGCTTCTTTTGCGCTGCAGGAGCAAGATTAAGCAGTTGTAACAGATATTTGCTGGCTTGCAATGGCTAGTCTTTTTTTTATAATAAACATTATTTATTTATTTATTATGTATACAATATTCTTTCTGTGTGTATGCCCGAAGGCAAGAAGAGGGCACCAGACCTCATCACAGATGGTTGTGAGCCACCACGTGGTTGCTGGGAATTGAACTCAGGACCTTTGGAAGAGCAGGCAGTGCTCTTAACCGCTGAGCCATCTCTCCAGCCCCATGGCTAGTCTTTTTACATGGAATATTTGTTGACTCCACCCTGGAAGCTTTCTAATGATCTGCAGTTAAAGCTGAAGCTGTAATATTCCTCTATGATATGGAATACAAGATCCTCAATAAACAAAACATTGAAAAAAGTGAAAATTTTGTATATGAAATGCTGTAACAAACCATCTAAACAGAACAATGTTTTTTTATATAATGTCCAACTTTTAAGTATATGCTTACTATAAAAAGTTTTTGATGTTCTCAGCCTTCAATTCTTGTAAAAATAACTTCTTCATGCCAGCATTGGGAACAATACCAGTAGATTCACTGGAAGCTTTTATAAACCATCCTGAAAAATACAAAGATATGAATGAGATATGAACTTAGAGTTGGGTCTTATTTTTTATGTCAGACACAGCTAATTATCTTCTGTACTAGCTAGAATTTTGATGTTTTCTTTCCCTTGCTTGCTTCTATGTGGGAAAGAGCATATCAGTATATACTTTTTTAATTTCAAAGCAAGCACAATGTATTTTAACCAAATTTCAGTTTATGTGTATTGCTGTTACTTCTCAGAAAAGTCTAATAAGGAGATCGATTTGGTAGTATTGTGCAAACTATTGTAGATAAGATGTTTTGAAAACGTATCCTTTTCTACATTATCTTCTTTTTTGCCCATAATTGCTTGCTTTTCTATAGAGCTAGAATAGAACGCCACCATCGCCCGGCTTAACAAATGATTTTAATGAATTAATTATGAGTACACTGACTAGAGAGATTGCTCAGCAGTTAAGGGCATATATTGTTCTTGTAGTCCAGGTTTGATTCCCAGCTCCAAGATCTGGCAGCTCACAATTATCTGTAACTTAAGCTCCCAGGAGAGTAACTCCCTCTTCTTAACTCTGTGGACACCCCGTTCTCTCATCCTATGCATGGACATCCCCACATATGTGAACATTTGCAGATACTCAAAAGGAGAATCTTGATTATGACTATATTTCAAGTGTTTAAATTATTTCAAGGCATTAAATAAAACCCAAACTTTTAGTCTGCTTTGGATTTGAAACTAAAGCAACATGTACTGACATGACATTTTTGTTTCCCATTGAAACAGACTTGAGAACTCCAAGGTGGAAAACCACAATGCACTACAATGTACTCCATAGCCCTGTAAGAAATCCAACGCCCAGAAAGCCAGAGACACTTTATAACCAGCTCCTTAGCCCCTGGTCCCATGAGTCTATTTTAATCTGAAAAGATTAGGGCATCATTGCAGGGTTTGCTGAGTACCTGGTCGGGGAATACAGATGGTTACCCAGACAACCTTCATGGAACTTTTCATGTTTTTGATCACATATGCACAAATACAGAAGCTCATAAATAAGCACGTGGAGACACACGGATGGACCGACAGGAATATATTATCCTCCCTGTGTATAAAACCAAGGGACCTGGAGATGAGTGTGAGATTAGGGGAGAACACCCTGAGAATGATAGATTAGAACCAAGGTCTTCCACAGGAAGAAGATAGAGTCCTGTGGGGGAGACAGAACACACAAACAAACTCACTCACTGAGCAGTGAAACCAAGGATTGCAGTGAGAGTTACAAAGTAGAAACAATGAATTGCCTTTAGGACACACAGCCTTTCTGAATCCCCGGCTAGCCTTCCCGAGTCTCGTTTCTCACTTTTAAACTGAAATCAGGGAAAATCAATATAAGTCGTCTTTCTAAGCAAATACCTCACTGAAGTCCCACAACAATCACAGGTGGTTACTGATATCTTTCTATTAGTTAAGATTGGAGGGTATGGATTAATGCTACCCAACTGCTCCATAACCTGTTTTACATATCCCAAGAAGGATACTCCGAATTCACAGCCAAGAGGGCCGACTTGGATTACATCTTAGACCGGCCTGTGTGCTAAAATCGGTTACAAAGAAGACCTGAGCGTTGTTCTAGGACAGCTTCACATGCTGTTTCGTGTTCTACTCTCTGTAAGTTGCTCATATTAGCTGCATCGTAAAGATAGAGAATCTAAGGCGAAAAGAGGCGAGGATTAGTGATGCATTTCTGAATGCATAAGTGTGTTAGCTTGTGTTGCTCAAGTTTTCTTACGGAGTTGGGCTCAATCTGAACTAAGCTCAAAGACCTCCTGGTAAGAATACGGTGAGAAAGTGCTGACAGCAATTAACATTTCAGCATTTGCCACTGTTAGGCCTAAGGAAGAATGCCAAGCGCAAGGAACTCCTTTCAGAGCGATGCCCTGAATGCGGTGGTACCCCCAGAAACCGGCCCAGGGACGAGCTAGAAGAAATCCCAAGCAGGCAAAAGCAACTCCATGCCAATCCTGCTGATTGGTCTGGATCAGCCGCCACCGGGGAGCCCTTCTAAGAAGTGTGGCGTCTTGCAGGGTTCCAGTGGCTCAAACCTAGCTCAGGTTCCGCTTTTTTGTTTTTTAAATCTGACTTTAATCTGTGCAGCGCAATCCTACAAGCAGTTTATTCAAAACTCAGTCTGGTACAGAGGCCAGCAAATCACCGCTTAACCCATAGGGATTACTCCCTCCTCCTCCCCCCGCCCCCAATCAGGACACTGGGGGAGACCCACAACAAGATCGCCTCTGGGTGCAGACAGAGCTGCAGAGTAGAGAAGGGAAGGAAAGGGAGGTGGACGAATCGGGATCCTGTGGTTTGCCCCGCGATCATCCTACCAAAGACAAAGCCAATGATGAAGATTCCGGAGAAAGCCAGCACCAGTGTCCCGGCGCAGAGCCAGCGCTGGCGGCGTCCCGGATCCACCACAGAGTCGCTGTCCTGCAGCGGGTTCCACATCTCGGGCAACTGTGGGCTTGCTCTCCCTTCGGGTTTCTTGTGGCCCCACAGCAGCGCCTCTGCTGGCCAAAATTTCCTCCCACTACTGCCCTGGGGAATAGAAGTTGTTCCCAAGACTCTCTCCTCCCCCATATAGTTCTCTTTTGCTCTAAACCAATTGTAGTTACGCTAAGGGAATGTCTACCTCCTAAAAAGAAAACTTGGCCTCTTTTGAGTGATGCTTGGCGATTCTCTTTGAAACTTTACTGACAGGCTACTTAGAGGGATAAACAACACCGGGGTAAGGAAAGATAATGTGCCAAATAACACAGCCTGTATTCAGAAAAGTATTAAGGACTCCTTATTCTTGCTTAACGATCCATATTAACCACAATAAACCTTGTCTGAGGGATGGGAGAGACTTCATCCTGAAAAGCCAACATTTGCACACATGAGTGTGCACTGGTCTTTCCCTGAGAACTTCTCATTTATTTATTTATTTATTTATTTATTTATTTAT
>NC_022023.1:9097987-9100592 GCF_000317375.1 Microtus ochrogaster
CCCAGAGATCCGCCTGCCTCTGCCTCCCGAGTGCTGGGATTAAAGGCGTGCGCCACCACCGCCCGACACTTCTTTTTCTTTTAATCCTGTGCTTACATCTATGTTAAATTATCTTCCTGATAAACTGCTACTCTCCTTAATATTTTTGCCCTCCTAAATACACACACACACACACACACACACACACACACACACACACACACACCACATTATTTTTGGTTAGGTAGGTACATTAAACTCTGACCTGAATATCATCATTCTTTTCTTAGTGAAGGAGTCATAAATTCAAATAGAAACAACGAGTAAAGAAAAGCTGGTTTATTAGCTCCTGGTCATCAGTACCTAGAGGACTCCACAAAAGCTCCTATAGATGAGGATTGCTCCTGACAAGTATTGGCAAACAACATCAATATGCACGTGACACAGAGAGGTGAATCAACCGTACAGAGCTACTTTTGCTCCCCAAGCATAATAGTAATACAGATATCTTTAAAAAGTAATAAAAGCCGGGTGTGATGACGCAACGCCTCTAATCCCAGCACTCGGGAGGCAGAGCCAGGCGGAGTTCAAGACGAGCCTGGTCTACAAGAGCTAGTTCCAGGACAGGCCCCAAAGCTACAGAGAAACCCTGTCTTGAAAAACCAAAATAAATATATAAATAAAAGGTAATAAAACAAATCATGCAGGGTAAAAGCCAGGCAGGCATGAACATGAGATGGTTTACCCTGGGACTCAGTTTGGCTTTGGTTATGTACAATACACACCTTTTGTAATAATGCAATTGGTGTGCTAGTTCCTTCACATCCATGTAAAAAATGTACGCACAGTCCGTTCAACCAATGCACACTGAAACCTCAAAACTCACTGAGCCCCCACCGGTAGCAGAACACATGTACTCACATGGTTCAGCAGTAAGTCTAGATTTCTGTGCTCCTAGTACCAACCGTATTTAGACACTTTCTATTCAAGTGTATTCCCAATGTTCCTAAATATGAAGATTAGAAGTGGAGCCAGTTTAAGCTGGTTTTGGAAGAATGCTCTGTAAAGCAAAATTAGTTCCCATAATAGCTTTTATAAAGAATATCATTCTGTGCCTATGTGTAATTGGGTATGCATATAGCTCAACTGAAATATATAGTAGGAAGAAACATATGTAATAGAAAAATATATGACATCATCAATCAGTCAAAATAGAGAACTCTCAAACTACATGCCTTCCCACCTTTTAGATTCCATGAAAGAACACCAGGGTAGACATTCTGACCTTTGGGTAGCCTCACTCATGTGAGCGACTGTCATTCTTGACAGTATAGAGTCAGTAATCTGAATAAAGTTATCTTGATTACTTCGCAGACACGTGTGGGATCTTATTTTCAGTATTTTGGATAGGAGACAAAGATCTGGAAATAAGACACTGACCACTGACAACAAAAATACAGAGATTTAATTTGGTCATTTTCACCTGTAACAGAAACAAGAGACAGTTCCATGTAGGAGCCCACAGCTTCCTGAAGAGTTCCTTAGTCCTTTACAAAGTGAGACCCCAGTAAAGCTGTATCTTTGGCTTTTACACAGAAAAGACTTTAAGAATAAGCCAGTATAAGGCATAATTCAAGTTTATTAAAGGGCAGTCTCAATATATGCTTTTAATCACCAGGAATAAGACAATGGAGGATCTACAGAAGGAAGTAACACCCCAGCGTAGATTTGGCTTCTTTAAAAGAATGCCAATTCTTCCTTTCCATTGCAGTATATGTCATTTCTGATTGATTTTTGAGTGGATTTAGAAGTTATAAACTTCAGAGAGTTGCTAACAGACATAAATGATATAATAGGACTGTTTTTTCATCCACCTGACAGAATTATGATTGATAAAGTTAAAGCACAGATCAGTAGGCTATAGGAACTTAGAATATCTTCATTGTAAACAAAGTTACTCATCTTGCTGGTGAAAGTTGCAGAAAATAACAGACTGTAGAATAAAGCCTTACCTCTTTAGGCCTTAGCCTGGTTCATTGCCACTCAATAGTAAATACCTACAAACATACAAATACGAAAGAAATCTCCTCTCCACTGACTGCAACCTTGACAGCGATTGCTAATTGGGTAGTAACTCTCAGTTCTCAGCTGGTAAGAGACATAACCATACTGTAGCATGAGGCCTTCTTTTCCCTTCTCTCCTTCCCATACTGCGTGCTGAGTATCCTGCCCCATGAGGAGATAAATCACACCGTCCTTTAGCAGAAAGTATTTTCCTACTTATTTTATCTAGTGTGGGATCTAGTCTTAACACCAAACACTGGCAAGTAACTCACACATGTCCAAGTCTTTATTTTCCCAAGCCTTTCTGAGTTGGCTTTTCTGACTGTTGAGACTATAATGTTATATACAAAACATTACTTAGTAGGAAATACAATCCCCTTCTGGTCCTGCTTTGCACTGACTAGACAGAAATGAAAAGGGGGGCAATTATATTAGCTAACCAGCATTTGGGAGTTGGCAAATATGCTCTTCAGATGAAATGATTTAAAAGTCTTTTTGGTTGGGTTTTTTTTTTTGTTTGTTTGTTTTCCAGACAGGGTTTCTCTGTGGCTTTGGAGCCTGT
>NC_022023.1:9100996-9103262 GCF_000317375.1 Microtus ochrogaster
GGGGGCTGGAGAGATGGCTCAGTGGTTAAGAGCATTGCCTGCTCTTCCAAAGGTCCTGAGTTCAATTCCCGGCAACCACATGGTGGCTCACATACAGATGTAGTGACGTCTGGTGCCCTCTTCTGGTCGGCAGACATACAGACAGAATATTGTATACATAATAAATAAATAAATATTTAAAAAAAAATCCTGCTTTGGGGTTTTTAATCTCCCAATTCGGAAACTACCGTGGTTCCCAGTTAACGGCGGGATGAGCATAACTTCTTGGAGAAGACACCAAAGTTGTCTGTATTTTAGGCTCTTCCCAGGAGCGCTTCCATTAACTGCCATGCTCTTGGCTGCTGCTTCTTTACCCCCTACCCATTCAATTCACTCAGACAACAGGAATAATAATAGATTCTGTCTAATACTGGTACCAGAGGCTTAGCATAGGATTCTGACCCCCCTAGAAATGAATCTGGATGGAGCATGCTGCATCCTCCTCTTTCAAAAAATATTACTATTTGCCATTCAAGTCTTTTCAAGTTCAACTTCACATATATATCTAGTAGTGGCCTTTGTTTAAAACCAACACACTACATTATGTTCACCAACCTTGAATGAAAGCAATCGTCGTGAGAACAAGGAAGAAATGCATTCCAAACAACAAAATGCGATAGATACACACAAATTCAAAGAGATGACATCAGCTGAAATGAAAATAAGCTATAAAAATCTTTGTACACACGTTAATTAGTGAAGGCAATGAATTATCCTCTGTGTGGTTCTGTTCTTGGAGAAAAGGACAAACTAACTCACCGTGTCTTATCTCTATTCTTTCAGAAGGAAATTTGCTCCTGAAAACAGTTTAACATAGTAAAGAAAAATACTTTTACTCCAGAAAGGCGTGGACTTTATATCATCATTTCTGATTAGAAAATTGGGGCATGGAGTCCTGAGTACTGGGTTATGGTGTTGCCCAGTTTTTATTGGTAGAAAAAGGTACTAGCAGAGCCTTCAGCTGCTATGGGCACAGAATAGACAGCTGCCAAGCCCAGGCACTAAGCCTGGAGTCAGAGACCATCAGTGGTGCCACCTGGTGCTTTTGGTATTGAGCATCCCTGTCTTAGGAAGGAAGAGGAAGTGACCACTAGAAAAACCTGTGGGAGAATATGGTCAATAAGGACTCTGGTTCGTTGGCAAAGAGATGAGGCATGTCCTTGTCCATTTAGAATATTCTGATACAGATAAAAGTGCTGGCCCCACACATAGCCCGGCCATTAACCTTTTAAGTGTTCTTGGGTGGCAGTGATCCTTCTGTGGGCACTGGTTCTTGGATTGTCTAGTTCTGGTCTTCAAGGTCTTGGATCCAGTCCCCACATGCAAGGAATAGCCTCCCACATGGCAGTAAAGGATGAATGGAAGTTTGTTCCAATCTACACTCCAACAGAGACCATATTGGGCTTTAATTGTTTCATGGAATGCTACTTGTAGTGAGGGGAGCTTCTCAAAGTCACAGAAGCTTCTGTGATCTGGATGACTAGACTGTGGGGCAGGAACCAGACTCCGAGTAGCTGGCTTCCAGGACACCATGTCCACCACAGGTGTTTGAACCCCAAGGGTGGTGATGAGGGTGTACAATAAAAATTTTCTTAAAATACTAATTAATATTGGTATAGCATAATATTTTGTACTTACAAATTGTTGTATAGGAATAGAAATAATCTCAATGAATGTGAAACCTATCTCTGGAGGGAGTTACAATACGCCAAAAAGAGCAGTGATTTTTTACTTCTTATGTTTCTTTAAGCATTTATTTTAGAATATATAGCAATAACAATGAATTAAAATATATATTTTATTGTACACATATATAACTAACATGATTATAAGAGCGATAAATAAACACATTGCTCATTTGAAATCAAGGTTAAAACAGGATATTCAAAGACCTCCAGAACACCTCTATCTTACTCTCGCTACTTTCATAATGAAAAATATCAGCTGTTTTCCTCTTCTAATTCTGTTGCCAAATTTTATTTAATATTGTAGGGTTTCGAAGACGATATAATTGAATCATCCAATACTTATGATCCTATATGGCTTTTTCTCCAGAATTTTGTTTGGGAGCTACCATACAATGTGTCAAACACTAGATCTCTCTTCCTCTCCTCTCTCTCTTTCTCTCTCTCTCTCTCTCTCTCTCTCTCTCTTCTCTCTCTCTCTCTTCCTCTCCCCCCTCTCTCTCTTCCTCTCCTCTCTCTCTCTCTCTCTCCCTCTCCTCTCT
>NC_022023.1:9103362-9106079 GCF_000317375.1 Microtus ochrogaster
TTTTATTATTAAATTAATTAATTAATTAATTTGATTTTCGAGACAGGGTTTCTCCGTAGCTTTTTGGTTCCTGTCCTGGAACTAGCTCTTCCAGACCAGGCTGGCCTCGAACTCACAGAGATCCGCCTGCCTCTGCCTCCTGAGTGCTGGGATTAAAGGCGTGCGCCACCACCGCCCAGCTATTTACTTTTTAAAAATCTTTTGTTTGGAGGTACGTTCATTCTGTAAAGGCCTGACTGGTGTCAAACCCAGGGTCATCCTTCTCAGCCTGCAGCCTGCTGGAAACACAGGCTTCACTCAGAGTTTGTCTTTGAAGTTGAGCTAAGGCCAGCCTGATCTCCCTCCTCTCCTCCCCCTCCTCTCCCCTCCTCTCCTCTCCTCTCCTCCCCTCTCTTCCTCTCCCCTCTCCTCTCTCTCTCTCTCTCTCTCTCTCTCTCTCTCTCTCTCTCTCTCCTCATCTAGTAAGTGTTGTCTAATATCTCTAGTTCTTAATCCTTAGTAATTGTGCTGCCTCGAAGTTTTCTATCCCTATCATCTGGAGTTTACACGTATTTACATTTCAGGATATATATCTTGAAGTCATAGCTAGGTATAAATTCTCTCTTGAAAAATTTTAGTCAACTGCATGAAGTGTTGTGCACAATGTTCACAGTCCAGGTTCACGACGGTCTTGCCTCTCCACACCCTTGTCAAAGAACTCCCCGTTCACTTATAATTGAGGAGATTCCCAAAGTCTACTATTCATTTGAAATCCTCTCTTCTATATTAACTGTTTTGTTTCTGGTTTTGCTTTTTTTTTTTTTTTGCATTTTCTATTGAGTACTTTCCCTTCCTTTTTGATTTGTAGGAGGTTGTATATTTCTTTTTACTTATAATTTTGTAATTTATTTTATTCAGCAATACAGTCTTTTGCACGCTTGTGCAAGGATCTACCTCACTTTTCTGCTACTTTTCAATATTTAAAAAATCTGTGTGAGAATAAAAATAGTCATTTTTACTCATTAAAAATGACAGAGGAGCCTGTTGGTGGGCTGGGCATGGGAGGTGGGTTGGGGGCAGAACTGAGAGTTGTGTGGAGTAACCAGAGACCTCCTGATGTGGAGGGCATTTCAGGGTCAGGGGGAACCTGGTGCCTGGAAAACTCCCAGAAATCTACCCCCTAAGGATGACCCCCCCTAAGACTCCTAGCAATAGTGGAGAGGATCCCTGAACTGGCCATCTACCTTAATCAGATTGATAACTACCCTAATTGTCACCTTTGAACCTACATCCAGTAACCGATGGAAGCAGATGAAGTGATCCACAACCAAGCACTGGGCCTAGCTCTGGGAGTCCTTCTGAAGACATGAAGGAGGGATTGTACAAGCCATGGGAGTTAATGGGGGGAGGCATCGTGATGGAAGAACTTACAAAGACGTTCTTTACATTTAGAAAATGAATCATTATCTTTTGTTTTGGTTTGGTTAATTCAGGTGGATTCCCAATGGCTTCCTAAGAGTGTACATATAAGGATTTATACTTAGGGTTTCTCTGTGTGACAGCCCTAACTATCCTAGAACTGGCTCTTGTAGACCAGGCTGGCCTCGAACTCACAGAGATCAGACTACCTCCGCCTCCCAGGTACTGGGATTAAAAGCATGTGCCACCACTGCCCAGCAATCAGTTATATTCTTAGGCAGCTAGCCTCTTGTTGAGCATCTCTTCCTCAGCATATTTTGCGCAGACTTTAATTTTGATCCTGATCACAGGTGTATTTCCCCAGGAATAGTGTGAAAACGGAATAAAGGCACTATAGTATCTCCGATGGCTGTGTCTTCTGTTTCATGGTGGATTCTCATAGATCACTGTTGACGTGCTAATGTGATGAAAGCTCAGAGACTGGCAATAATCCCAGGCCTTTAATCCAAAGGAAATCGTGTGAAGCCTTGTCTTGTTTGTTGGCATATGAGAATTCCATTAAATTCCTGTCGGGGACCAGCCTCGACAAAAATACCTCTCACCAGGGTAGAGACGTGGGGACTTAGAAATATAGCAAATAATATGAAGACGTGAATGAAAACATTAAAATGGAGAAATAAATAAATGGTATCGGGAGGGAGTTCCAGTGAGTACTGAAATTGCCAGCATTTAATTTCCTATTGATTAAAAGACCCCTGTCCCCAAAAGGCAGGAGTAAGAGAAAAGACCGCATTAACAGGACACAAAGAAAGGAACGAAACCAATTGAAGGTCACAGGCTAAGTCCACAGTTCAACATTCTATTGCTAGAACAAAGCAAGTCACTCTCATACCCTAGAGCAAAACATTGTGCAGGCAAACCCTGCCCTGGGTGGAATCCAAAGTTGTCTCCCATAAAGGAACTGGACTCTTAGTTGGATCCTTAGACTTTTGTTTGAGGTAGAAACAGTCTGCTTCTTTATTCCTGAAGTACAAGGTCTGGTTATTATTCACCACACCTGTTGACAACAATCTTGGGAGACCAGAACTCTCAGTTCTAAATCTAGGTGGCACTTTTGTCTGAGGTAGAAACACAGAAACACAATAACCTGGAAGGCATAGGTAAATTCTAACTCTGCACTTTAGTCCAGGCGGAAATAGGCTCACATTTTCCAGCTTCCACATACTCCCTTCCTGTTTTTCTTTTTCTTTTTTATTGAGAAAAGGAAAAAAAAAAGTTTCCTCCGCCTCCCAGCCTCCCATTACCCTCCCCCTCCTCCC
>NC_022023.1:9106350-9108370 GCF_000317375.1 Microtus ochrogaster
ATCAGCCCCACTGTCTCAGTGGGTGGGTGCACCCCTCGTGGTCCTGACTTCCTTGCTCATCTTCTCCCTCCTTCCGCTCTTCATTGGGACCTTGGGAGCTCAGTCCAGTGCTCCAGTGTGGGTCTCTGTCTGTGGTGTAGAACTGTAGTGCATAGGAATTTATTACGTCTTACACTTTGTATTACCTAAATTAGACACTAGATGTCACTATGAGACTGTGGTTACATCTTGTATTACCTAAGTTAGACACTAGATGTCACTATGAGACTGTGGGAAGTGGTGTTCTCTCTGTAAACAAGAAGGAAACAAAGAACTGACATTAGAACAAGGAGCAAAATCTGCTTCTTTGTAAATTTAAGCTAAGACTGATTGATATAGTACTAATGTTCGGGGGGATTTTGATGCAGTCTAGTATAGGAAAAAGAGCATTGCACCGAGAATTGAGACTTGTGGGGTTTAGCTCCAATTCTGCCATTTTCTAGTTCTGTTCTATTTCTCCACCTTTCTGAACTAGGTCTTTTCAGTACAGGGGATTTATTTTAGGGTCTCCTGCAGGACACTCGACCTCTCTGTTTCCTGTAAGTGACATCGTAGGGGTGGCAAAAGAAGACAATCTTCACATAGAGCCCAAACACTCTCTTCTCTCACATCTGGTGGCTCTGGCCCATTCTCACAATAGTTACTTTGCATATTGACAGATGCTGTGCGTCAGTAGTGATGACCACAGAGTCAGCTTTGTGCACTGCAGATGCTGCCCATCAGTAGTGATGACCAGAGTGTTAGCTCAAAGAATTCTCAGGGCCTATTATAGCAGTCTCTGTTTTATTGTGAACACCGACCCCCCCACCTTGTTCTCATTGACCCTGAAACTGGAAAACCTTTATGCCCTCTCTCATTTCTCTATAGATTCCATAAATTGGTAGACACATTGTTAAAAAAAATGCTTTCAGTTTATAGACTATGGCAATTAAAAATTATTTACTACTTCTGTTTCTATATACCGCTTGAAGGGTATTGGGGATTGAGCAGAACTTCTCTAAGGTCTCATGCAAATATAATTTTAGAAGCTGTCACTTGGGGTTTCATTCTCAGTGGAAAATGAATTATTTATATTAGATACTTAGGAGTACCTAATCTGAATATTCTTTTTTTAAAAATCAATTCTCTGCACTTCCCACCCAGCCACCTACCTAAAATACCCACGACTTAATCTTTTATTCATGCAGCTCCCGGAGGCTTGCAACACAGCCTACTTGTAGTAGACTTAGACTGTTGCATGAATGTCTCGTTTATCTTTCTCTGCATATTTATGCCCTACCTCATTGTTTATATAGCATATAATTTCTTTTGCAGTGTAGGTACTCACACTCTCAGCCATCTCCTTTGTGATCATTTTACTCAAGATAAAGCAGCAAGGCGATTATGGTTCAGAGTAACTCAAGTCACCTGAAATCCTTACTATCTCAATACCAAGTTTATAGAGACCAACTTCATAAATGTTTATATAGAGTGAGTTTGTTCCTCAAGCGTAGGGTGAGCATTTACTAAGCGTTCTGCGATTCTCTCATGCTGATTTTGAGACCACAGATAGCGCGGAGTGTAGCATAAAGATAATGTAAACCATCTTTACACAACAAATGGAGGCCACTGCAGGGAGTTGTGGTCTGTGATGGATGGGAGACTGGGAGAAGGCAAGCCAAGCTTTGCAGAACCTGTATGACCCTTATCCTTGAAGTGACAATCAAAGAGAGTTTGGGTGGAAGATTTGGATAGGAAGTTGAGAGAGTTCTTTAGACAAAGTCATCAGCAGAGACAAAGGAAAAGAAGCTCAAAACTGCATAGGAAACTGGAGACCCATGCGTGGTCTGTGGTTAGCAATTGCGTGGGAGCCCTGGTGAAGTTACCTGGTGCAAGTGAGAAGGAAACACGGAACACGCAAGAAACCCGCTGTGTGTGGGCCTGATGAAGGTTGGTGTTTAGAGAGGGGGGGAGGGAGGAGAGGGAGAGGGGAGAGGGGAAG
>NC_022023.1:9108470-9139005 GCF_000317375.1 Microtus ochrogaster
GAGAGAGAGGTTGCATCCAGCTTTTAAAAGCTGCCTAGCAACAGGGTCTTCAGACAGTTGTGAGCTGCCATGTGGGTGCTGGGAATTGAACCGGGGTCCTCTGGAAGAGCAGTCAGTGCTCTTAACCACGGAGTTAAATAAATTAAATAAAAAATATTTTTTTTTAAAAGCTGCCTAGCATATGCGGACAGGGGGTTGACGTGACTAAGTCATATGCAGATGATGGGGTTCACGCATGCACACAAGGGCTTAGCTGAGTCATACGTGGATGAGATGAAGCAAGCACACTGTATGTGGGTCATGCGCGGGGGGGGGGGGAGCTTTAACTTCCCGGGGGCATCAGGCACTTCTGCCTGAGGGCTTGTCAGCACAAGCATGGCCCTAGAACCTGGAAGTGTCAGCCATGTTGTGTGGCTTAATCACTACACTTGGTATGCTAAGTGACTAGGTAAAATTAATACTAATTTATTGGCTTCTCTTAAATTTACCAAGTATCCCCCTTGTTTCTATTTTCCTCTGTATTTGGCTTTATTTGGTATGAGTTTCAGTGTTTCTTGTGGCATTTCATAATCCTCGCAAATTTATATAAAATATTCTGTATGTATAGTGTGTGACACATCATTGGTCTTTATATGACAGATTTTATCTTTTGTAATACTCTCCTACCTAGACCGTTTCCGTTCCCCAAGGTCATGTTTGTCTTAACAGCCAAATTAAATTTTTATATGGAAGGATGAAGGGCACGATTAACGGATGGAAAACAGGGAGGAAGGAAAACCAGTTTTATCTTGTGCTCTCTTATCTAGAACATGCCATTCCCCAAGGTCATGTTTGTGTTTAGCAGCCAAATTAAATTTTTATATAGAAGAATGGTAGAACACAAATAACGGACAGAAAACAGGGAAGAAACACACACACAGACACACACACACACACACACACACACAATACCCCTGCCTCCCTTACATGTCTTGAGACCACAGATATATGCCACCCTGCTCAGGGTTACTTGAGCAGTCAGATTTGAATGAAAACTTTAAAAAAAAATGTTATTTCCTGATGAAAAATTAATCTCATGGACATATGAAACACAAATTCCCAGCATGCATATGTGTGTGCCTCTGTGTGTTTATGCACAAATGAAATATATGTATGATGAGTGTTTTCTAATTCCTTACTGCTATCTATATGCACATATTTATTCAGAGGGAATTTTATATGAATAATTATTAAATGTTTTATTAGCTGAATATTGGTTAAAAACCTGCCTGATTAATTTCCACTGGAATATTGAGCATGAAAATTAAACACAAAACATAGTTTATGTAAAAATAAGGTGACATTTCATTCTAGAAATTGTAAATACTTAAACAATTACAGAGGGTCTTCACTGAACTGCTTTACTATTTATGACAAACACCTACTGTATTCAGTATTGGCTGCCTGCAGGGGAAGCTTCAGAAATGGCAACTCTCTATATGTGTTGTTCAGACGAGGCAAAATGACAGTGAAAGCAGGTGATTATGGCTGCGGATGCAGGCTTGACCACTAAGTGTCGCCATGGGTGACCTTGAATAAAAATGCTTGCAGCCAAGCTTTTAGTTCTTTGTTAGCTGAATGAAGACAAAAATAGCCTGTTTTCACTGTCTAAAGTAGGAAGCAGGATAAATAATTTGACTATATTATCTGAAGAGATCAATGTTTGGCATATAGAAAGTGTTCTGTAAATAACTGTCATCCTTATGTCTAGAGAATTTAAAAAGTGAAGGACTGTACCTCAATAAGTTAAGAAGCTTAAGGTCTAGTATTAGTTCCTGTGTTTTCTTGGTGTGATCTCTGTCACATACATATTTTTCTATTCATGCAAGTGAATTATATCTACTGTACAAAGTTGGCAGGTGACACGTGATGTGTGTATATATGTGTGTGCGCACACGCTTATACATACAGAGTCTAAGAAAAATACCTTTTTACAAGCTTAATTGAAAAATGTGAAGTTGTAGGCCTTTGAAATTGAGTTTGTGTGCTTCTTGTTTGTTTGCCAAACACAGGAATTGATGCCACTTGCAAGATTTTAGAGCTTTGAAAACAGCATCACATGGACAACACAGCACTGTGCAAAGTGCATTTTATGGGTTTAAGGAGCACTTGCACAGGACTTGAGAATCTAAATGAAAGCCCAGTCAATCTACTTGGCTCTGTATTGCACCACATGTTTTTTTTTTTTTTTTTTTTAAAGAATCTGGTTGTCATGGTTTCATAAAATTCCAAGCCACAATTGAATGTTATTCAATATATTTTGTATCAGTCAGAATAGTCACCCTGTTTACTCACTATCCTTAGAATCTAAGAGGTATTAAAGACAATGTTATTTTCTTTGGCTTTTATATTTGCTGTTATGTAAGATGTATAATTAGCACTTCCTTTTATTAATGTCAAATCTTGCTTTTAATATATTCCTTCTTGTGAATCACCTTCTCAGATCTCGGGGTTTTAAGAAAACACAGAGATAGGCCTAGGGATGCTGTTTAGTTTTACGGCCCGTGCTTAGCATGTACAGGGGACTAAGTCCAAATTCCGTTGTCAAGTTAATACTCTTTTTTAAAAGATTTAATTTATTTTTTGAGATAATATAATTTCATCATAACTCCTTTACCTTTCCTCTCTCTAGGCCCTTACAAATATCCCCTTTTCTGCCTTTCAAATTCATGACCATTTTAAAAATTAATTGCTATTATGTACATACTCTTTAAAAGTATTTTTTCTTTATTATTAGAATGTCAAACATGTCCATAAAGAAAAATGCTCATGTCCACTCTCACTCCCTTCTTTCATCCCCTGGAATCACCCATGTTATGACCTTCTCCCAATTCCATAGTTTTCTGTGGGGGTGTGTCATAATCCACTAAGTATAACTAGTATTGTCAAATGTGTATATGGGCAGAGATCTATCACGGGGAAGTTCACCAGTGGCCACGCATTCAAAAACGATTCTCCCTCCTCCAGCGGAGATATATATATATCTCCAAAGTATTTATCATGATGAGAGGTGCTTCTAGACCCTGCTTATCAGGGAACTCAACTCATGTTCTTTCACCAATATTCAACTTTGGGTTACTGTATCTAAATTGATAAGTGGACTCATATCTAGCAATTTGGGTAAAATATGTGTTCCTTACCGTAAACATTTAAAAGATGCAGGTGTATTTGCATCATTCTATATCTCATTTTTATTAATTTGAAAGGTGTATATTATAACCCTACAAATTATCTTTCTTTGGTTTTCAATTTAGAAGTACAGTATATAGTACAAAATACATAGTACAAACATAGCAACATTCTTGTAAAATGCTTGTATACACATTGTATGATGTTTAAACCATTATATATCTATGTAATGTCTAAATTGTTTTAAACATATCTACCTTTATATTTATCACGAGGAGGTACTTATTAATCGTTACGGGTACAGAAGAAGATAATCGCAGTAACAAAACGCACCAACTGCAAGATTAACTAGAATAGGTGGAAAGTTGCTCCCTGCCTTTTGCAGTTTCACTCCTGGTCTGCACGTCTGCAGCTTTGCTGCCATTGGCTGGCTCTGCGAATGAGTCAGCTTCTGAGCTGAGTGCAGAGAGCAGGACCTCCAGCACAGGTCATTTTGTTGCCCATTATAAAACCACCGAACCTGCCTTTCTGGTGCTACTGATCAGAGGACTTTTTATTGCCCATTTTAAAATCACTGAACCTGTCTTTCTGGTACGGCTCATCACTGAGATCTTTCCTGTCCTGGTCTTCCGGTGCTTTCCCTATGATCTCTGCACCTCCTGAGCTCATTCCAGGAATTACTGGCCACTTGGTAGCTACCTGCTGTTTTCCAGTGACCTTCTGTGCTCTCAAAATGTGCCATCCCTGAGAGCACAGTCTCAAGTATGATGAGAGGTTAGGTAACAACTTCCCCTGATCTCTTACCTGTAATCCTCTTCTTTTACTTTTCTTTCTAGTTTCTGAAGCAGAAACCCTCTCAAATCTCTTTGAACTTTCAGTAGCTCTTTCAAACCCCTCCAAATAGAGCTAATTAATTAGATACTTGGGTTTTTTTTTGTCTCATATATTAGATCTCAGGAATACATTTTATTACATTCATTTTTTTTTTAAAATGAGTGTTTGTGTTTATCTGCTTTTCTCCGATGCTATGCCATAACAATTAAACTTCTAAACAGTGAAGCACTTTAAACTTTGGGATTGTAGGCCAGCATTGAAATCGTGGATAGGCTGAGTCAGTGAAGGAAAATATTGATAATGTATTGCAATGAAGAGCACCCACTACAGCCAGAAGGTAGAATCCTCAGTCTTCAAGTCCAGATTTATATATATATATATATGTATATATATATATATATGTGTGTGTGTGTGTGTGTGTGTGTGTGTGTGTGTGTGTAAATACGCAGCTTCCCATGTTGCAGGCAGATATCTTTGATCTCAGAACACAACACATCCAATAATAAATTGTTTTAGAATGGATACACCGTTTACGAGGAAGTTTGACTACCTACCTGCAAGTTTTCTTGTGCTGTGATTCTATATTAGGTCTGTTTTCATGAGCACAATTGTTTTCCCTGTGTTTTCATTGTCCCAAACCAGTCAATCCTATACATCACCATGAAAGTACATCTGTTTTTTCTCAACTGACAAAAATTTATGTCGATATATATATATATATCGACATAAATTATAAATATATAAATATTTATATATATAAATATATATATACATAAATATATATATACCTATTCCTGGGGGGTGGGGGGATGGGGGATAGATAAAATGTCAAGCTTGAATTTTTGAAGAGAAGAAACTCTAATAGGAAGATATGGAGGAAGTCATTGAGTCTTGAGAAAGTATGGGGGGGGCGGACAGGAAGGGAGAAATGAAGAGTTATCACTAAGAGACTGCTTTGTATGTGTTCATTCCAAGATGACAGAAAATTGGTGAACAACTAGAGTCAGACTTTTAAGTCTACTGTTGCAATTTGCAGAACATTATCATCTGTGCTGAGGTCCCTGGTTGGGTAACCTGTGATCCTTTGGACAGGGAAGTCCACCAATCCTATCCAAGTACCTTCTAGGAAAAGTCTTACTCAGTTTTACCATTAGATTGCTGAAGTACACCTGAGCTGCTTGTGCTGCTGCCACTCCGCCAAATTCCCCCAGGGCATTCGTGGAGTCTGAAAGCACAGAGTGATTTCCTTGACCAGCAGTGATGGGCACGATTCTCAAATCGACTACCAAAAATGAAAACGGTGCTCATTTTGAAGAGGATCAAACAAATAGTTTCAAATTTCTGTCTCTTCCAGAAACATCTCAGACCATTGCCTTTTATCTTAATATGGAAGTAACTAAGAAATGCTCATCAATTTCTGTTTTAGCTGATCTATTTTTATTTATCCTTATTGATTCTTCTCTCCTGTGATCCAGCCCAAACACAGTTTCCTCTCCCACCATTTCTAACACCTCCCTTCCTTCCCTCTCCCCTAGATCTATTATGCCTCCATTTCTCTTCAGAAAGCAGCAGGGCTCCAAAAGACAGCAACCAGACACAACAAAACAAGATATAATAAGTCAATAAATGATTTTATGAACTGTAAGAAGGTTGGGTATTCATATTTTTAATGTAATACTCTATAGATGCTTGTCAAATATATATATTTGACATGGTATAATTTACCATGGAGCATTTTATGTTGGAGGATTTGTTAAAGATGAGATTGGTAAACAGCAATCTTCTACCACTATTGTATCAGTATATATGTGACATTTCATACATTTCAATGTCTACTTTATGAAATTAGGAACCACAAGATACAATGAATTGTTTTTCACGATTGTCAGATAGTCTTGAGAAATCTTTTCCCATATTTATCTGAAGTGGTCAGTTAATAAGTTTTGACTACATTTTTATTTGAAAACCACTTTACCATATAGGATAATGTAGCGCCTGCACTATAGGACGATGCATGAGCTTGGAAAGTGGCCTGGAGATTTAAACACATACACACACAGACAGAGGCACGGGTACATAAGTCATCCTTGAAACAAGAATGCCCCACTGTATTGTGTTTCAGACAGCTTACATAGGGATCCTTCACTGATAGCCACGCTCTAGCCAAGCCCACCTGAAACCACTCTCCTGCCATCAGGAACTCCTGAGGGTCTCGAGCTCAGAGCAGCTACAAACACAGGAAAACAAGTTGTTTTGCTCAGAGCAACTGCAAGCATTAACAAGTTGTTTATAAGAAATTCAGGGTCTGGGGATCCACAGTCCCCAGCAGGGTAATCATAATATCAACTTGCTTGTAGCTTCCATTTGTTGGTTAGCTGACCTCTGACCTTTGACTCTTGGTAATTTTATGTCTTTTCAGGTAATGTGCACTTCTTTAGGGCAATAGATAATTGGCTCTGGTTTTTAAAAATACAATTAGTCTGTTTTAGTTGGTGACATTTAAATGGTTGCATTTAAGGGATTTTTTTAAAGAATATTTTTTTTATTTCATGGATTCTTTATATATCATTCTGCTAAATTAAATTGTTGGTAGTTCTTTGATATGTCCTCTGCTATTATTAGGGCTTACTGTTGTGTTGTGTTGGTACTCATGGACTCTTTCCTCCATCTCTTCTGTTCCTCTGTTTTTTTGTAGTGGCATTTCATTTATATTTTAATAAATAAAACTTGCCTAAGGATCAGAAAAGCAAAACAGCCACACTGGCTAGCTGTGTACACAAGAAAGCAAAAACACACACCATTAATCCCAGTAAACACACTAGTTTACCATAGAAACCAGGTGGTAGTGGTACATACCTTTAATCCCAGTCCTAGAGAGCATTATAAAATGGATATTAGCATATAGAAGAATGAAAATAGGTCCATATCTATTGCCATACACAATACTCAAATACTAATGAATCAAAGACCTCAACATAAGACCAACCACACTGAACCTCATAGAAGAGAAAGTAGAAAGTACACTTGAACACACTGGAAGATGAGACCACTTCCTAAATATAACTCCAGTTAGCACAGACACTGAGTATGAGCAGAGACAGTGCTTTCATTCCCAGCCGCCCAAGAAGGACATCCCATATCAACTGTGAACAACAATTTATAAATGGGACCCCCTGAAAATAAGAAGCTTCTGTAAAACAAAGGACATGATCAACAAGATGAAATGGCAGCCTAGAGAGTGGGAAAAGGTCTTCACCAAACCCACATTGGACAGAGAAGTGATCTCCAAAATATACAAAGAACACAATAATCTTGACATCAAAAGAATAAATAATCCAATAAAAAATGGGGTACAGACCTAAACAGAGAACTTTCAACAGAGGACTCTAAAATGGCTGAAAGGAACTTAAGGAAATGTTTAACATCCTTAGCTATCAGAGGAATGCAAATCAAAACAACTCTGAGACTCCATCTTACACCTGTAAGAATGGCCAAAATCAAAAATACTGATGACAATTTATGCTGGAGAGGTTGTAGGGTAAAGGAAAGACTCCACCATTGCTGGTGGGAGTACAAACTGGTACAGCCACTTTGGAAATTGGTATGGTTATTTCTCAGAAAATTAGAAAACAACCTACTTCAAGACCCAGCAATATCACTTTTGGGTATATATTCAAAGGATGCTCAAACACACCACAAGGAAAAGTGCTCAACTCTTTTCACAGCAGCATTGTTTGTAATAGCCAGAACCTGGGAACAACCTAAATGCCCCTTGACTGAGGAATGCATAAAGAAGATGTGATATATTCCCTGGGTCCAGTGCCAGCCTGGACCCTAAATTACTCCTCTAGACCAGAGGGGAGGAGAGGGATTAAAGACACAGCTCACATGGCTTTTTTGGGAAGTAGATTTTCAGTGATCCCTTATGAAATCCTGAGTTCACATCCTGAAAATTCTTCTGCTTTGTTCTCCAAACAGCCTTATATACCAAAACATAAACTGAAGAGGAAATTCATTAGCATTCTGTTTCCTAGGTAACCAAGTGAATGGTTGTGGTCATTTCCACATCTACCTATGCCTGCTCTGTCATGTCTTCCTCCTCTGTTTGCCAGCTCTGTCACATAGGCCGAATTAACATCTCTTTTCATGCATCCTCCAAATTACAAAGAAGAAACAGAACAAAATCCTGACCCTTTGTTAGGGATGGCAACAGGTTAGGTGACAACCTCCTGTGAGCATATGCAAGCTATGGCCTCGGATTCCGGTCGCCATAGCATGTAGAAATATGGGCCTGCAGTACATTTACACAGTGGAGTACTGCAGAGACAACCCCCCCCCCGCCAAAAAAATAATGACATCTTGAAATTTGCAGGCAAATGCATAGATCTAGAAAACATCATATTGGGTGAGGCAACCCAGACCCAGAAAGACAATTATCATATGTACTCACTCATAAGTGCCTTTTTAGACATAAAACAAAGAAAAATCAGCCTACAGTTCACAACCCCAGAGAATCTTGACAACAAAGAGGACCCTAAGAGAGACCTACATGGACCTAATTTACATGGGAAGTAGGAAAAGACAAGATCTTCTGAGTCAATTGGGAGCATGGGGGTCATGGGAGAAGGTAGAAAAGAAGTGGAGTAAAATATGTAGATCAATACAAATAATTAAAAAATAATCTGTCTGGATTGAACCTGGGCAGGGTCTATTTGTACTCCCATATTCTCTGTGAGTTCATATGTTCATCAGTCCTATTGTGTTTGGAACGCTATTTTCTTGGTGTCATCCTGTATTTATTTATGTGTTTATCTAAATGTTTGTTGCTGTGTTTTTGAGACAGGGCTTCTCTATATAGCCCTGGCTCTCCTGGACCTAGCTCTGTACATCTGCCTGGACTTGAACTCAGAGGTCTTCCTATGTTTGCCTCTAGAATGCTGGGATTGAAGGCCAGCATGCACCACCATGCTGGGCACTGTGTTTTTGTTTATTTTTTTAAATCGTTGCAGATTCTAATTTACTCTCTATTTAGTTTTGTTCTGACCAATGTTCTCACTATTGCTTGAAATCAACAAGTAGAAGATTTATTCAGTTTGCTATATCAAATATACTTTATTACTTAGGAAGAAAGAATCTGTGTTTCTCCTCTGGATAATAATTAGGGAACTGGTTTATTTTATTTGACTGTGGTAAATAAACCCAAGGATGTGTTTTTCAAGCCAGGCTTCATTGAGAATGTTTATGACGGTTTGATTATAAACTTGTAAAATAATTGCCCATGCTTCACTAGGAAAAGAGGGAGGGAAATCCTTTTAAGGGTGTTTGCTGCACTTATTTGCCATCTTACCTCTTTTCAGTAATATTAATATTTAAGATATACTTCTCAGTACAGCAGGTTTACAAAGGCTGGCTTATTCCTTGGGTGTTTATAATTGATTCCATCATATCGTAGCATCATAGTCCCTTCCCTAGATCCAAAGGAAAGCATGTCAGTATTTGCAGTCTCTGACAACGTTATGAGTAAACATCCTGATAAATTATGAGTGAATTACTCAGGATGCCAGATGTTCATGGCAGAAATTCTTATATGAAAATACATCTGGTATATTCCAGAAAGGAAAACTACTTTTTTATCTATACCCATCTGGTGTTTTTGCCTCAGGTGTTTCCTCAGCAACCATTTGGATGGAATTAGTAATATAATAACAGCCTTGCTTTTCACACAGAGGTTTGAAATATTCACTTCAAAAAAGAAATTTTTTTCATCTTGCTCTCTTTCCAGAAATACCTGATACACAGCAGTAAGGTTACTCAGAAAAGGTAGGGCAACGTAGAAATGACAATGTGCAAAGCATCTCCACTGTGTCTTGCAGAAAAATATTACTGTACTAAGTTGTGGAATGCAACAAATTGAGTAAGCCCAATTGTTTGAACATTGTTACCTCAATCAACCTGATATTTTTTAAGAATAATTTATAATTTTAATCATGTGTATCTGAAGGGGCATAGGCACATGTGAGTGCGGACGCCCCAGAAGCCAGAAGAAATCCTGGAGTTGGAGGTATAGGCAGCCATGAGTAACCTCACATGGGTTCAGCCTGATGCAATTTAGCAGAAGATCACACTACTTTCTGAACTCAAGTGTCTCGGAAAGAAGTTTAGTGGCTGGTCCTCTGAAACCTTGCTTCTTTCTCACAGCCAAGTAATGCCCGGACCACACTTACTGACTTACCATAAAAGCCTTTTTGTCCATTTTCACTTCAAGAAAAATCCTACAAGCCCTTTGTTCTGAGTTCTCTGTTACACAATTGAAATAACTAGCATTGCTTAACTTGGCAGAAGTGTTTCTGAGCATGTCTGTGAGGGACTGGGTGTTGAGTGTGCATATCATAGGTTTCATGAGGCATTCCATGCACAGTATTTGGGATTTGGTTCTCTCCCTTGACCCTGGGTTCTCGAAATCAAACGCAGGTTAGGTTTGTGTGACAACTATTTTTACCAGTCATCCTCCCCGGAGGATTATCTTAACCGCCTTCATCGAGAAAGGAAAATCCATCCACTTTGGGTGGCACCATTGCATGGGTGTGATCTTGGAATATACCAAAAGAAGAAAATAAACTGAGCTGCACCATGAACTCACACACACACACACACACACACACACACACACACACACACACACCTTGCAATAAAAGTTAGAAACTGGCTGGGCGGTGGTGGCGCACGCCTTTAATCCCAACACTTGGGAGGCAGAGGCAGGCGGATCTCTGTGAGTTTGAGGCCAGCCTGGTCTACAAGAGCTAGTTCCAGGACAGGAACCAAAAAAGCTACGGAGAAACTCTGTCTCGAAAATGAAACAAACAAACAAACAAACAAACAAACAAACAAAAAGTTAGAAACTGAACCCAAACCATAGTGCAGAAGATTCTAATGTAGAGAGTTCTGGAACAAAGTGCCAGGAGGCTAGCAACATGTTTGATCCACATCAACATGTTTTTGCTGTTTATAACTTCTTTTACCCACAGGGATATGCGTGTTTGGACTATATGAATGTGACATTTATTTAAAGCAGAGACTATTGGTTATCATAAAATTTACAAAGTAGGTAAAACTTTGACCTTAAAAGTTTTTCATCTGTCTTTTTCCACTTTTAATCTGGTTTACTTTTTCTCCTCTTCACCATTGTTTGCCTTTAACATATTCTTGTTGTCCTCGTTTGCCCCGGATGGTTATTTTAAGAATGTACCCAAAAGGCAAACATCATTTCCACACATGTGATTTTATTTCCTGTGTTGAAACTGAAATAATCAAAACAGAAATTTTCATTAGCTGAAAGTTATAAGGCCAAAAGATTTGACATTATCAGGACCTCTCTAAAAGAAAAAGAGTCACTCATTCAAGGAAAAGATGTTGGTGTCCTTGGGCATCACCTATATAGAAATTGACTATTTTTCATATGGTTTTGACATGGCAGCTTTTCATGTAGACATGTGTACTTGAGGAGCCCAGTGTTTTAGATGTGTCTTCAGCTGTGGAGCAAGCATTTGGTAGCTCTATTTCAACTGGGTGTGTAATAAAAATATTAACCCACTTAAATTCAACCTCCTTCCAGGCTATGTATGCTATGTATTTTACTTGTTTATCTCTTTGAATACATAAAATGGAGAGAAGCATTTTATAACCTCCACGTTATACGCTACAAGAAGTTGGAAAACTTGCGTATCGAACATTCTGTGACTTTAAGAAGCTATATCACTGTGGGTGAGCCAACAGTAAGGCAAAATAAAAACTGTGCTCAAAAACAAATTGCACATAAAAGGACAGACCCTGATGTGAAATCTATGATGTTGAAATTCAAAGGAGAGATTACTCCGAGATCAAGTGTGTTTAGGAAGCTTTGTAGAAATGGTGGATCACATCGAGGTTTGAAATAAGCAATTGCAGGAACAAATACTTTTTGAAGAGCTGTATACGGCAGAGATAGAATGATCTGGAAAGAAGGAACTCAGGAACAGTGATTTAGATGATCAAAATATCAAGGCAAGGGGCTACCGAGAGCATGAAGATGGAAGCCAATGAAGGGACTAATTAAGAGCTAATAACTCTTAGTATACAGTATAATAGGAAGTGTGTTTGTACCCACACTATCTTTCCCTTCTGTGACCATCTTGGTATGGGTTTACTCTAGAAGAATTCATTGGTACTTGCATAGGGGATGCCGACTCACTTTATACAGCAGAAATAACATAGAAGAATGTTCTGGAAGCATAGAAACGTTAAGAAAATTACTTGTTATTTTGTGAATCAATATTTTTGCATTCTAAGTTTCCTTTTTCAGTCTTTGGCGAGATAACAAGTAGTTAGGAATATATCAGATCAAGTAAGAAAACAGAAAATACAATTGCATGTGATAAATGGGAATAAAAATTATATTTTTAAGTATCTGAGGTAAATCAGAGATGGTGTCAAAGTGCTTGTGAGTTGACAGATTTTTTTTTAACTTAATTTTTACTACAAATTATGGGGAGGGTTAAAAACATTTAATACTTGCCCCAAAATCATAACTTGAGTTATTAAAGAATCAAGATTTACTTTTAAATAAGAGTCATTGATCTCTAAGTCCATGCTTTCTTGTCAAATAAAATTTGAAAGAAAAGAATAAACAAAAATATTCCATTGTGAGAAAACATTCAAATGAAATTTAATAAATAAAATATTCAGTTAATAGTCTTTCAATTTGACGTTCTTTATAGAATATCACCCTGACATGTGTTGTCTTAAAATAGCTTTTGATTATCTTTCTCATGATATCAGATTGACTGGGAACAGTTGTAAGGTTCTTTTTCTATATTGTATCAAACGTCGTCTAGGCATGCAGTCATCTAATAATTCTTTGTGGTATAGGATTGAAGAGAGTTCATACACATGGATATAGTTGAGTCTAGATACTGACTGTCATCTCCAAAATGGCAGAACATTATAATTGTCTTCTCTTCTATATGTTCATGCCTTGTGACTCGGGATTCAAACAATCAAGTAGCTGGATTACAAGACAAAAATATCTAATGGAAAAGGAATCAGGAAGATTTCCCAACAATTAAGACAAGGTAGGTTAACCTGTCCTGAACATTTTCAGGTACAGAACTAATTTAATTAGTTGGTGGATTTAATTTGTTTCTTGATTGTGGATAGAATGTACCCCAAATGATTAGGAGGGAGCACAATTTATGTTCTTAATATTACTGAAAGGCCAATTTTCTGCTACTTTAACAAAGTGCCTGATATTGGGTAATTTCTAAAGAACAGCAGCCTAAGTGGCCTTTGGCTAGGAGGCATGAGATTGAGAGAACTTGGTGCCAGCCTCTGCTGATCTTTTCTAGATTTTCTTATTGAATTATGATTTGTAAAGGCATTATATTCACAAGTCAAAGTGAGCATGCTAAAGGTCTCTCTTACAAAGCTATCAGTGTCAACACAATTTCCCACTCTTACGATCAAATCTAACTTTGATCACTTCCCAATGACTCCATCATCAAATATAAATAAAGTTAAGGGCTTAAGCTGCCAACACATCAACTTTTGGGGTACCCATTTAAGATTAGCAGGGCCCCACTAGAACAAGAAGACTTTTAGTCAGTATCCTGTATACATTCTGCCATCGACACTACAATGTTTACTGTGTGAAAAAGAGCTACTTTCCACAGCATTTTCTTAGGAAATGATGCGGTCATAAGTCGAATGTACTCAGAAGGTTGTAAAATAAACGGTGGTCATAAGAAGTCTCTCCCTAATTCCCCTATGGCATCATAATCAACATAAGATGGGATAAAATCAGCTGAACAGGATCATTTTTATTTCACGACCATTACTGTGCAGCAGTTTCAAGTAATAATGTTTTACTTTATCCTCCTCTGCAGAAACCTTCATCCTACACAGGGTGAAAAGTTCTATCGCACAATCTCACATTGACCTGTCTCAGGGACGGGTGCAGTTGCTGAAGAAGCAAGTTCACACTATTAATTAGTTATTCATTATTGCATGATTGCAAAGGAGCCTTATGACCCGTCCAGACTTAAAATGGGCACAATCATCAGTATTTCCATCTTTTCAAAAATAAGAAACACTTTTAGTCTAAAGTACATAATTTCTGGACTGCAGTTCAGGATGCTGCTTTTCTGTTATAATTTTCTTGAAATCCAAGTGTATAAACAACTATTTTTAGCCTAGCATGTTTATTTTTCTCTATATTGACAATAAGGTACCATTTATTACTTAATCTTTATTTTTAATCTTTGCTTTGATCATAAATTTATTTAGATCAAAAAAGCAGAAAAATTCTAAACTTACTGCAGAAAAGTGGGAATTTTTTCTAAAACTGTAATTTCACTTTTTTTGCAGAGTAAAGTAAAAGCTGGTATTACATTATTACTGAGAAAATAATTGTAATCACGTAGATGGTTAGCACAGGAACAGAATCACAATGGAAGAATATCAGACAGTGTAAGAAAAACAGGTTCCTTCATGAACCTGTGGGCTTGTGTTGCAATGAGCAAAAACAGAACTTCTGGTGGCTGTCTTTCAGTACCAAATACCATTATAAAACACACTAAAGCCATTGGCTCCAGAGTGTCTTCAAATTCTAAAAAACAATTCAATTCCCTCAAAACTTCCCCAAAATAGAAAAGATTCTCATTAGTAGTACACAAATTGATATTGATAAGCTAAATTGAAGACATGAATCTAGTTTTATTTATCCAACAAAATTATTCATCGATCTTTGCCTTAGAGACTCCAGTGAAGTTATCCCTAAGTCCTTAATGCAATAGTTCTATCGTCTTATTTTCTATTTGAAAGGTTTTGGTCCACATCTTCTCAATATGTTTGTTCTTTTTTCTTGGCTTTGGGGACATCTCTGAGGCTTGATTGTCTTAGTCTAACTGGACCTTCAATGGAGCTTTGAACTCTCACACCCGATTTCGGGTTTTGTCTGTTCTCAGTCCCCGTCCTTCTCGTGTAGAGGCCCGGTGATGTATGGCAAATGGCACCTCCATGGTATTGACCTGGTATTTATCCTTCTGCTATGCCTTTGCTATGTTTTTTTCTTCCCGGATAAATTTCAGCGTTTTCTTTAAGACCCAGATGCAGTATTGCTTATTTATTTATTTATTTATTTATTTATTTATTTATTTATTTATTTATTTTTTGGTTTTTCGAGACAGGGTTTCTCTGTGGTTTTGGAGCCTGTCCTGGAACTAGCTCTTGTAGACCAGGCTGGTCTCGAACTCACAGAGATCCGCCTGCCTCTGCCTCCCGAGTGCTGGGATTAAAGGCGTGCGCCACCATCGCCCGGCTAGTATTGCTTTATTTAATAAGTATATTTCTTTCAAGTAATTCTCTGTTCTTTACTATCCTGTCACCTTAGCCTTTCTTCCATTGCATTCGTCTTAGTTGTTTCAAGGTACCATATATTAACACCACCAAAATTATCCTTGAATAACCAACTATATTCTGTTTCATGATGTATGTTTGGGTGTAGCAAGCCTGTATTCATTCTGATACCAGTACTACAAATTTAAACTTCATTCCTCACAATCACATTTCCTCATCTGAAGATAATAAATGTATGCTGTAGGATTGTTTTTAGGATGAACATTATACAATATAACTAAAATAGTTAGCATAATGCCTGGCAGTAAATAGTCCATAAATTCTATTCTACCTATTCTTATTATAGGGATTAAACTAAACAGGAGAGGAAGTAGAGGTCAATGAAACAGTGATTTGGGAGAAAACTGAAAACATGGAAATAAAAATTAACTAGATACAATGGAAATTTTGGATAACAAAAGTATTTAATGGAAATTTTGGTTGAAAAAAAAGGGATGTAATAATTGTGAGAAAGGAAGCTTGTAACGAGAGAGTGGAATTCTGTTTATAGACTGTCATCTTCTCTATGAGGTGCTGGGGATCACTGACATCTGATGAATACATCCACATGGTGGCCATAAGTTGGTAGAGGAAATGGATCTCAACTAAACATATCCAAAATTGATGTTAATAACAAATTTTAAATAGGATAAAATTGAATATTTTCATCCAGACTTTAAATGGTTGCCATAGACATTTCATACATCAGATAAGCCTAATTTTAAAAGAAAGGATCTTAATCACCATATTCTTTCAATATGCTCAGAAATGATTAGGGGCCGTATCAAATATGCTGTGTTAATGTAGGATAAAGGGTACTGTACACAAGACTTGATGAGTAATTAAATGGAAGATTACATGGTTTCTTGTTCATCATTTTACTGTTACTAATCAAACAGCATGGGAGAGTGAGTAACTTCTACACTAGAGGAGGGTTTGAAATTCATGGCTCTGAAATCTCACCTACAACCAGGTTTGTAATTGACACTTTATCATTAAAACTCAGCAATAATTACTCATTAATATTTCATCTGTGGCTGCTTCTGTGCTCCAATGGCACAGATAATTACTTGCAACAGAAACAGCCTGGTCCACAGAGTCTAGGGTATAGACTGTGTGACCCTCTTCAGAAAACACTTGCTGATCCATGCCCCAGAGTGTAGTATTCTTGCAGCATATAATGTTTTTTCTAAAATATTCTCCTACTTAGTCAATGGTAAGAATTAAATATGATATAGGCCCCCAAATGAAAGTCTACTGCAGGCACTGAAGGACTAAGCTTATCTTGGGAAGATAAGTTACAAACATACCAAAAGACACTTAAAGGGTCCTTCCACGTCAGGTTCTGTTGCAGCTAGAGATGTGAAAATGCAATATTAAGTTAGACAGCAATGATGAATCTGTAATTAGAAGGAGAAGCCTGGGAGCCTCAAGGAGTTGACAGAGGTCATTCAACCGGAAATATCTTGACAATTCCTAGACTGTGTCACAGGGATTAGTATGGCACACATGGGCATGTATGGAACACATTAATTATGGACAAGCTTCTACTTTATTTTCCTGTAAAATAGCCTAAATGGAGTAATGAAACACACATTAATCCCCAAGACTCAAATGAAAAAGGCCATATTGACAGTAGATAAAAATATATAGTCCTGAATGAAAGAATTAAGTTAATATATTATAATAAATAATTGGTATAATTATAAGATGACCAAGAAGTAAACTCAAAAAAAAAATGGAAGCAGTAAGAATCTTAGGTTGGATGATAATTCAGTGTGGAAGAGAAATTAGCTTAGCTAATGTTTATTTTTTAAAGGTTGAGATGACTGCTTTTATTCCATTCAGAAAGTAACCAGCTGCTGACCTCCGAGTCTCTTCCAGCACTTGCAGTTGGTTAGTTAATAACCACTAGGAATGTTAAAAAGAAACAACACCAAGTTTCACGTGAGCTTATGCAGCACCGATGGGAAGAGTTTTCGCAGACATCAGCCTGATTACATCAGAAAGCTATCAAGATAATTATACTTTTAAAAGTAATTTGACTCACATACAATTTTTTAAAATTTTGTCAAATTTGTAAAAAGAGCAATCATATTGCTCTAGCCATTCAATAATCAGAAAAAAGAATTATTATTTCACTCATGTGAACAACTTTTAAATTTAAAAATGTAGGATGTTTGAATGCTATATTCAGTAATATGTTTGTGATTTCGGATATATGGTTATTGTTTGCAGTTTGCTGGAATTGAAAACCAAGCAAAAATCTTCCTACTTAGAAGAAACACGTTCTCAGTGCACACATTTGGCAGGTGCAGAGAGAAATGCCAGTTCAGAGCGCAGTCTGCGGTGCCCAGGAAGTGTCCTGACAATAGGATGGGGAGCACATGCAGACAAATTCAAAGGGTAGAAGCATTCAAACGTCTAGACCACATGCTTGAGAGGGATACCCATCACTGATCACTGCCAGAGTCTGTTCACTTGCTAAATTTCATGGTTGAACTTTAATTCCTAACCACAAACTTGAAACAAAACAGGTCAGTCTCAGAGGAGCTTGGAAGAGGCACATGAAATCAGGAAAGACTCCAAAGGTCCAGTTGTCATGCGTAGTATAGGGAGGACAGAAAATTTGATAAAATGTAATTTAAAGTTAATAATGTCTATGGGAATGTGAAGGACAGTTTTTGTCATACAAGTCTTTCACCTGCTTAGGTAAAGTTACTCCAGGATATTTCATATTATTTGGGGCTATTCTGAAAGATCTAATTTCCATAATTTCTTTCTCAATCCATTTTCATTTGCATATAGGAGGGCTATTGAATTTTTTTGGAGTTAGTATTATAACCAGCTAGGTTGCTGAAAGTATTTATCAGCTGTAGAACTCACTCATGGGGTTTTAAGGGTCACTTATATATACAATCATGACACCCCAAATAAAGAAACTTTGACTTCTTTTCCATTTTGTATCCCCTTGATCTCCCTCATATTGTTCTAGCTAGAACTCAAGTACTATAGTGAGTAGATATGGAGAGAGTAGAAATCCATGTCTTGTTCATGATTATAGTGGAATAGCTTTGAGTTTCTCTCTATTTAAAATGATGTTGGCTATAGGCCTGCTGTATATTTCTTTTTTTACGTTTTGTTAGATATATCCCTTTTATCTGTAATCTCTTCAGGCCTTTTTTTTTAATCAGGGGAGAATGTTGAGTTTTGTCAGAGGATTTTTCAGCATCTAATAAGATGATCATGTGTTATTTTTCTTTCTTTCAATTTGATTATTTACTGACTTTCATATTTTGAACCATCACTGCCTTTCTGGGATGAAGCCTACTTGCTCATGGCGGGTGATATTTTTATGTGATCTTGGTTTCTGTTTGCAAATATTTCATTGAGTATTTTTACATCTATGCTGATATGGGAAATTGGTCTGTAATTCTCTTTGTTTAGTCTTTATATCATTTTGCATAATGGTAAATGTAGCCTCATAAAATGAATTGGGCAATATTCCTTCTCTTAAAATGTTCTTTCTACTTTGTGGAATAATTTGTGAATAATTGACTTTAATTCTGGGAGAATTCTGTGCTAAAATCATCTGTCCTTGGGAATTTTTTTTTGGTTGGGAGTATTTAATAATTGCTTCTATTTCATGAGGGATTACAGGTGTATTTAAAATATTTATATGATCTTGATTTAAATTTATCAAGTAGAATCTACCAAGAAAATTACCCATTACTTTTGGATTTTCCAATTTGATGGAGTATAGATTTTTAAAGCTTTTCTTTATGAGGTTCTTTATTCCTGTATTTCCTTGGGGTTTTTGCTATGTTCCCTTTTATTTCTGTTTCTTTTTTGTATTCTTTATCAGTCCTTCAGTTAGTTTGGATTAGGGTTTGTTTGTCTGTTTACTTACTCAATAACCAACTCTTTGTTTGATTGATTGTTTGTATTGTGTTTGTTTCTATTATATTGATTTTAGCCCTCAGTTTGATTATTTCCTGTCATCTACTCCTCTTGAGTGTGTTTACTTTTTTTTGTTGTTGTTAGAGCTTTCAGGTGTGTTGTTAAGTTGCTAGTAAGAGTTCTTCATAAAACAATTTATGAAGGCACTTAGTTCTACCAACTTTTCACTTAGCAGTGCTTTTACTGTGATCCATATGATATGCTGTGTAGTCAATGTCATTGAATTTTTGGAAGTCTTTAATTTCTGCCTTTGTTTGTCTTGACCCATATTTTTATTTATTAGAGAATTGTTATGAGATTGTAAGCTGTCTCTTGTTTCTGTTCCTATCGATATCCATCTCTAATCCATGATGGTTTGATAGGATGCAAGGAGGTGCTGTTGAAAGGTGTATTTTTTGTGTTGGGGTGAAATGTTATGTAGATATCTGTTAGAACCATTTGATTTATTACATTTGTGTGTTCCAGTGTTTCTCTGTTTAGTGTTTGTCTGGATGATCTGTCTGTGGTTGAGAGTGGGATATTGAAGTATCCGACTATCAATGTGTGAAGTCAATAAGTGGTTTTAGTGATTTCTCTTTGACAAATGTGTATACCATTTCTTTCATGGAATGTTAAGAATCCATACACCATCTTAAAGGATTTTTCCTTTGATGAATATGAGGTGCCTTCTCCCATCTCTTTGATTAATTTTGATTAGAAGTCTCTTAACATCTGAACCATCTCTCCTGGCCCTTGTGTTCATGTTTCTAAAATTACCACACAATGAAAATAAGCCCACTCTGTCAATTGAGATGGGAATTCAGTAAAAAACGTTTTAAATCAAAAGTTCGTGTTCAAAACTTGTCAGCAAAGCTAGACATGTTGGCATGTCTTTAATCGATGTACTTGGAAGACAGATGCTAAAGAGTTTCAACTCTACTTTCAAGTCATCTGCACATATATAATTTTGTAAATTTTTGAAGTCAAGGCCTTTCAGATGACACAAAATGTGATGCTTTCTTTCTGTGACTAATTTGCTTAATAAGATTGTGTGCACTGTGTAAGTTTTGTCAATTAGTAATGTTCACTCAGCTCCCAGGCGAAAATAGTCCCTGCCACTAAGGAGCAACTCGAGAAAAAAATAAAAAAAGAATGTTTCTATTTTGAGAAAGAAGAGATACTGCTTGTGGTTACCCTCAGGCTACAAGATTACTTACTTTCAGGAACTTAATAGAAGGCTCAGTCATGAAGAGTACTGGCTCCTGTTCCAGTGGTCTGGGACTAGCTCACACAGTCTGTGACTCCAGTTCCGAGGAACTGAATACCCTCTCCTGGGCTCTGCAAGCACTAGATACAAAAGAGCCCCTCAGACGTGCATTCAGGCAAAAGGCCCATGCATAACACATAAATAATATAACTTATTAGTCCTGGAAGCAAGAAGCACGAATACTTTGGATTCTGGAGCTGAAGAAAAGAATAAATAGTACTTACATTAAGACCCCAAGCCCTTTCTGAAACAGAAGCATGTAAATGCCAGTTTCTGTCCTTGCAAGTCTTTTCTTTGTGTCCCCCCCTATATTTTCCAGACCATACAAAGTAGAATTTCCTTAAGTTTAGAGAAAGCAAGGTCAGCCCTTACTCTCTCAAGTCTTTTTGCTTCCATTCCTATATTAGACAATTGAAATCCTGGTTCTCATCACCCATTCCCCCTTGAAAGACTTCAACCCCAGGGATATAGCTTCCTTTCAGAAGCATCTTTAATGGATTCTCGGAATACAAGATACCACTATAATTCTTCATGTGCCAATCAACCATGGCAGTCTCAGGAATGAGAGAGAGAGAGAGGGAGGGAGGGAGGGAGGGAGGGAGGGAGGGAGGGAGAGAGAGAGAGAGAGAGAGAGAGAGAGAGAGAGAGAGAGAGAGAGAGAGATATTCTTTTAAGTTGTCTACCTGGCAGTTACTTATTTGGAGTTTACATAAGGAAGGCAAAGGATCAGAGAACACGAGGCGTGTTTATTGGATGTGATTTACTTCTCAATAATTTGCCACTGATGTGTCAGTAATTCAAAACAAGAAGTCTTCCAGGACAGATTTTTTTTTTTGAGATGTAATTTATTAACGAGTCTTCTTTCCCAGAGAAGCAATTGTCAAGTAAGTGCTTCCAGCACAGCCTTGGCTGCAATTATGATTCAAGTTCATGCTGCAAAGTCATATTCACCCAAGAATTCTCCCACTCACCACCAAAAACATTCATGGGAAAGACTTTGCTACACTAACATATCCAGGGAGTTAGTCTCCAAATTAAGAAGGAATTGCAGGCAGCAATTATTTTAGATATTTATTTTCAGAAAGTAAATTTCCTACTTTAAGTCAAATTTGGTTTAAGGTTCCTTTTCAATTTAATGTTTGTTGGTAGGATGAAAAACTGTTATGTTAAATGTTCAGGCATAAGCAAGTCATTATTCCATAGTGAACTATAGAGAGCTTCTGGTTGTCATGGTAATGCAAGTACACATATGAAGTCAGTATTGTGGACATCAAATTTCCGTTAAAATATCATGCACATTTGCATGAATGCTTGCCGAGTCATTTTAGCTGGGTTTGCACTCCTCTGCTACATTCCACAACAATGCCAAGGGATTTCAAATTCTGAGCTGAGTTTATCAGAGTTCACTGCATCTATTATTGATCTGTCTCAGGCAGGAGTTGAACTGCATTCAAAGGGAAACATACAAATAGAGAGCTATGCAGTTAACCTTGCCAATTACATTCGATCTGAACTGAGGAAACTCTCCCACATCTTATCACAAGTGATTTGACTTATTTTCTTTATCATTAATATTTCCTCTCTTAAAACATTGCTTAAAATATCTCCCTTTGGATTTTTAATGTTCACTTGCTCTTGATTATGCAAGGTTTTAGGGGACCAGGGACATGGCTTTGCTGGTACAATGCTTGCTCTATAGTATGAGAAACTGAATTTATATACCCATCACCTGTATGTAAATCCAGTGTGGTGATGCACACCTACAATCCAAGTTCTGAGGTAGCAGAAACTGGCCCTGGGGCTTGGTGGCCACCCTGTCCAGCCAATCAGCAACCTCCAGTTTCAGTGAGAAACTGAAAGATTTCTGGATGAAGAAACTAGAGCCTCAAGTTCTGATCATAGATCTGGAATCATTCCTGACTATACCTCCTAATGTTTTCCTCATTTTACATCATCTGGGGGTACAGAAAGGGCTCAGATCTAAGCCTAACATATGTCGTAAAGTTGATTCAGAGACAACCGGCAACACACAGAATCAAACGCACATGCAAACGTGAAGAGACAGGAGAACTGAGTCACTGCAAGTCTGACCACTAATTGAGCATGAGAAATTTTAGTGAGAGCTTGAAAAATGACCCTGTAGGATGGAGTTGCTCATTAGTGATGTATGCTATGCTTAAAATATATTACATAACTTATTGCATTGTATTTAATTATCATACCAATTTCCAAACATATGGATAATAATAGGAATTATAAATAAGCTAGTTTAGATGTTATGAAAAATTGAATAGGCTAGCAACATGACTCAGCTCTCATACCTCCTACATGATAGAGTCAGGTTTCCATCTCTACCCAGAGTCCTTTGTCCTTTCCATGACACAAGATTAAGAGTGAAAGACAGCCGGGCGGTGGTGGCACACACCTTTAATCCCAGCACTCGGGAGGCAGAGGCAGGCGGATCTCTGGGAGTCTGAGGCCAGCCTGGTCTACAAGAGCTAGTTCCGGCACAGGCACCAAAGCTACATAGAAACCCTGTCTCGAAAAAAAAAAAAAAAACAACAACAACAACAACAAAAAAAAAGAGTGAAAGACAAAGCCAGGCATGGTTGTGCACACCTCTAATCCCAGCACTGGGGAGGCAAAGGCAGGCAGATTTCTGGAGTTCAAGACTAGCCTGGTCTACAAACCTGATTCCAGGACAGCTAAAGAGAGAAATCCTGTCTTGTAAAACAAAACAAACAATAAAAAAAAAGGAATCAAAGACAACTTTAAGAATATAAAGAAAAACTAGACTACAAGCAAAAAAGATATCAAGCACAACAAGATTGCAAGTCTGCATAATCCTGATTGTCTTTCCCCCTGAATTACTGTGATTTCATAGACTTAGGGGTATTATTTACAAACTGGGAAGGTGTCATTGCTACATTTAACAACACTTCGAAAGTAATAGACTTGGGCTTTTATCAAATGAGCCTTGAGAGGTGATGCCCAGGTTTGGTGAAAATCACCTTTTGAGTGTTTGATGAATCTTATCATGAAGGCATCTGGTCAGGAGGGAGATACACAGGTTAGGGACTCTAATGTGAAGCTATGAGTCTAAACTCAGAAAATTGGTTTTTAAGAGACTCGTCTTTAAAAATGTAAAAAAAAAAAAGTAGAGATGTAATGTTGTCAAAATCTGACCCTCCTCCATCATGACAAAGGAGTAATGAGAAGACATGAACTAAGGTGATAAAAGACTTTTGAAACCATTTTATTATCCAAGTCTGTGCCTTGACTAAATCGTTTCAATTAAAGAAATACAGTGATGATATATCAGTGGATTTACTGTGAAGTAAATTTCTCTATTAGTTAACTATTTTTTTTTCTAATACTTGGGCTCAAACACAGTTGTGACAGAGGCCACACATCTGTGTTATATTTCTAGGCTCCAATTTCTCTATTATTAATATAAGAAGTTATTAAAAGTTGATTATAGGCATATTATTAAACATCATTGTAAATTTATTTAGTTTTTATTTTTTATGTAATGTGTTGAACAAATTATTGATTGTTAATTTTTGCATAATTTCAGTAGAGGCTGAGTCTTTCTTTCACCTATGTAGCTTGTTTCCTACGGCCAGATGACAGCATCCTCTCTCTAGGCAGTAAGGAAGGATGGGAAGGAGTGAATGAAGAGAAACCGGAGCTACACTGTGACACTTCATCTTAGACAGAGAAGTCTTTCACCCACAGCCATGCTCCAAGGCAAGTATGGAATAGACCATCTATTCTAGCCAGTTTCTGCCTGCTAAAATATTTTATTCATTTGTAAGAATAGAATGCATCTTGATGAAGCTATATTAAAAATAATCTCAGAGACAGAAATTGCAGTCAATCTGAAGGTCAGAAAAGCAAAACAGCCAGTCATTGACTCTTACCTCTACCTCAGTCCAAAATGATGATCCTGCCTCCAGGAATCTCAGAATGAGACTGAGAGCTGTCTCTTTCTGTCTGATATTTCTTTCTAGTTCTAGGATTAAGAGCATGCACCACTACTACCTGGTTTCTATGGCAAGCTAGTGTGGTTACTGGGATTAAAGGTGTGTGTCCTTGTTGCCTGGTTTGTAAGGCTGGCCAATGTGGTTGTTTCATATTTTTGATTCTCAGGCAAATTTATTTATTAAAATGCAAATGAAATACTTCTTGGGACACAAAAATAATCACTGTTGTAGTGTTAATTAATAATCCAGCAATAAACCATGAGCCTAACTCCTTTGACATGCAACAGTGACCTGCCTGGAAGATATACTGATTTAATAGTGGCACAAATGTTATGGGAGTAACCAATCAGTTTTTGATTCTATGAGTTGGAACCTATACCTGACATTATTAAAGTGACTAAGAACCTGAGACTAGATAAGTCATGGGCTTTGGGGAAAATTTTAGACTCCTATTCTGGTAAGGGAACATAGCAATACGATGACAGCTAATGACATATTGCTATGCCCTTAATCAATGCCTCTTTCAGTCATCAGAGAAGTTTCTTTGGCAGTAGATTTGAAATAACAGAGATCCATGATGGAAAGTATTTAGAGAGTGACAGTTTTTGGAGCACTCAGTCCTGAATGGAGTTTTCATCAAAGCCCTTCCCCCAGGTCTCAGGGATCTCGGTGAAAGAAGAGGCAGGGAGACTATAGAAGTGACAGATGACAGGTGGCTCACAGCGAACAGTGTCTTCTGGACACAAGATGATTCATGCTCATATGAGCTTACTCAGTCCTAAATGGGATGTTTCAAAAAAATCCCTCAAGGATTTATCCCTCGAGGCTCAGGGATAAAGGTGGAAAAGGAAGTAGAAAGATGATAAAAACCAAAGATGATGGACGTCTCCAGGGAAACAGTGTCGTTCAGACACAACAGGATTGATGCTCACATGAACTCACAAAAACTGTAACAGGACTCACAAGGCCTGCATAGGCCCAAGCCAGGCATTCCAGGCCTGAGAGGGTTGGTGAACACAGGCTTCTCCGTGATCAAGAAGCTATATGCAATTTATACTCATGGCAAATAAAAATCAATTTACTCCAATGGAGTTTCCCTGGATATATAACATAATTCAGGGCAGAACTCATGCCCAAACATAGTTCAACAACACAAAATGAACTCAATGGCATTTTGTAAATACACTGTCTCATTATGCTTTGTTTGGAGAATTTTTGTCTTATTGGTCTTTTGATTGTTCTGATTTCTCTTTGGGGAGCTTATTTTAAGTATATGTATGTTTCTTATTCTTTGTGGCAGTTTTTGTTGTTGGTTTCATTTTGATAGTCTGTTTTAAAGAGAGAGAAAAATAAATGTAGGGTATATAGAGTACTGAGGTGATCTATGAGGATTTGGAGGGGAGGAGAAGCATAAATATAGTGTATTTATGTAAAAAATGCATTTATGTAAAAAACATAAATATAGTGTATTGATGCAAAAATTGTTTTCAATGAAAAGATGTAAAGGCATCCGTATTGGCTAATTTTATGTCAAATTAACACAGGCTACGGTCATCAGAGGAGCCTCAGTTGAGAATATGCCTCCATTAGACCCAGCAGTAGGAAATCTTTTGGAATTAGTGATTGATGGGAAAGGGACCAGCCCATTTTGGGTGGGTCCATCCCTGGATTGCTGTTCCAGGGTTCTCTAAGAAAACAGGCCAAACAAGTCATGGGAAGCAAGTCAGTAAGCAGCACCCCTCCATGGCCTCTTCATCAATTCCTGCTCCAGTTTTCTGTCATCTTGAGTTCCTGCCTGTTTCCTTTCATGAACTCTGATGTGGAAGTTGAGAATGTAAACTTAGCCAGGCAGTAGTGGTGCACACCTTTAAGACCAGAACTCAAGAGGCAAAGACAGTTGGATCTCTGTGAGTTCGAGACCAGCCTGGTCTACAGGAGCTAGTTCCAGGACAGGCTCCAAAGCTAAAAAAAAAAAAAAAAAAAAGCAAACAACAACAACAAAACAAAACCAAAAAAGTTTAAGCAGAATAAATTCTCTTCTTCCTAAGTTGTTTTGGTCATGGTGTTTCATCACATCAATAGAACCCTAAGACAGTGTCTCAAAAAAAAAAACCCCAAAAGATTAAGCAACATGGAGATGAAATTATGAACCCTGAATAAAATCAATGTATGTGTTAAAAAAACTTTCATGAAGACCACAGGGAGCAAACTAATGAAGCATATTTGGGAAGATGCTCTGCATTTTCAGGAAACTAACTGGGGGTTGTTTTCCCATTCATGCCTTTGAGCTGGATGATAGGCGAGTTCATGCCAAGTTACTTGGTAAACTTATAAATAAAACCACCAGAGAGGCTGAAACAATAAAATCAAAGCATGCCAAGCAACACTCTAGCTAGGCTCTGGTTTTAAATAGGACGGGAAAAGTAAAACAGATGTTCTCAAAGTACATAGCTTGTTTAGGGAATCAAGCATAAGAAGATGATATTTTTTGTAGAGCTATGGTAATAAAAACCATATATTCAACAGGTTCCTTGATGTCATGTGTGTTCAGGTATCTGAAGGCAGGGTTAGGAACATGAACCAAGTGTGAGTCCAGCAGAGAATAGAACAGAATTTTACAGACTCAGCTCCAGGATGTGTAGGTGTGCATGATGGGCTTGTAAAACTTTCTACAGTGCTGGTAAACATTAGGTGGGTAATAGGACTATATCTAATAAACACCCTAGCCTTTGAGGGTTTTATTAGTAGTTTAGTCTTAAGAGGGTATTAGTTATTTCTTGTTCATGTGATGAATTAGCTAACAAAAGAAAATTAGAAAAGGTAGAGCTTCTCTTGCCTCGCAGGTAAGATGTCCAGTTTATCAAGACCAAATGGCATGGGCTAAGAGTTGCTCTAACTGTGCTATTGGGAACATGATACATGTAGTCACATTCCATCCAGTCTAGAAGGAGACAGAAACGGATTTTACTAAACTCACTTTTCTCCTCTTCCAGGACCCCAACTCAAGAGTTGATCGCCTGAATTTGAGCTAAGATAGATGGTGGTGTTTTTATTTTAATTATAAGCTTTCATGTTTAGAAATTTATCTTGCTCCACAACTGAAGTAAATATGTCCCTTTGTTTTATTTTGCCTTTTTAGTAGTGTTTAAGGGAAAATTATAATATGCTGCATCATAGTGTGATTATATTTAATTCTTTTACATTGCCACTGTCTTTGTCAATAACTTTTAACTTGTTGTCTAAGTATTACACTATTTGGTTAAATTCTTATTCACACTATATCTCAGGGTGCTCTAAAATATAGTACAGTGATTACTCTTAGAGGGTAAGAGACAGAGAGACAAAGGACCCATCCTTTGTCTAAGCAAAGGGGAAGAAGGGAAAAGGAGAGAACATAAGTCATCCTTTTGGCTAGCATTTGCTAATTCTTGGTCCAGTTTCTTTGTTAGACAGGTGGAGAAGATGGCATCTCCATCCCTTAGTGGCTTAACTGATGATGTTTTTCGGGCAATGTTTTGGCCTGGAATATTAAAGAAAAAGTAATGAGAATCCCCTGGAGAGCTTACTGATGTGTGTCTGAACTGAAACACCAAGGTGAAAGGCAGCTGAAGAACAAATTGTAAAAACTGTTTGGAGACAGTAGACAGGAACAGGTTTTTATCTTAGATCATAGTTCTCAACCTTCCTAATACTGCGACCCTTTAATAATGTTACTCATATGGTAGTGATCACCAACCATAACATTATTTATGTTTCTATTTCATAACTGTAATTGTGCTACTCTTATGAATTATAATGTAAATCTGCAGGATATCTGATACATGCCTCTTGTGAGAGGGCCATTTGACACCCAGAAGAGTCACAACCCACAGTTTGAGAACTGCTGTCTTAGAGGGATAAAACTGAATGACATTTTTCTGTCCCCTCACTTAGAATGTATTCATACAGGTCTAATGAGATCACTCAGTGGGTAAAGGTGCCTGCCAACCTAAGTTTGCCAAAACCTATACTGTAGAAGTAGACATCTGACTCACAAAAGTTGTCCTTTGACCTCCACATGCTTACACACAAAATAAGTAAATACAGTGCAATTTGAAGAAAATAATCTATTTATATTACTTTGATATAAGTAATACTTTGAGAAAAGTAAAAGAACAAAATTTTAAAATTTATTCCAAGTCTGCTAAGTAAAGAAGAAATTCTCATAAAAAAATTTTACTTTAAGTCACTATTTAATTTACAAGATTAAATTCTAAATTGAAGTGGGGTTTCCCTCTGTATGTTGTAAATATAGTTGGTTAATAAAAAAGTTGCTTTGGGCCTCTTACAGGCAGAAATTTCAAACACATAAAGGAGGAGAAAGTAGGCAGAGTCAGTGAGACGCCATGTAACTGCTACCAAAAAAGACAGAAGCCCAGGAACTTTACCGGCAAACCACAAGCCTTATGATTATGCACAAATTAATATTAATAGAAATTGATTAATTTAAGATGTAAGAGTTAACTATAAATATACACATGCTAATAGGCCAAACAGCAATAAATATTAATATAATTAAAATAGAGTATAATTATTTTTAGTCTGATTGGCCAGGAACAAATGAGCAGCCTCCATCAACTCTAAATTTAATGTATTCAAACTGAAAAGAAATATCGTCCAGTATCTATCTCTCAGAATTGATAGTCATCCTATGAACGCACACTTATCATGTGATCAGGTTTATGTATAAATTATAGGATCTGAAGAATAAAACAAAAACAGTTGAAAAAGTCTATGAGGAAAACAAAAAACCAGTACATCCCAGCTTTCCTACCTCCAGCGTCAACCTAGGTCCAGCTCCGCAAAAATTCCAGAGAGAGTATTCAACAGAGTGGAATCTGGAAGATCGCAGACACTCCAAGATGGTTTCCGTTTCTAACAAAATTCTGAAGAACTCAGGAAGTTGCACTGAGTCACAGAGATAAGGACCTGATAAAAGATCTTCAGAGAATCCAGAACCCAGGTTACCAAGATAGAGTGCAATACAAATCAAGATCCTATGTGGCAGCGCTGGGGGGGGGACTATTATAAAGATGAATCACTCTGCCTATTATGTGTGAGATGGGAAAAGAGAAGGTATGAGCTGAAAGGCAGAGAAGGTGGAGGCGGAAATTAAGATGAAAGAGAAAGATCAAGGCTGTGAATTGTGAGACTCTAAAGAGGAGAAATTCAGAAAGGTCTATAGTCATTAGAGCCCATCATTAATGTAGAAGATACTATGTCTCTAGTCATTCATAGCTTGTCATTAACGTGCAAGATGTTATGTCTGTAGTCAACTGGAGTTTGTTATTATACAGGATAGTATGCCTGTAGTCAAACGACTTGTATTTTACCTAGACACTGAGAACACAGACCAAACTTCTACCATCCTGTCATCTTCCAGGGTCCATAGATAAGGGGCACCTGGACCCAAGATCCCAGCCCAAACTTCTGCACTCATCTTCTAGCTCCTGAGGCTGACCAGTCAGTGGAGTGAGGACCCTGAGCCTACAGCCCACATTTCACAGATTCCCTTGCTCCTGTCACTGACAGAAAAGCAGCCCATCGACCATCAGCTTGACAAAAAAAAAAAAAAAAAAAAAGGAGGGGAAAGGAAAAATAGAAAGAGGGGAACCTGACTTTTATATAGAAAACTAAGGAATATAAATACGTAACACTAGGACTTACTAGCAATAAAACAGCAAGGTCTAAACAGTGGTAAGAAATCCAAAGTGCAATTTACTATGTATGTGTCAAATAATATTCCAGATAAACAACTGTAGGTGAGATACCTCCATCTAGAAGAAAATAAGGATGAGGAGAAAGATAAAGAGGAGAATGAGATGTTGGAGGAGGAGGAGGAGGAAGAGGAGGAGGAGGAGGAGGAGGAGGAGGA
>NC_022023.1:9139105-9182268 GCF_000317375.1 Microtus ochrogaster
GAGGAGGAGGAGGAGGAGGAGGAGGAAGAGGAGGAGGTGGAGGAGGAGGAAGAGGAGGAGGACAGTAATAATAAGTAAGTAAGGTCAACCAGGGAGCTAGCTTCAGGGATTTGAATTCATGTCTGTTTGATCCAAATCTTCTGTGGTGTTTGATATGTACTTACCTGAACTGCAGATCTTGACATCTTAAAAATGACCGTTGCCTAGACACAAAGTCTTCAGAGTGTGGGTGAACTTGAAGGCATTGTGAACAGTGTATTTATTTAAAAGTCTCATAGAGAGTAATTCTGAGTTAGAAGTATACACTTAAAACACAAGACATAATTCTCTTGGAATCAACTAATCTTTGAGGTCAGTGAAATTTTGTCTGTTTATCCTTTTGATGAAAATCACCCCTGGCATCCTTGCCATTAGGATTCTTGTGTTGCACATAGAGAAAGCCAGCTGGAGCTAACTGAAGCAAAACAGGACATCACATTACAAAAGGAACAAAAGGGTTCCATGAGTTCAACAGAGAGAATGTGGCTGAGCTCTTGGAAGATTGAAAGTAGTTTCTGAGACTGGAAGCTGTAGCAAACTTAAACAGAAACTTCTTCCCAGCATGTGTTTAGTACCTTTATTCCTCAATCTGCAACACCACACAAATAAAACACTTGGTTTTATTTGGTAGTTATTTCAAATAGCCAGAGAGCGACTACAGTGGACTGAGGTCTGTGATTTACTTGCTTTTATACAAATCAAAAGCAGGAAAGGAAAGAAATGGTGCAATGTAGGTAAGAAAGTAAATGTTGTGCTGGAAACAGACCAAATTTTAAATCCTGTTTGTCATGTTCCTATGATAGTCACATGCTCTTTATGTTATTATGTAATAAAGTATTTAATGTCATGTTGCACATGAATATTCTACCCGATAACTTTTAATATGAAGGAAATATAATTTCAAATATTTATTAACTTGTGATAAACACATCAACCAAACAAACCTCAAAACAACAGACTTTCAGAAGAACCAGAGCTGATAAACTAAACATACAGATATTATAGAGGGACGGAACTTGTTAAAGCTGATTCATAGGTCTGTAAGAGGCTCAATAAGGCACCCACTGGTATAAATGGACATAATTGGGCAGGTGGTTCTTTCTCCATGTTCTCTTCTGCATGTTCTCTTGGACCCATGCTTTAGAAACTTTATTACTATGGCAACTGGAATGCTTTTTAAACTCCTTGCTTCTGCCTCAAGCATGTCACATTATGGCCACCTTAGAAATAAACACAATATAAAAAAAGAAAAGAAAAAAGCCCTGGCAGGTAGTAGTATCAAAGAGTGTCACAATATCACTGAACAGAGTATAACAAAGGTTTCTTTATTTGGGAATACACTCACAGTAAGGGTAGCGATTTGTAGTCCTTTGTGTGAGCTGGGGACTAGAACCGAATCCAGCAAAAAGAGGGCCATGCACCCTTTTTATCTGCACTTATCGTACATGAGTCTAAGCCCAATGTATACTGGTATCTTAAAGGCTTTGGCTGAATAAGTTGCCGCAACACCGGCATGACATTATGAGACACAGAACCTCCAGAGATGCCACTCCGTTCTTTTTCAGCTGGTCATCTACTGCTGGGCATGCAGACTACTCTAAAGAGTAGTAGTTTGTTTCCCCTGGGAGAAAACTACATTTTCATATTCAAGTAATGATCAATTACAGATGGCTCTGGGTTATGGATGAGGCATGTGTCCACATCTTTTGACTCTAAGAAATAAATCACCTACTGTAGTTCTATGCAGGTACTATTCATGCTACCTCGATCTCTGTTAGTTTATAAATGTGTCTGACCTGTTGTGTTTAGAGGGCCTTGTCTCCTTGATGTGCTCCATCCCTTTCTGCCTCCACTTTCTCGGGATTCTCTGAGACCTGGGGTGGGGGGGGGGGAAGAATTTGATGGAAACTTCCTGTTTAGGGCTATGCTCCAAAGTCTCTCTCTCTCTCTCTCTGCATATTGTCTGGCTGACATCTCTATATTTGTTCCCACTTGTTGCAAGAGGAAGTTTCTCTGATGACGGTTGAGGAAGGTATTGATCTATTAGTATAGCACAATGCAATTGAAAGTCAACTTATTGATATGTTCCTTTAGTAGAACAGTAGTATTTGGTTTTACTCTAGGTCTCTGGGATACCAAGTCTCAGTCTCTTGATCACTCAAGCACCACCAGGTGTAGGTCCCATCTCACAGAGTGAGCCTTAAGTCAAATCAGATGTTGGTGGCTACTCCAAGTTTGGGGACATCATAGTACCAGGGTATCTTGAAGGTAGAAATTCTTTGTAGATCGAAGGGTTTGTAGCTATGTTGGTGTGTATTTTTATTCTTTGATAGCATGAGTAGATTACTTCATAGCACTTAATACATTGTTCAGATTTTTAGGAAATGATCAGACTTTATACAACCTATCTATAGTTCATTTTGCTAAGAAATCCTGCCATAAAACAATTTGAGCTACATTTTCTCCAAATGATACCCTTATTTGGACAGAAATTCTACTCTGCATTCTTAACTATACTTAGCACATCAGTATGCAATCACGCAGAACATAAACAGCACGTTTTAATTTAGGGCTATCTTTTGAAGGCTGACCATTTTGATTATCTTTGGAAAAAAATGAATCACAAACAAATTCCTTAATTTCTGAAATATGTCATTCTAATTTTTTTTTACTGAGTTGTTTAATGAAAAAAGTTTTCTGGGAGACACAAGATATACATCTACTCACCCCAGATAGGGAGCCCCACAATAGACTAAACTGCAGGTGCCACCAAAGTTCAATCTGGTGAACCAATGAGCTTTCTCAGAGTTACTGACAAGAATATGGTAGAGATGTTACTTATAGGAACTGAAATGACTCAAAGACAGCTACATCACCTAAGTCCATCCCAGCATGTAAAAAAGCTTACAAAGTTAGGAACCTAAAGTACACTGCACATTCTGCAGGCAGCTCAACAGACTGGAGAGTTCTCTTTCCAGATGCATCAAGAGGTCTAAATCTCTTCAGGGTAGCTTGGATGTATCTATTTCTTGAATACAGCTGGTCTGGGGTAGTGACATTTCATTTGGAGTTTAATAAATAAATCTTTCCTGAAGACCAGGAAAGTAAAACGGCTACACTGGCCTGTCTTACAAACCAGGCAGCAATGAGACACACCTTTAATCCCAGCAGTCACACTAGCTTGCCATAGAAACCAGGCGGTAGTGGTGCACGCTATTAATCCCAGAACTAGAGAGGATTATAAAATGGGAGGAGACAGTTCTCAGTCTCATTCTGAGGTTTTCTGGAGACAGGATCACCATTTTCAGACTGAGGTCGAGGTAAGAATCTGTGGCTGGCTGTTTTGCTTTTCTGGTCTTCAGGTTGAACCCCAATATCTGTCTCTGGTTTTCTATTAATTGTGCTACAATCTGGTCTCAGAATTTTCTTTACAATTCAGTTTCCTTCTATCTGAAAAGAACTCTCAGTTTTTATTATTTAATTTGGCAGGGAGGGGCTGAGTAAATCTTGTCATTTTCAGGGACATCCTGAAGTTATTTTGAGTTCTTTACCTTCCTGCTTAAGGAACTTCCTGCAGGATGGAACAACACATCAATCTAGGAGGAAGCTTTTACACAACATAGCTAGAAATACATGTTATTTTTGCATATATTAGGTAAAATATGAAGCCAAGTTTTCTGTGATATACAGGAAGTTAAGATATCTTACAGTAGAAATTCTTCCCATGGGTATGGAAACACACTTGGTTGCACATAACATTTCCCAGATGTTCAAAAATACTCCAAAGTTTCCAATTAGATTAGTGCCTTCTCCAGCACAATGTCAGTTCTGAGTAAATCCTCAATGTTCTGGTGCATGTTTTTCCCAAGGTGCATGGTACGTATCATAGGATAAAGCCCTTCTCTGTTAGTAATTGTTTGTCTCCACTGTTATACGCAGGAACAATAACTGCTTTTATGATAAATGGAAAGACATGTCAGAGTCATTTAGATATGAAAGTTAAATTGCTACCAAAGTGATTTTAAGTGGAGATTTAGATTCATTTTAACATTATTCACTATGACCAGATTGATGAGTGTGTTGGTGTGTGCATGTGTCTGTGCATGCGCGCATGTGTGTGTGTGTGTTGTGTGTGTAAGTTATACCTAATGGAATCTTACTCAGTATTTTGAAACCTGAATGAGCATGGAGATCACTGTGATGAATAAATAAGCACCAAAAAATATTCTGTGAATATACTCATACGAGGTATCTAAAATAGTTGTCTTATTTCTATGCTGCACTGAAATACTATAACCAAAAAGCTAGTTATTTGGCTTGCACTTCCATATCACTATTGATCATCAAAGGAAGTCAGGACAGGAACTCAAACAAGGTAGGAGCCTGAAGACAGGAAATGATAAAGAGACCATGAAGAGGTGCTGCTTAAAGGGTTGCTCAGTCTGCTTTCTTAGATAACCCAGGACCACCAGCCCAAGGCTGACAATCACACAATTGGCAGTGCCCTCTCCCACAAATCATTAATAAAAGAAATGCCCTACAATATCATTTTATGGAGGCATTTTCTCATTCCCATCCTTTCAGATAACACTAGCTTATGTACAGTTGACATAAAAATAACCAGAACAACAGTCAAGCTTGCAATTGTGATCTATTTGATTAATTGAAATTGTAATTGAAATTGTAATTGACTGAAAATTGGTATAAATTTCCTGTAACACAAAAGAAATAAGTCATAGAGTTGCACTAGACAATATAATGTTAAAAATACTATAGCACGAGCTTAACGAGTGTTATGGGCATTTTTTTTAAAAAACAAAACAAAACAAAGGACAGAAAGAAACTTGAATATGATGGATATCAGTTACTTAATTGTGGCATTTTATGAGTTTCGCACGTGTCCAAATTCATCAAGTTGTCTATTTTAAACATGTGTAGTTTTATGTACCAGCAATACATCAATAAATTTGTTAAAAGATTAAAGTGTTGGTTTATTTAAAGGGAAGTGATAGACTGCAATATATTTATACAGTATGAAGAAAAATTAATTTTAAATTGCTCTGTTGAGCTCAGGACTGGTTTGAGCATTGTAAACACTGTACACATACTAATTATATTTGTGATATTCAAACAGAGGAGACTGGTGATCTTGATGAGAAGTGTTTTGCTTTAATATGTTTATGATTTAGAAAATTGCTTTGGTCTTAAGAGCAGTTGGGCTTATTTGGAAACAAACATGAGCTATGTGTGTAGACCATATGGAAAATCTGAAGTGTTTCTTCCTTTATCTTTATTTGACTTAGATGAATGACAGTCTTTGAAAATGTGAATTTTGGAAAATAATTCAAACAGTTGTGGCTCTTAACTAGAATTAACGATGCATTCATTTAACTTTTACACTTCGGTTTTATGTATTGTCTATCCTTAGTGTTGAGAGAGGACCTGGGCTGTCTTCTGATACATAGACACCTGCCATCAAAACTTATCTTTGTCTCTGGAATATCAGCAATTAGGCAGCCAGGAAAGGGAGAGTCTTGAATAAAGATAACCCTGGTTTATGAAAAATATCTTTCCAATACTATTCATAAATGTGGGCAGCGTGTCAAAGTTGACCTTGACAAGCTTGGGGGTGCATATGATGCAGCTTTGCAGTCTCAGCATCCTGGAGGCTGAGGTGGGAGGATGAAGAATTTGAAGTTAGCCTCCTTGACATAGTAAGATCCTGTGCCAGTTCTCTCATAGACCATAGAAGTCTGTCTTAGAGAAGAGGAAAGTAGAAAAGTGGCTAGGAGAGAGGAGAGGATGATGGGAGAGAGAACAAATGCTCACTGAAAAGGCAGCAAGCTTCACTTCTACTTGACCGGTAGGTTTGCTCTGCACCATGACTGAGTTACTAATAGCACACTGAATGATCCAAATTGCTGCTGCTTTGTGTGTGTGTGTGTGTATGTGTGTATGTGTGTGTTTGTGCGTCCTTGAGGGTGGGGTTTGAACGTTAGGGCTTCACACATGTAGGTAAATAATATATCTTTATACTCCCATCCCCATGATAGATTTCAAATATCTACCCTCAAAAATATGACAGCTTGACAAGGTGATGAGTATGTTACTAAGCTTGATTCAGTCTTCTAGAAAAATATTGCCAGCATAGAATAAATATTTGTGGTTACAATTAAAAACTACATGAAATAAAAATATGTTTAAAAAGAGCCTCATGATATTAAAGGAATGCTAACAGCATAACATGACACAGACAGCATGATGTGACATCAATGTTTGCCATCTTAAGTTGTGCAATATCAAAAATGTCAGAAAATGCTTGGAGCTGCAGCAGAAGAGCTTTGTTAAAATTAGGAAGATGTAATCTTCAGTTTTCACAGACAGAGAGAAGGCCCCCTGTTTGCTTTGGAAAGGATCAAAGTTTAGTCTTGGAATAGAGTGTTACAAATTGGCAATTTCTGGATCCAAGCCAATGTTTCTCAAGTAATATGCATATGATGAAAACAAGCTGGGACATATTGTTGTCAAAATTGAAAAATAATCTTTCATCAGAAAAAATCTCCAGTATTTTAAGATGGTAGACAGAAAAACAAAAACCTGTTGCTTTTTCATTTTCTTAGAATTTTTCTTATAATGTTGGTCTTCTTTTGAAAGTATTATCACTACACACAAATTTGTCATCAGATTCATTAGCAAATTATGTACACTTACTAGTAATCAAAATATTGCCTTTCAGCTGGATGAAACATCATATTGCTGATTCAGAACTCAGGAGGCTGAGGCAGGAAGATTATAAGTTTAAGAGTAGTTCAACCTATTGAGTAAAATCATTCTCTCTCTCTCTCTCTCTCTCTCTCTCTCTCTCTCTCTCTCTCTCTCTCTCTGTGTGTGTGTGTGTGAATGTGGTATGAGTGTATGTGCTTCCTGTTCTTTGTCATATGTACTATAACTTTTGGACACTCTGTTATCATCTGTCAGATTTGTGAGGCATTTTCTTAGCCTTCATTCCAATTACTTGCTCAAATTTTTCATATTCTGTAACTTTTGGATGAGGTGTAGGCCTTCTAGACTATACCCAGGAGAGTGAGAACTTTGGAAGGCCAGGCTAATCTTTCTGCCCTAGACAGCTAAGGGCAGAATCACATGGAATTCTTTCTATGACTTCTCATTACAATAAGATCCAATTTCTTCAAAACAGGCAAAGAATCCAAGAGGACAAGTCCAAAGTTGTGTCTTGGTTAAGACCTCTCCACATTCATATGATCTCTATTATGAAGGTTATGTATATTTGTATTGTCAGCTACTCCAGGGTCATCTCCAACATGTAAGGTCTGGTAGTGTCTGGACAGAGACATCTCATAGACATCGTTCATTTTCATGTAGAATGATATCACAGCAATTCACTTGGGTAAAACTGGGGACACTGACATATTATGTTTTAGCTTTCCTTCCAAAGTATCATGGCTTTGTGTCTTTAGGCAAAGCACTGAATCTCACTAAGTGTAAAATATCTTACCCACTGTCTCAGTAGCTTCTTTCTGTTTCTATGCTTTGGAGGCTGACTGATCTTTCTCATTGATATATTGCCCCCTTCAGATTCACAGCAAGAGGTAGCTTAGGGTCCAGAGCAAATACTTCTAGAGGTCATTTTTGAATGCTGAAAAGGTCTTGTAAACCTTCCTTCTACCACCACTTCAAGTTTGTTTCACAACTGTTACTCTTTTCCCCCATGTGTGGTTAGTTATTGGAGGATCCTGAAGTTAGTTTCCATCTAATGAAATCAAGCCAGAATGAGATAAAAGGGATTTGTCCTCTTTGTCATCCCAGACAATTGTTGTCCCTCAAGGACTATTACAAGTTCTTGGAGATGGACAAGTTGGGTGTCCCAGACTGACCTCTGGCTCTTTTGTTCCTATGAAGTCAACTTTTAGTCTGGATGGAGGCTATTTTTAATTAATTGTCTTAGAGACACTTATATCTGTTATATTTATAATCAAGATATATTGTTTCCTTTGTACTTCCATTATCTTCCATCCATGCAGTTTTGTTGAAAGAAAAAGTAATTAGATTTGTTAAGAATGATTTGTTCTTTGCAAATTGTCTGCTTATTTTGTCAGATTCCATCTTTTTGTTGCTGAGGAACAAAAAAAAAAATGTCATCATCATTTAAAATGTAATGAAAGAGAACAAGGGCATTCCCGTAGAGTACTCAGTAACACTATGAACTCAAGTAGAGTTGACATTTCTGAATAATACCGAATTTTCATTTTAATTATTTTCATTTTAATTTATTTTATTTTTGAGGTTATAATATAGCTCGTTACACAATTTCTTTCTTTTTCCTCCCTCTAAATCCTCCCATAGACCCCCTCTTTGCATTTTTTCAAATTCATAGCCTCATAAACTGTCTCCATCCTTTCCAATGGTCCCTTTCTCTGTCCTTTCCCTATCCCTCCCAATCTTAAATTGATGACCTGCTTTTGATTATTGTTATTACTTGCATGACAGCTTTTTGATTCTTTCTTGGTATTTCTCTGAGAAATGGAAATTCTCTGCCATTCTACAGAGTGGTTCTTAGTGACCGTCCATTATTTAGTTGTTTCAGAAGCTTAGAGAGCAGGTCAACATTTGAATCAGCCTTTTCACTATTTAAAATGAGGTTAATAATTGTTACTTAAAAAAAAAAAACCCTGTGAACATTCTATATTCAGCTTCCTTAACAGATTATGGTAAACAGGAGAAGAAATTCCCACCCTCTCTCCAAGACATCTTCTCAAAGACATACCCCTAGGGAAAACAATAATCCGGGGCATGTCATCAGTCCCATGATTATGTCTTATCTCAGCGACTGAAATCTGGCCCAGTTCTGAGAATGTTGCAAACCGCACAGTTGTCTTGAATATTTTGTTGAATAGTTATCTTTCTCAGTATGAGTAATCTTAAAGACATTAAGGAAATTTTTTTCAGAGATGCTAATTGTTGAAATTCCTATCAAATACATTAGCAAAATCTCCTTTGAACAGGGAGTTCCCTTTTGACCTTTGCTGTCTGTCCATGAATCAGCTGGAGAACAACTCTTAACAGAGCTAGCACTCATTTACAGGGCTAGTCACTAATGCTATTGTTTTAATTTCAATGTTAAAATTAATGATGAAAATTCCTTGGACAAATCAATGCAAATTAGCTGAATTTTTAATATGGCTAGGATAGAGATGAATAATATCAGCTGCAGCTGATGAAGGACAAGGACAGTGCTCCCACTCTCGTGACGTCACCTGAGTTGGGGGTGAAGGGATGGGAAGATATACATCGGGGTGTATGCTTTTCTCCCCCATCTATGTCACCACATGACAGATGACTTATTCAATTCAAACCACAATGAAAAGGTTCCACACCAATAGATATACAACAACAAGAGAAGGGTCAGAATTCTAATTCATTGAAAAATATTTGAATCTTACAACCATCATTACTTTTTTATTGTTATCATGAAATTAATGAAATTCTAGAAGCCATATTATATAGGCTCATATTTCTACATTGAATGATGGCCAAAATTTCAGGGCACAATTTGCACCTGCCACATGGAAGGTGGTCACCTAGCCTCTTGAGACAAACTGATGTCATCCTAAACAAAGGGTCGGGATATGCTAATGTTGTTCGGCTCCTTCTTTGTGATTTGGGAATTTGTCTGGGAAAGAGGTGTTAATTCAGTCTATGTGACAGTGCAGGCATACAGAGCAGGCATAGATCAAAAGACATGACAAAAAGGACATAGAGAGGTAGGGACATGACCCCAATTATTCTCCTGGCTACCTAAAAAACAGAATGCAAATAAATTTCCCCCTCAGTTTACGTCTTGGTATAAAAGCTGTTTGAAAAAATAAGCACAGGTGATTTTCAGGACGTAAACTCAGGACTTCATAAAGTATCCCTGAAAACTCCCTCCCAATAAAGTCACGTGAGTTATGTCTTTATTCCCACACCTCCACTCTGGTTCAAGACCCCGACATAAAAGAAATTTAGATAGATTACAATACCAGATAGTGAAACACTTGCTAGATATAAAAGTATTTAGATATAGTCTTTGACATATTGGCGAACTAAAGTGTAAGGTAAACATTTAGAAAATTAATGTGGTTGTTGGTCTGTTTTGTCCTCAATCTATACTTTCCTAATGCAGATGTAACCATTGGTTATAGCCTAAGTTACCATGGCAGTAAAAATATTCTATATATACAGCTTTACTGTATCAAGGCAATAGTTTTTTCTTCCTCTCATAGTGTGTCCACCAGCCCTGCCTATAAAGACTTTGCTGTATGCAGTCAGTCACTTCGGAATCTTTTTCCTGTTTGTTCGGGAATATGGATCCTCTTCTATTTGCAGTTAACCAACATAGCTTTGTTTTTGTTGTCGCAATCCGTGAGAGGATCTATGAAGAGGAAAGGAAGTTCAGGAAATTTCTCCTTGAATGGCTGTCATTACAAAGCTTCCCACATCATCTCTACTAGTGTAGACAGTCGAATTGTTCCCACCTCCAGGGCAGGATGGGAAAAGTGGAGTTTGGTTGGGTAGTGATCAGCTCAGATAAACCTCTGTTATTCTACTAGAAAGTTAAGTAGGGAGCATGAGCCACCACGGACAGTTTTGTGTTTCTGTCAATTTGTTTTTCTAACTGTGCAGGTATCTGTGATCTGTGCCTATCTTCATAAAGACTCTCATGTCTTCTTCAAAGATGCTCACAGAAAAACTCATTTAATTACCACCTCAGCTGAAAACCACAAATGGAGTTAAATACGGTCTTTTCCATCGGGCCTGGAAGTCATTCTTTATGATCAGGAGTCAGCTAAACACGAGTTACAAGCCTACCCTGGCCCTGATAAATAATATAGGAGAGTATTGAATTAACTGCAATGAAAGAACCCACGGTAGAAATGTGAAATTGTAAATCACACAGTATTTTCTGGACCACCGTAGATGTTCAATCCTTGGGGAATATGTGTAATCTTGCTGGTGGGAGGAGTTGTCTGGTTAACGAAACTCTACTTCCTCTCCTTGTAAGTATTTCTGTCATTTATTTCCCCCACAGCTTTGACTTCAAGTAGTTACAAATGGGCCAGTATTCTTCTACCTTGGTGCTGTGTTTCTTGTAACAACATTTTATATAAACTTCTAAATAGCATCCGGCACAGCCAAATGCTTAACATTCGAAATATTTTGTCCTCAGTAGTAATGTTTTCAGTATCGTGAAGTATCCCCCTCTAATTTGCTTCTTTCTCTGCAGCACCTAGTATGCTGAATTATAAGTATAGGACATATGGTCCTCCTATTCAGGTATCTGAGTCCTAGACTTTCAGGCATGAACAATCATGGTCTGCTAAATACAGTGCCTTTTTTTTTTTTTTGCCAGTTATTATGTAAGTACCTAGTCTGCAGGAACCAATTTCTTTTTTTTTATCTTAAAATATATATTTTTTTGGTTTGTTTTTTGAGACTTGGTTTCTCTATAGCTTTGGAGCCTGTCCTGGAACTCACTCTATAGAACATGCTGGCCTGGAACTCATAGAGATCTGACTGCTTCTGTCTTTCAATTGTTGGGATTAAAAAGCATGTGCCACCATACCCAGCTAAAATATTTTATTTTAATGGATTTGAGAAAACTACAAGTTTCTTTATATCACTTTCATGTTTTATATGATATTTATTTATATGATTTATATATATCTATATATGATAAATGAATTATATCATGATTCATCGTGGTTGATTCTTTCCCTCATGGTTCTCAGTTCACCACTCTTTAACACCTTTCCTTTCCTTGGGTAACTTTTTACTTCATTTTTTCCCTCTTCCACTTCAATATGTCATGTATTATATTCTTTTATATTCCTTCTCATAAAGCCTCTCTTTTTCTTCACCACGCCTTCTTTTCTACTTCCCTTATCTTTACTAAAATCTACTACCATCTAGATATACAGATTTAACATTTAAAAGCGAAGATCTTCTTATGAGGGACAGCACACAGTCTTTGTCTTTCAAAGAACAGATAACCTCAATTCATATAATGTTGTCTAGTTCCATATGTTGCATATATTTTCCTGCAAATTTCATGATGTTGCCTTACTTTTTTCTTTTTCATTTATTTCTTTCCTTTATTTTGTTTTTTTCCTGAAAGCCTTTCTCTGTGTCTCTGGCTGTCCTGGAATTTGCTCTGTAGACCAGGCTGGCCTCAAACGCACAGAGATCAACCTATCTCTGCCTCTTGAATGCTGGGATTATAGGCACGAATCTCCACTGCCTGGCATGTTGACTTTCTTTATTGCAGAATAAAACTGCTTTGAGTATGTGTGCTGAATTTTTATTATCTATTGATGGATATCTAGACTGATTTTTACAGAAATATTATGTAAGTACAAAACCACAAGCTTTGATACTGCATCCTGAATAAAACAGAACTGTGTCTCTGTCTCTCATAAGAGACACAAGATGAGCATATCGTTAGGGCAGACATGACTCATTCACAAGATCACTAAAATTTTAATGTCTTATTTCTTAGTTACTTCTTAGAGCATTGTCATTTAATCTATGTTTCAAGAATACTTCTAGCCTGTAAAAATGTCAGTTTTCATTCCTACCCTATCACCTTATTTTCCAACTTGTTCTCTAGCAAGTTCTAAGTCAAATCCTTTGACACCCTCAGAAAAGCTAGAGTACAACTTAATGAGTGCTGAGTTTGCATTTAGGAAACAATCTAACTATGTTTTATGTTTGAGGTAGTTGCCCATTTGTTCATGGCTAATTTTGATCACTTATATGTATCAGGCTTTCAGTACAGAAGAAAAAAATTCTTGCTGTCAAAATATTTCCAGCCCTAGTAGGGAAACGACCCAGAAGATACATCAAGAAATATATCAAAATTAACTGCTCAGAGACACAGCATCACAACAGATATAGGTTCATGAGGAGACTTCTGATCCTGCTGAGTAGAACTCTGAGGGCTTCTATGAATAAAAGATGCTTATTCTGAGTTTTAAAACTCAGCAAACATCACCAGATTGATGTATCATGAAGCAAGAATAGCATGTAGGCATGGATGAAGATGTGGGAAAACAGGATATGTTTGGAAATTAAATGGAACTAAAGAAGCAAGATGGACAGAAACATCTAATTGTGAAAGAATTATTGGAACATAATTTTAGTAAGTCAGACTTTTTCCTGGCTTAAAGTTTTTTCACTCAAAGCAATTGCTGAGTATATACTCACATTCCCAGCTGTGTGCTAGACTCTGGGGGAAATAGAAGAGAATATAAATAGACATAGTGTCTATCCTTGGGGAACTGATAACTTCAGAGAGAAATGGACATTAATCAAGGACACTCACCAACAAGTATATTAACATATGACATCAGGCTATGGAAAGGCCCAGTGACATGAGGAAGTTTTGTGGCTGCAGTTTTCCTCATGAATACAATGGAAGCAATGAAGCCATCTAAGGCCTTTTTTTACATTCTGTGTTGCTGTTTGTTTGTTTGAGGCAGCATCTGTGTACACAGAGACCATACTGTACTCAAATGTATGAACTTCCTGTGTCAGCCTCAGAACTACTGAGGTGACAAATATCTGTCATATCACATACCTGGGCAAATTTTGATGTTTTCATGTCTCTAAAAATCTTATCATTTAACATGAGTTGTAGTAATTTTGGCTTCCTATTTTCATATTTTTAGAAAGGATCATTTGTCATCCTATGATTGACACTGACTCATCTTACCTTCCTAACATTTCAAGGTTGTCCAAGTGTGCAACAAGAAATGTGGAATTCGGTGGTAGGAATATTTTTTGACTTTTTGGAAAATTTCAGTTTGCAACATTAAACATAATAGAATTCCACAAGCATTCAGGGATTATTCAGCCAATGGATGTGCTTAGGAAAACAATATGCCAAAAGAGAAAGATATACCACGCACAATAGACCCAGCTCTCTTCTGAGAACATGCACTATATTGGTAACATGAAGGCCAGCTGGTACATCTGTACACATCTGGAATGACTGTGGAAACTTCCAACCACAGTCATACTTGTGGTATAAAGCAATAGAATTCGCATGGAACTTCTGGCTCAATAACGATGAAATGATGTAGAGGGACAAGTAGGAATAGTTGCCTCTGGGACTGTACTACTTAGAGCTGAGGCACCATGGACCAGTTCATTACTGTTAATGTACCTCTGTTTACTCATTTGTAAACTGAAGATGAAGAATGTTCCCTCAACTGTATGGAAGACACTTGGGGATGAAACGATAAAGGATCCGAAGTCTATTGTGGAATAACTGGAAAAAAAGAGAAAATTTAGTTTCTTTTAAAGTTGAAGATGGTCAATAGTTTGTAGATGGTATGTTTGCTGTTAGATTTAAAAAGTTGCTCTAATTACAGAATATTTTGGTTATTCTGTGCTGGTGGTTATTCATTTACTTATTTTGTAACTCAATGGGTGTATTACTGTGACACAAATGTGTGTATTTTATATGCATAAACTAATGTTTAGATCTTAATATATATTTAGAACCAATAATCTTTTTGTTCATTATATTGGTCTATGAATTTCAGAAGTTTTCACAATTGTTTGGTAAAAAGTTTATCCTAAACAAAAATGGAGTATAATTTTTTTTTTTTTTTTAGTCAAGAAGTTTTGATTGATTTTTTTTTCTCTGGAACTCTCGACTTGCCATCACATTGTAAGACTTGTTTTTCAGCACAGCAACTGGTCCTCTAGGGCATGAGAACCTTTTCAACATCTCTGTTCCTTGAGGAGCTGCCCCAGCCCTGTGAGTGCACAGGAGACATTCCTGAGAGATGACTCACATGGTGGTCTGCACTTGTTTTGTTTAGAAATGACAGTGAGTCACTGTCTGGAACTTGTCCCCACTCTTCAAAAGCCTCCAGGCCAATTTTCACTAGCCTTCTGATGGGATTTCTTCATTGCTAAGGGCCTTAGGAATAAGGAGGATAAGGTACAATTTTTTTCTACTTCTTTACCTGTCAGTTACACAGTACATGGGATGGGCTTTTCCTTGTTGCCTTCTTTTGTCCTTTTGGGAAAACACACACACCATTTTCCTCTTGAGTTTTAATACTACTGTGTCTTGGCAATAAGACATTTGCTAATAAAAGCAGTAAACTCAAGAATTCTTCTCTGTCAATTATACTTCTGATATGTATTTTGTGGGTTTCCTAAAGAAATACTATTTGGAAGTGTTACATTTTTATCGCTTAAAATGGATTTCTTCAAAAGTCAAAATCTAAGGCTAACATCTTCAGTCCCCCAAAAAATTATAAAAAGGAAAAAGAAAATTAATTATCAATTATTTTAAGTGCAATAATAGCAGACTGAGTAATGACTGCCCCTAAAAGACCTGGTATCAATTTTTGGAACCTATAACTGAAGACGTAAGTCACAAGCAATGCCACACCAGTTTGGAATTATGATTAATAGGATGGTATTTATTTAAAGGGGAAAAACTTACAGATCACAGCCCTCTGCGCAACCAGGAAGGGAGTCTAGTCACCAGCGGAGCAGGAAGAGAGAGAGGGGAGAGGGAAGTCGCTGCTTTTTTAAAGGGAGAGAGACCATGCCCCAATGGGCTGGTATCTCAGCAGCTATAGGCTGGAGGAGCGGGAGGACCTCCCGCAACATATAACTATTATTGTTTAAAGAAAAAAATGTTTCTCAAGGTATGATTAAATTAAGGATCTTGCCATGAGGACATCATATAGCTGAGTTCTGGCCATCATCACATGTGTCTTTAGAGGACAGAGAATCATGGTAGTTGAAGGAAAGGAGAATACAATGAAAATGGAGGCACAGACAAGGGCCAGACACACACGAGCCAAAGATTACTGTTCACTCCTAAAGCTGGAGTGACACAGAGCAGATCTTCTCCTGACACCTCAGTCTATGGTCCTGTCAACACCTTGGTCTTGACTGGGTCGTGCTGACTTCAGATCTCTGGACCTCAGAAGTGTGAGCGAACATATTGGTTGGGAACGGAGAACTCTGCAGTCATTTGTAACAACAGCAGGAAATGAATGCAAGTGTCCACTTGTCACGGATGCCTCCTTTAACTGTGGGAAAGGGGACTACCACCGGGAGGTACACTTTTCTATCCACCCTTCCTTGTCTGGTTGCTGGTTACCAAGATGAGGAAAAACTTTCTTACTTGCCTAGGAAGTTACACTTGATAAAAAGGGGTTTAAGAAAGACATAGGGCAGAAGAGGATATCAATATTGTGTCTCATTCACCCATCGAGTAAACATTTTATAAGTGCATTTAATATGTCAAGACTTGCTAAGACCTGTATTAAAACTGAACAAGACAGGGTGTTTATTTAAACAATGCCAAATTTATAAAAGAGATAAACACATGGATGCATAAAATGAATCACATAGAGAACACCCAGGGTATTATAAATACAGCAAAGTCATACATCTAGAGGAATTTGTGGGTTTATAAAGAAGAGGCAGTTTAATGAAAGCTCCTTGCTTTTTTTCCTAGACAGAAAGGAGTACAGTAAGGCCGGATGAATAAACTTCAGCAATCCTGCCAATGTATCCCCCACTGAGGACATCAAACAATGACTCTGTGTTTATCAAGTGGAATATGACAAATCAAGAACATTTATAAAGCCAGGTTTGCTAGGCTTTATTGATGTAAGCTATGTTTATATCTGTAATCTCAACCCTCAGGAAGCTGAGGCAGGAAGATTGCAACAAATTAATGGCCTCTTAGGGCCACACAATAAGACCATATTTTGAAAGCCAAAGGGAGGAAAATAAAATGAGGGAGGGACGGAAAGAGAGAACAAGGAAAAAGACTCAAGCTAACAAGAAACCTGACACTAGCGAAATTCCCAGGAATTCACAAGGATGACCCCAGCTAAGACCCTAAGCAGTGGTGGAGAGGGTGCCTGAACTAGCCTTCCCCAGTAATCAGATTAAAAGCTACCTTAATTGTCATCATAGAACCTTCATCCAGCATCTGATGGGAACAGATGTAGAAATCCATAGCGAAACACCAAGCTGAGCTCCCAGAATCCAGTCTAAGAGATGGAGGAGCAATCATATGAGCAAAGGGGTCAAGACCATGCTGGGGATACCCACTGAAACAGCTGAGCTGAGCTAATGGGAGCCCACAGACTCTGGATTGACAGAGAGGGAACCAGTTGAGGACGAAACTGGGCCCCTCTGAATTTGGGTGACAGTTGTATGGCTGGGACACTCTGAGAAGCCATTGGCAGTGGGGTCAGGATTTATCCCTAGTGTACTGGCTTTTTGGAGCCCATTCTCTTTGTAGGGATACCTTGCTCAGCCTAGACATAGTGGTAAGGGCTTTGGTTCTGTCTCAAAGTGATGTACTAGACTTTGTTGACTCCCAATGGGAAGCCTTAGCCTCTCTGAGGAGTGGATGGGGATAGAGTAAAGGGGAGGGTAGAAGGAGCAGGAGGAGGGGAGGGAGTGGGAACTGGGATTGATACGTAAAATTTCAAAATAATAATAATAATAATAATAAATTTAGACCCTTTGTCTAAAAAAATCAAACAAATAGAGCAATCCCTAGTCATGAAGGGCTTTATAGGCAGATACCAAGATGACTGTCACACTGCAAGCTGAATACTATTTCAATCAAAAGGAAAGGTATTTATTACCTGAGTTTTTCCAGTGAAATTTTTACCTGGAAAAAAGTATTATTTTTATTATATTTAAAACACACTGATGGAGCTACAGAACTCTCTTTTCATTACTATGAATGCACATGTGTGTGCTCTGTGTGTGTGTGTGCATATGTGTGTATGCTTCTGTGTGTCTGGGGAGCCCTGAGGTTGCTGTCTTTCTTGATTGTTCTCCATCACTTTTATTTTATAAGTCAAACTGTATTAAACACACCTGTCACAAATGTTTATGGCTTTTCAGGCCAGACATGGGCAGACAAGTATTAACACAATTTAGGTACTTTCGAATTCCCTTTATAGGTGGACTACAAAATCCAGTGGAGTCTGTAATTGATGCTCTGAACAGGAGACGTTCAGAATGAAGGCAGACATTACAGGCAAGCCTTGTTCAACAACTTTTCAGAAGCTTCGATTGGCTTCCAGGAGAGGAAATGCAATGAGAAGAATTATCAGTCTGAAAAACCATAGTCTTCTAGAGAAATGGCTGCTGCCTGTTGGGGACGATCATCTCAGTTCTGTCCCTGCAAAACTCAGTCACTTAACACATTAGTTCAAAGGATTTCAGGAGGTCAGTTCCAAACAAGTATCTTCTTTTAAAGGAGTTAAATCTCTTAATGGTAGAGGGTAAGGAAGACATAAAAAATAAGTTTTGAGTTTTCGTACACCACAAGGCATTTTGTGCTAAGGTGGCCAAATGTATCAGCATCAGAGAATGCCACCTGGGATACAAGAACCTTTCAAAACATGGAGAATAAGGTGTTTCTTCCATATCAATACAACTGGGTAGACATTTTGTTAGCAACACATTTCCCACCCTGCAAGCAATAAAGTGTGTTCTGTGTGTTAACAGCATGGCTTAAAACAAAGCAGCAAATCAAAGTTCTGCATTTGCATAACACTTGATAACAATAGTATTTCAAACTCTACAGTCACCAGAAGCACACAGCTACCAAAAATTCAGACAGTTTCCTGGACACCCCAAGCCCCTCAACTTTCTGTGCTGTTCAGCTTTTGCATGTCCACTTTTACAGGATTTTTTTTCTTATCCTTGCCAATCTCAGCTTTCTCCTTTTCCCTTGGGACACTGTCCCTCTCTTCTCTGCAGTGGCCTTTGTAAGCTTATGCTTTGGATTTGGAGGAGCAAGTTTCACAGATAACCTTGAAGATAGATAAACCTCAACTTTCACTTGGGGGCTTTGTCTCCACTAGCGTTCTTTTGGGCATAGCTGTGGAAACAAAGGTAAGTGTTGACTTAGCAGATAGAGTGGCCTTTGGCTTTGGACTTTCTCATTTCTTCATGACACTGCTCCTGCACCATATTTTTTTTAAAGAGAGGGTTACTCCTTGAACTGGAGTTCACTGCTGACTGGGCTAAACTGGATGGCCAGTAAACCTCGGGGATATTTTTGCCTCTGCCTCCCCAGTGTTGAGATTAAAAATGTAGGCTCCATTCATAGTTTTTTACCTAGGTGTAGGAAATGGAAGTTAAGTCTTAATGCTTTAGTAATCATATTACCATATTTTTTTAGTTCCAGATAGCAGAAGCTACTTTCATTGAACCTTCTGGCCTAGAGACAATTTCATTGCAAAGAACCTGGTCAATGGTTGTTCTCACATAACACATTAGTAACTCTGTCTCCTGGGGATGGCTTGCTGTTGTATTTTTTTGTTTCATTGCATGTCAGTGAAAGCACTTAGATTCTATAACCTCAAAACAATAGAAGTGATTTGAATAATCAACTTTGGGGTGCAGCATTCTCTGGATTACAGGTTGGATTATTGGCTACCCTTTTTACATAATTAATGTAAGTAAAAAATCTTCTTTAGCTTTTGTTTCTTCATCTTTAGAGGAGGTAAGCTCCACAAAGAGTTCCAATGAGAACTTTGGTACAGATGCAAAGGTCAGTGTCTGAAATTTAGCAGGAACATGTTTAGATTAGTATGGTCATCTAGAAATGATGTCTTTTATGTTTTTGTCCTTGTTATTATTTTTTTTTCTGAAAGTAGCTGAGCCTTTAAAACTTGTCTTTTATGAAATTAATCTTTCAAACCGTGTGGTCTTCTCAGCACATTGCAGAGACATGACTACTTTGACTTCCTATAGGCCTGGCCCCATTTATTGAATGAGAGCACAAGAGGCACATGCCTGGTCTTTTTCAGAGGCGGCACTGCTGGGGGTTTCCACGTGTGACTTCCCTGCGTCCTTAGGTATAACAATGCCAATAAGACTTTAGTAATGACTTACCCATAATATGGTCCCAAACTCCAGTTGGGGAAGTTTCCTGATTCACTCATGCTTGCGACAGATTATATATTCAAATGAGATGATGGAAAGACACGTGTGTGGAAGTCAACCAAGACCTGATATGGATCTTTTCTAGCTGTTTTCCAACTGAAGACTGAAATCATTATATGGTTTCTTAAATTAATTCAAATAAGGACACTGCATGAAGAGAGCGTGATTTTATTAAAATTTAGATTCAACTTTATGCCACGGCCAGTGTGATAAATTTGTTTTATTTTAAAAGAAAAATCTTGCAAATCACACGATTAAGTCAGGCATGTCAAATGACTTTCTGGCACCTGTGAAGAATATTAATAGTCACTGAACATCGATTATGCTACCCACATTATTTCACGCGGTTAACTGTTTAATTAACTATGCCCACTGCACCCTCCTTAGCGTTCCTTGAACTTCTGGTATAAGTTTGAGAGGTTTTCTTTTTTACTAAGTTGGCTTTGCAATTAGGCAGCTTAAAGAGTACACTCCTAGAGAGAATCCGGGCCTCCCTAAAACTCCCGATAATGACGTCAGTGTTAACGCTTTGCCGGCGGCCTGGTTTGTGGTTAGCAAAGTCTAGAAAGCTTTTTTTTTAATTTTTTTATTTTTTTTTTTTTAATGGTTTTTTCGAGACAGGGTTTCTCTGTGGTTTTGGAGCCTGTCCTGGAACTAGCTCTGTAGACCAGGCTGGTCTCGAACTCTCTGGTTTTGGAGCCTGTCCTGAAACTAGCTCTGTAGACCAGGCTGGTCTCGAACTCTCTGGTTTTGGAGCCTGTCCTGAAACTAGCTCTGTAGACCAGGCTGGTCTCGAACTCACAGAGATCCGCCTACCTCTGCCTCCCGAGTCAAGATAAGATGGGATGGGCCAGCGAGAAAGGAGAAGCAAAGAAGAGACTGGCCTACAGCTGTGAAGTGGTATTTGTTTGTAGGTAGGGCCGCTCACCTAGGACTGGCGGGACAGAGGAGGCTAATACACAGAAGGCTACTTCCGCTCAAATTTCCTTACCAAGTTTCCTTCTTTCTGCTGAACTTTTTTTTTTTTTTTTGAGGGGGAGGGGGGGACAGAATCATTCCTAAGAAAGTAGGTGTGCGCGCGCCTGGATGCAGAGATCCTTCCCACATTTCCGATTCTCGTTCCCACATCTGGGGGCGGGGGTATCGTCTGCAGCTGGACAGGCGGGGCTGGAAGCTGCAGGGGACGCCTCCACCTTCCCACCCGGGACGTCCTGAGCCGCCACAACAACAGGCTCGCGCGAGACAAAGGAGCCGGCACGGGGCGGCGCACGGGGCCAGGGGGGACGCGGGGAGGCGAGGGCGCGGCGCGGGTGGGAGCCGGGGCGGAGACCTCCTGCCCGGCCTCCGGACTCGGTCCAGCCTTTGACCCTCGGTCCCCCGCGGCCCCCCTGCAGGCCTCGCCCAGGCAACCGCTGCCCCGGCCTCAACTCGCCCCTTTCAGCCCCACGCACGGAGCGGAGCGCAGCACCCGGGCGCCGGCGGCATGGCGGTGTCCTGGAGCAGCTGGCTGGCCAACGAAGGGGTTAAACACCTCTGCCTGGTAGGATGGCGGGCCAGGCTGGCTTGGCGCTCTGTCTGTCTCGCAGCGAGTTTGATTCATTCTTGGAGTGTGCACGGGTGGCATAAAAGAAGTGGAAGTTTGGGACGGGGGGGAGGAGGAGAGTTGTTTCAGACTTTTTCACCTAGTCTCAACTTTTACGCATTACTGAAGATAACTCCTTCCTGCTCAACCTAGAGGAACTTCACTACAGAGTGATGGAGAGTCTACGTGGAGGAAGGGGAAGCCAAAGCGGCTTTTCCTTAGCCTTTCAAAGGCTTGCCTCCTTTACTCTTCCAATTGCTTTAGTTCCCTTCTGCCATGGTGATGTCTGATATCTTAGTCTCAGTTTGCTCAGGAATGGATTTACCATCAACCTTTATTTCAGGTGCAGAGTCTGGGTAAGGTCAAATGAGGGTCCTTAGAGTGGCTTTTCCACTTTCTGATTGAGCATGCTTTCGGTGAATGCTGAGGTTGCATGTACAGGGCTTCTATGGAGTTGTGATTTTTTTTTTTTTTGTAATTTTTGCTCTCTTCTTGACTGCTCTAGCTCATTTGGCTGTCCCTAAATGTCCTGCTTTTCTGGAAAACCTTCCTGCTGTACAACCAAGGGCCCGAATACTACTACATCCACCAGATGTTGGGCGTAAGTGAAACTGGGGTGTCCTGGAGGAGTGGGTTTAAGGGAGCAGACAGCTACAGAGCTTTGTCAGGCTGCCCATTTCTCAGAGTAATACTTGTGTAAACACGTTTCTCTCAGAAAGCGGTTCTCTAAGGACCAGGGGTAGTATCTGCTAAAGTGGGGCGAATGAACCTGTCAGACCAAGCTATTAGTGCCTGAAGGAAATTGCTGCTTTTTTGTAAACTGCACCAAGGAGCCCTGAAGGGTTTGCTTCTCCAGGAGGACCAACCTACAACAGGCTGTTAGTCTACACTTAGCAAGGCTTTCTGCCTGCACCCAAGTCTGCCCAGAGCATTTCAGCTGTTTTACTAACACTCACAAAGTGAGCTGTTCCTTACTTCTGGGTAGGTCTCGGCTGGTGGCCTTAGGTGACTGGCTGGATATGGTTTCGTCTGAGGACACTATCATACAAGCCTCTGCTGTGGTTTGTTTCATGTTGATGTTTCTCTTGGTTGTGCTTCTCATATCCCTCTCCCGTTCCATGTCCACCTTACCTGACCCTGTGAATGTCAGGATTCCTCAAGGACATCTTACTCTGTATAAGGAGACAGAATTTTTGTATGCCACCACCAAATTAGAAATGTGTTGTATAATCCCAGGGCAGCCGATCTATCATCGTCACTCAAAAGAGGAGACTTACTGCTTTGATTGTTATAAATATGTAACTATCTAAAAAAACTAACATCACTTGAGATGAGCTCAGGGTAACTAGCTCCCTCCTGTGCCTAACATACACATGCTCATGCTTTAGCCTTAGTACTCAGAGCCAGTCATTAGCACATGCCAAGCCTGCAGTTAAGTTCAACTAATGGTTATTTTACAAAACAGACTACTGTATTTGTTATTGGTGATGACATCTTTTAACATTTAATCGCTCTAGTTTTAAGTATTGGGTTCAGAAAAATAGTTTAAAAAAAAAAACAACAAACGACCTCTTATTGAAGAATTCTGAATTTAGCATGCTTACCTTTCTTTCATCCGTCCAATTTTGATCTAGTTATTCAGGACTGTCCTTCAAATTGCTTTTTAAATGGACACAGGGATTAAAATCTTCACTGATTTTTAAATGCCTCACACTCTAATGTAAACCAGCAACAAAACCCTATAAGCAAACAAAAACAAGCAAATAACTGTAGTCTAATAAAAAAATTAAGAAACTTTTCTCCCATGAATTCCCAAGAATGTTCAGCCTTTCATACCCATTTCTTGAAAACTGTGAATTAATAAGTTATAAATATTTAAATGTGAGGCTTATTTCTCTTAATACATAACTTGGGGGACCACTTGGAAAAAATCCTGAGAACTACACTAGCAGAATATCTTCTGATTAGGATGCTTTTGTTACTATATAAATCTACGACCTGCAAAAGCCATAACTCCTCTTTGGGTTTTTACTCTAACACAGAGACAACATTTAGCAATTAGCAAACTAATTTTGTAAAAATCCAACAAGGTAGTCTTTATGTACTTGCATGCTGTGTAATTTAACTTCAAATTGATGCTGGTGGCAAGTCAAATATGATTAAGATGGCGTGTTCAAGCACATGCACAAAGGAATAGACAAAATCCAACATATTTGAAGGACATATTAAGGTATGATCCACTTTTCTATCTTCATTCTGTATTAGTGCTTTTGAGCCAATGATGTTACAAATCAGAGAAGTCCAAGAATTATTGGTGCATGGCATGGACTGGATACATGGGTGAAAGACTCAACTACTACCTTAGCTTTCTTGGAAACTCCAGACTAATCATAGTGGGTGGAGCTACCTATGCAGGCCTCAACATCTCAACAAAACTCCTTGTAGAAAGGAATGGTTTTTCTTGGCACTTCTCACTTTCTGAAAATTACCTGTTGTGAATTCTGTAGTCTTAATCATCTAAGCTATTTGTAATAGATATTTCAATTTACATATTAGTTTCTAATGAACAAGGACTTCCACCCGTAGTAATACTGTGTACTTTGTAGAGGCATATGTAATGTGACTTTTGTCGATAGTCTTTCTGGGCTTACCTTTCTCGACTTACAAAGATGGGGTATGGTATTGTAGCGGAAGAACTTACAGTTTCTTCTCTATTACAAATACGGTGCACCGATGAGATACAATTAATTTTAAAATGCACATTTTGGTCTCCATGTTTTATATCTTTTTCATATTACTTGTTTAATGAGCTAAAATTATATATGTGAAACGGTTCCACGATGACAGGAATCTAGAAATGCTGAGGGCTGTACAGGTATTGTGGTGTTTTAAGTCACCTTCAGGTAAACAATAGGTTTAAACAAAACCAACAAAAGAACATGGTGATATTTCTAGAAATCATTTCCATTGCTTTAAATCGCAAATGGAGACTGGAAGATGGCACTTGTCCTGTAAGCACGAATTCCCGAGTTCAAATGCCCAGCAGACACATACAAAGTAAGGAATAACCACAAGCTTCTATAACCCCAGTGCTGTGGGAAGCGGACATAGCAGGAACACTGAGAATTGCTGGATGTTAGCCCAGCTCCAGGTCAGTGAGAGTCCCTGTCTCAAGGCAATGAGAGGGATAGAGCCAGACATCTGGTATTTACATACATGGGCTCATGTACTCAGACACAGAAGCTTACAGATCACACACTCACTTAGATACATAAACAAACACATACCAAAAAGGGAAAAAAAAAGCACTAAGGGAAATAAACCCATTCTCCAAACATTTTGATAATAACATTAAGTGCACAGTTGCTCTCATTTATCTGTAAAATGTAGTAACAAAGGTATCCTGGTATCATAAGCTGTAAGGAACCACTGATCCTAAGTACTTATCCCAATGGTTAATATTTTTTTTATCAATGTTGTTCAATAGAAATATAATGCACGACAAAGTAAAACGCTGCAGGAATTAACTGAAAAATACCTTTAGCTCAGTAAACACAAAGTATCATTCTTTTGACATATATTCATTATTTAAAAAAAATCAAAGTGATATTTGACAGTTTATCTTGCCAAATATTTGTATATTTGTAATAGAGTATGCATTCTGTTCTCTTTTGAGTTATAATCTCATATTGATTTACAAAATTACTAGACTTATTTAGACTTTACAAAGTTCATAGATAATAAGCAGATTCACACACATAAATACACACACATAGAATTATCTATGAACTTTGTAAAGTCTAAATAAGTCAAGAACAATGGCAATGGGTTTTTGATCCTACTGCACATACTGGCTTTGGGGGAGCCTAGGCAGTTTGGATGCTCAACCTACTAAACCTGGATGGAGGTGGGAAGTCCTTGGACTTCCCACAGGTCAGGGAACCCTGATTGCTCTTCAAGCTGATGAGGGAGAGGGACTTGATCGGGGGAGGGGGAGGGAAATGGGAGGCGGTGGTGGGGAGGAGGCAGAAATCCTTAATAAATAAATAAATTAAAAAAAAATTTCTAATATCGCACATGAGCAGGATCAACTTTAAACTTAAAATATAGGAGTCAGGTGCTTGTGGCATGTACCTGTAGTGTCTATAGTCTTAATTACTTAAGAAGCTGTAGCAGGTGGGTTGCTTGAACTCTAGGTAGCATGGTAGTAAGACCCTGTCTTGAGAATAAAAGTTAATAAAATCACTGAACAAACACAACAAATCAGTCCCTTATTAATCCTAGGCACAATTAACATACCAAATCACCAGATGTGGCAAGTGGTTTGTTTTGGACATTTTAAGTAACAACCTTAGAGGTAGAATATTCTTACCTGGATAGTCATGTGACCTTACCACTCACCAAACTAGTTCAGTTACACATGTCTCTGGGACCAATGAGATGGTCAAAAAAAAAAAAAAAAAAAAAAAACCCAAACCAAACCAAAACAAAACAATTCATCTAGATCTGAATTTTGGTGTCTTCCTAGTTCCTTCTCCACTGAACAGAAATTGACACTGAATAGGATGGTGTGGGATGTAATAATTATTGGTCTGAACCATAAAATACTTCTTAGAGATCTAAACTTGCTGGTGAGAGCTGGTTAGCATTATGAGAAAACCAATTCGCAAAACTGGAGTGTTGGTTTTTATGATCATGTGGTTGTTTTTAGAACAAATTTAAAGGTTAGGAAACTTCTGACAGAGAAGAACCACTGGAAGATTAAGTAAAGGTGAGATTAATATGCTTTGGTAGGATTTCTTAGGATTATTTGTTCCTAGACTGAGAGGCAACCTTATCACGGCTGGTTTATGCTCAAATTAATGTCTTAATCAGATCATGCACGCCTTTGGAGATGTTTAATTGTGACAAGCTGCATTTTGGAAACAGCCAAACAAACAAATAAGTAAAACCAAGATAACTTCATCCAATCTCCCATAGCAACTTTTAAAATAAAGGATACTTCTGAATGTTTAAGGTGAACTCTGTTTCCATTTATTTTTTTAAGGATGTAAAATGTGGTTACTTTTTTTCCCACCACAATAATGAATACCAATGTGTTATGAGCCACCCTGAGAAAATTAGGTTTGTGCCTTTAGTTGGTATAAAAAAAAGTCATTTTTTATAGTATTAGATTTAATAAACACAATTTCTTTCCAATGTATCATGTGTCAAAAAAAAAAAAAAAAGAATCTGGACCGAGTGATGTAGCTCTGTGGTCCAGTGCTTGCCTAATATACACAGTGCCCTGAGTGCTATCACCTGTCAAGGGTGTTTTTTTTTAATTGCTATAAATAATATAATGTGAATCAAACATATATCTTCTAATAACAGATCGAGTTGTCTCAATTTTCTATATTGTATTCTCTACAAATTAATTTCTTGGTGCAAAATATTTTCTCTGTAATTGTTCTTAGGCTATGATGAGAACTTTTTTTCCCTTCTTTTCCCCACAAATATGTTTGAGATCTACTGCAGTGATCTTTTCCTTTGGAAAGCCTTAACTGAGATTTCCATGTTGAAAGAAAGTTGTGAGTGTTCTGACTCTTTTTAAATCTCTAGTGATAGCCAAGAGCATTTACCATCTCTTGGTGCCTAGGGCTATTCCATAACGTTTTAGGAGGCAGCTCTCTCCCTGTTCCCAATGGGGTCTGTGGTCTCCAGGTGAAAAGACCTGGGGTTTCAAGTCAGTGTTAGTTTCACAGCTTTGAATCTGCTGAGGAAGGAAATATATGTTCTTTGAATTTCCAACCCAAGAGGGCTTAATCATTAACTTTTCCCCTTATTCTATAAATTATAAAAGTCTCTGTCTAGACTTAGCCATGCATGGATTGAGCTTTCAGCTCAGAAATATTTGTAGGCAAGAGTTTTTGTTGATGTTGAAATGGGAGACCCTCATCACTGACCAGTGAGAGGGTCTTTATTACATTACTTTGACATCAGTCACATGTTCTTTATCTGCTCTTACTAGATAGCAAATTTTGGCATTTATTTTTTTTTTCTGAGACTGCATGGCTTCAGAGTCACTGTGTAGCCATGCCCTAGTGATCTTTTCTTTGAGTACTGTAATAACAGCCATGTACCAGTGGTACCGTGTGTTTGCATGCCTTATCGTAGATTTCCTTTTTTATTTTCCAAAATAAAAAATTGGAGTTTGAAGTGGTTCATTCACTGTCGTCTACTGAATCAGTGGCCTGAACACTATTTAACCTATTGATTCTCAGGCCATATTTAGCCCCGCTGGAATAAACAGCATTAATTGGACTGTCAAGATGGCTATATACACTAGGCAACTTAAGTTAGAGCTTTGGTTGCACATGCGGAATCTCTGACCTCCAGTCCCATGCTGTGGCACATCCCACCTTCCCTCATCACACACACATATCATGTATGCTCACACACATCTACACATGCATAAACAATAATAATAGCCGAAATCAAAGAAAGAGAACACATTAAACTCCACACTGCGTGGCTACTAGCTTTTTATTTTATATGAAATGATACTTGAACACACATGACAGTTGAGGAAGCTTAGTGACTTGCCTTCGGGGTAAAATATATTTTCGGCCTTGAGCTTATTTTTGATTCTTCTGAAATTGTTAAAGAAGTATGAGATATTTTATGTAGATTACTCCTAATTCCACATATCGGAAATTTAGGGCTAAATCTTTAACCTCTGCTATGTATCTACCACATCATTCATTTTTATAAATATACAAAACCGCATTAAAGTGGAAGCTGAGATGATCTTAAACATTTTCAAATCTGTTTTCTTCATTTTGTGATGGAAGTAGTAATATCAATAATATTGTGTCATTGAAGACTAGTGGAATCTAGACCATAAATATATCATTTCATTGATTAATTATTTAATCTTTTAAATTAAACCATGAATTAGAGGTTTTTCAGTTTTTTGTTTTGTAGCTGAGAAACTGAATTATAGACTCTTTGACTTCCTAGTCATGCTCTTGGACTATAGCCCAGTGTTTCGAGCGGTGAATTTTCCTTCTTGCTTTTTTTAAAACTAGCTAACAGATAAGAACTGAATATATTTATTTTTCCAACATATTGTTATATATAGAATGGATCAATGAGATATTTGATATATACATTATTGTATCATTTTTAAGGTCAGAACAGAATTCTTTTTTCGCAGTGTTCAAGAATATGATAGTTAGCTGCTATAGTCATCATAATGTCTAATATATCTTGAGCTCCCAAAAATCTTCAGTTACTTCCTAAATAGCTGAAAATTTGCATTTTTGAACGCTAGCTTTACCTATTGCCTCTGTCCTGGAAATCATTATTCTGTTCTTTGCTTCCGTGTGATTTTTCTTAGATTCCCAACAGAAGTCAGAGCATCTGGTGGTGTTTGTCCTTCTGTGCCTTACTGGTCTCACTTTGCATAATAATCTCCAGGTTCTCCCGTCACGTTGTGCGAGTGACAGGATTTGCCTTGCATTTTGTTTAAACACAGAATACAATTTCATTGTACATGTTTTCTTTATGTGTTCATCTGGTGACAAAACTTGACCCATTGGTTTTTGGGCTCATCTGTATCTATGCACGGCAGTATCAAGGTGGACCACGCGTAATTGCCATTTTTGTGAGTCAGTAACAATTAGATATCAGCTGTTTTGTTCAGTTTAACCTGTAACAACAGCTACTATTTATCGGTCACACACAAAGTCACAGGTACAGTTCTTGGCACATTTGTTTTTAAACGTATCCAATCTTTATATTTAATTGAATTTTTATAACAGCCATAAAAGATAAGAATTCCAACACAATAAAATTTGGAAATCTTAGGTTCACAGTGGTTGGATAATATTCTGCAGATCACGGTAGCTAAGAAATGTCAAAGTCCAGTCGGAGCCCTCATTGGAGTGACAGGGAAAAACGCATTCTGCTCATTCCTTCTATAATTCAGAGTTCTCGCATAGACTGTGTTACACATGGGATTCTCTTGTATTTTTGTATGTAGACTGTATGCGTGTGTCTTGGGGTTGGGGAGACACATGCCGTGGCACATGTGTGGAAGACAGTTTGTAAGAGTGGTTTCTTTCCTGCTAACGTATGCATGCCTTGGAGAGGTAAAGCTGATGCCACCAGGTTTGGTAGGGAGTGTCTGTATTTGCTGGGCTCTCTCGGAAGCCTACATTCTCTGTCCTTAACTGAGGTTCATATGCATCCTCTCCCAATGGTCCTGAATGGGATTTTTTTGGATGTTTGTTTATATATTATGCATTATACCTTTATCTTTGTCAATAAGTACTTGAATCAAACGTAAAGACTACTATATTATTCTGAAAATATTTTCAATATTTATTTATTTTATTTTGTTTATGAATGATTTGTCTGCCTGTATGTCTGTGTGCTACTTACATCCTTAGTGGCCACAGAGGTCAGAAGGCAGCATTGGATTTCCCGGGACTAGAGTGTTAGAAGGTTGTGAACCACCTCGTGGATGCTAGGAATCAAACCTGTGTCCTCTGCATGAGGAGCAAGTGCTCGTAACCCCTGAGCTGTCTCTCCAGCCCTACTACCTTTACTTCGAATAATGTTCTTCGGTGATCCTTATACTTTCTTCATGTCCTTGAAAACCGAATAAATGAACTCTCCAGGAGCAATAGGACCAGCATTTCATTTTGATAGCTTAAATGGCATTGAATGTGACTTCAGGGAAGGAGCTTTGTGGATTCTGAAGGGCTGTTTGGTTTCACGTGCAGCAGAGGCCCTAGATCCGTTCTATTGAGAATTAGTCAGCCTGTGGAAACGTGAGGGAAGACAGTAGTACTGTGATGTGCCACAGAGACTAAAGGGATTCTTACAGTCTTCCTGTACTCGGAGCAAAACTGAATGTGGAAAGCCAATCTTCTAACTTCTAGTCAGTGTTTCTTTATGTCCATCCTGCTAACTACTGAGTTTGCCATAGTAACAATTTTTAAAATCCCAGAGCTAATTCTGGAGAGGAAGAATAAAGATTTCTTTGTACTTACTTATTACAAAAACTTAGAATTCTATGGAGATGAATTTAAATAATGGTTCAGGCTTTATTTATTTATTTATTTTTTTTGAGACAAAGTTTCTTTTGTAGCCTTGGCTGTCCTGGAACTTGCTCTGTAGACCAGGTTGGCCTCAAATTCAAAGAACATGTTCAGGCATTTTTATGCATTTAGGATTTGGGTAAACTAATGTTCTGAGAAATCTAATCTTTGAAATGAAATTTAGGTATTGAAGATTGCATTAAAAAAGGCAGGTGCAATGCTTAGCATCTGGTACATAAATGCTTAGAGTATAAGTATTGCTATAAATACTATATAGTAGTATTTAGTATTGTTGGCAGTGACACTGTAGATACCATTAAAGAGTAATATTTTGTATTATTTATGTTTATAAGTATACATGCTAAATGGAGTTCAATGACATAGAGATGGGGGGGATTTGCTGAGCATGCAGTATATGGCTTGCAAGGCATATTGGTTTGTCCCTTTATCCATTATTGTAGTGCTTATAGGATGCTTAGTAAATAGATACGCAGTAATGAGGCTGTTTTTCATTGGTCAGCCGGAACCTTTGATTGACCACTGCTTTCTTCCCTGCTTCTTTTTGAGAGGAGAAAGATATGTGTTGTTTTTGGCAATTGTCGCAAAGTTTGTAGGAACTTGACTGATTGTTGGGTAGAATTTCTGTTTGAGGTAGAAGATTTTTTTTTAATCAGGAAGTCATTAAGAAGACCTATTACTATTATTAACTAAAGTTTTTTAGCAAATAAAAAATATAATTATTTCATGATATTGTTCTGATTCTTTAAACAAAGTTAAAGTAACAGAGCATTGTTCATGGAAGTCTACTTATGGGCTTGAAATTGGTCTATATTCTTACTATATATTTTTTTTAAAGTCCTGAATCTTCTTCAACACAGGTCCTATTCATAAGAGGAAGTTAAGAAAAGAATTTAAACATGAAGGTCACTGTGTTATTTTTAAACTCTTGAAAGATGTCAGTTTCCTTCTTTCCTGTATTCTCTTCCTTTACAACCTTATATAGTAATTCATGTTACTACTCGGTACCCGGAAAAACACAAATATGTTCTAGTCATATCCGTGTTACACAGCACATTATGACACGATAGTCAAGTGTTTGGAGGAACTGAACACAGCACAGATGTGAAAGATGTCATATAGTGTTTGTGTCTCTTAGCAGGCAGCAGGTTCTAATTACCATAGTGCCATGGCATGACACTCCTGAAGGTCATTAAGAAAGGTTTGCAGAAAGCAATAAGAGAAGGGTTTTCCTTCCTGAAGGAAAACTGGAGTTAACGTCAATGTCAAATACACCCCTTACATATACAGAAGTCCCTTCTGAAGAGTGACTTTGAATGCCTGTGCCATGTTTTAGGTAATAAGGAAACTTGTTTAACAGCAAGTTACTCGCTTAGGAAATACTCAGCACCTAGAGCCTACTTCTCTTTACACTTTCATATACTATACAATTTTCTCTGTGATAAACTTAAACACTGTGACATAGCATTTCTTATGAAAATAACTTCTTTCCTGTATTGGCAATGGGACCAAGGGAACGGTGTAAGGAGTAAGTAGTATATGGATTTTGATTGTGTGTATTGTTAGAAATTAGAAAGCTGAATTTGACAATGGTTTCTATGATACATTTTTTTCAATATATTGTCTTATATGGTCAAATTTATTTCTATGGCTCTAGAAATTCTTAAAGACAGCTATCTATCTATCTATCTATCTATCATCTATCTGTCTATCTATCTATCTATCTATCTATCTATCTATCTACCTATCTATCTATCTATTAAAAGTAACATGTAGTAAAGGCAAAATGAAATGAATTATGTACGTAGAGTAAAGCATTTTATATCTCTGGGATTAAAAATAGATTTTTAAATTAAGATTTGTTTAAGAAATAATTTTAGATGATGCCTTTTTTGACCTGATTCCCTTTTCTCTTGATAAAATTTTCAATTTCATGACTTCAAATTACAAGTAACCACATTTAGTGAAACTTGGGAAGCTCAGTTCAGCTGGAGGGAAACAGCCTGACAGTTGTTCTGGCAGATTTCTAGTTTCTCCTTGTTTGTCCAGCTCCTTCCTCGGTGTGCTTTGCCTGTGTGCCTTCCTCTCACCCTGCCATCCCTGACTTCAAGGTGCATGATGGTGCCCTAAGCAAAGAGGGTTTGATATGAAACTTGAAAGTAAAAAGTAGTACCTGCGGGTAGAGATGAGCTGATGAATTAGGGTCATGAGGCTGCTTTTGTCTACCCCACTGATATTCCTGGCTCATGTCACCTTCTAAGTTACGTGGGCGTTTTGAGCTGTGTCAGATATTCTGGTTTGGAGAAACATGATTTTCAAATTCCATTTTCAAAATACATTGAAGTAGACAAAGTGAAAAATATCTTTTCTTTTCTTCCCCCATAGTTCATAATATCTAAGGGGAGCACCTGACAAACATCAGTGGTTTGTATTAATGTCTTTCAGCTGGCATGGAATGACTCTCCTTAAACCACAAGAATGTAGGATTTCCACACAAGGTTTCAGTCTCTATTTGAGAGATAAGGTGGTGTTTGCTCTTGGGAGTTGTCTGTATCCCATTTGTTACATCTCATTCTTCTTTTCTTTAGCGTTGAATACCGTCTTGGACTCTAGAAACTTTCACTGAAACAACTATTTAGATGTTTGAATTTTGTACATCTTTTCAAACGTAAGATAGAAAATCTAATTCTTTGTAAAGTTTAGTTGCTGGTTCAAACTGGAATCATTTTTTTAAAAAGTTTGTTTGAATAAAACTGGTCTATTCTTGTAGTTGAATATGTCAAATGTAAGGAGAAAAAATGCATTTTAAAGGAAGATTTTTAGATATATAAAATTTAATTTGTTGAAGTCTTTTTGACATCCATTCTAACTTCTGTTGAAATGAGGTGTCTGCCATTAATGTTTTCTGAGCATGATGTGACTCTTAGTTCAAAAGTCAAATACGGAAATACCTATAGACATCAAGGGTATCAATGGTAATGGTAGGATATTGCACAAGTACCCTAAATTTTTGAACGTTGACCAAGTTGTGAGCTTCAAATTATACTTTATATAAAATTTATTAAAACTACAGGGTCTGGTTCTTCAATTTCCAGTTGAAAATGTAAGTACCCACATTGGCTTTTAATTTTAGAAAGACTATGGGAAAATTTGAAAATGTATTAATGACGAGGGATGAGGCAAGGGTTTGGGATGGTGGCTTTGGATGAAGCGTGCCTGCGAAGTCACTCTACAGGTGATAATTGTTGTCAAATATGGTATGTCTATCCTTGAGAAAATCTGGGCCCTGCTGAGTTTTCAAGTCGGTCATGCTCAGCAAAGTCAGTTGTACTCCTAACCATTCCCAGCTCCCAGATCACTTATGATGAAGGAAGGAAATTTAGCAGTGTTATATAATCAACTTCTCTAATTCTTGAAGCTTTTTTTATATCTTTAATAAAGACTTAGATGTGGGCACAAACATCATCATCCACAAAAGAGATCATCATATCATAAAAAGAGATGATTCATCTCACTAATGTCTTTCAGCCAAATAAGTGAAGCCACTTCATGGGTTTCCTGGAAGTGTTTTTGTTCCTTAAAGCCAGGTGAAGGTGGTGTTTAATGCTCTTTAACTTCTTCGGTTCTAAGTCTTAGAAGCCAGTGACCTCAATTGAGGCCACAGGTGTTACCCGAGATCCACATTTTCTTGCTTGGCAGCTGCTGATCTTTTCCTTCAACAGCACTGTCTGTAGAAGCTCATGAACATGCTTATATGCAACCTTGAATTCCAGCCCTGTTGAACTTTAACTTTCCCAGACAGACACAGTCTAGAAGTGAATCACGTTGTCATAGCGGTTGGATACGTTAAAAGACAAGCTAGATACAACCTGACAGAAATATCAAGCTCTGATACTGTTTTCCTCTGTACTTTAAAGAAAGAGGCTTAAATTCTTATGTAATAGCTACATGCTCCATTGACTTGTAATAAACGTTTATGAGGAAAAACCATGCTTGCATTGAACATAAAAGGATCTTCACTTTTAGAAAGAATGGAAAAAAATACACTAGCATTCAACACAGGAACGATTTAAGTTGGCAATAAGGAAATCTGGATATAGAGTAGGATAGGTTCTTGCTGTTTGGTTATATATTTATTTTTATGAGGAAACAATTCTTAAGCCTGTTCTATTTATTCATTTAGCGTGCATGCCTAAATAGTTTGTCTGTGAGTGTAAATGTGCGTGAACACTTTTGCACACGGGCAGAACCCAGAGACTGGAATCAAGGTGTCTTCCTCTGTTGCTCTCCACCATATTTTTTGAGACAAGGTCTCACACTGAACCCGGAGCTCAGTGATTGACAAGAATGTCTGACCAGGAAACTCCAGGGATTTACCTGTCTCTTCACTCTGGCACTAGGGTTACACACAGCAATGACTACACTCAACTTTTAACAAGACCCTGGGCAGGGAGCCTAGGCCCATGTGCTATGGTGGCAGGCATGTTGCTGACTGATCTCCCATCAGCTATTTCTCTGGAAATGATCACTTGTTTTGGAGATTTTCTTTTCCCTTCGCACTGTTTAAACTGAGAAACGGTGTCAGCTGGAGTCAAATATTACGGGAAAGTTTGAAGTTTCTAGGGCAGCTGGAAGACAGAAGCCTGTTAGCATTATTTGGCCTCAACTATAGTTTATTACAGCCTTAAGGATGTCCACTTTCATTTGTTTTATAAGAAGTGATGATTGGAGAATATACATTTTTAAACAATTAATCAATATGGATTATTTCCTAGTTGTCCACCACATGCCATTTATAACTGACTTGGTGAAGCCTTATCAAAATCATTGTTGTTTAATCTGATTTTTAACTAACTCATAACTGAATGCCATTTTTATTTTCCCCATCTGTCACCTGTTTTTCCTTTCCCTCCTCCCACTTTTCCCCTTCTCCTTCCTCCTTCTTTCCCTTCTCCTGTCTTACTCCTCTTCATTCCAACCTCTTCTGTCCTTGTCATCTTCTCTTGTTCTTCCTTTTCTTTGTGGTTCTGGAATCAGGTTTATGGCCTCTCACATACTAAACAATGGCTCCAGTACTCAGCTAACTGTTGTTTTGTTTTTAGTGTTTTTAGTGTGTGTGTGTATTGCATACATGTGGGTATACCTACCCGTGTGTGTGTGTGTGTGGGGGGGTGTTTACAAGGCACAAGACTGTCTTCTGTATCACCCTTTACTTCCTACTTCATTTATTTATTTATTATTTTATTTTGAGACGGGATTTCTCGTTGAACCTGTAGCACACCTACTGGCTTGACTGACTGGCCATTGAGCCTCCAGAATTCATAGTGTTGGAATCAGAGGCATACACCGTCGTGCTGTTTTTTTTTTTTTAAATGGGTTTTGTGGATATAAACTCAATTCCTAGTGCTTGTGCAGCAAGCATTTTACTGACTGAGCCATCTCTCTAGCTCATATTTTCTTCTTGAGTGAAGTTTTGCTGCCATGGAACATCCATTGTGTTCTAAATTCGTGTCCTTATAATGATTTATCCATTATACAAACTGAATAATGAAACCATTCACATAAGAAAAAAGAATTGATTTATAGGCACAAGAACCACAGTATCACAGGCATTTTAGGTTATGAAAAAGGAAATACAAAAACCTTCAAGATTTTGAGCATTATATAATCAGCTTCTTCATGGGTTTGTCTTTTATCTCTATTTGTTTGATGACCACATTTTATTTTTGCCACCTTTCATTGCTCAAACCATGTTTTGCTCAGTGAGTATTTATTATACATAAAGTCTTTATGAATGACCATGCATTTTAAGATCACCAGGAATAAGAGGCAATTTAAGCTTTGACATTTAACCTGTACGGACACTTGATAACTTAGGGAGATGTGAATAATCAAATATAAAACAATCTGGCTTGTAATTAAATGCTCTTTGACATAAAATGAATCATTGAAAAAGGCTCCAGGCTTGTCAGAGTTTCTGAAAATGGGAGAAGAGATATAGAGGGCAGAGTGAAGTGTTTGCTCTAAGAGATCCTCACAGAAAAGTAAGCCTTGAGCTGGAGTTCCAAGGCTGTTAGAGTTTGTCTATTTGTCACGGAGGCTGCATAAGGTCAACTTGCATCACAGATGGGATTGAGACAGTGTGAGCTGTGGATAGGGAACGGGGACTTGTAGTGATAATGTGGACTAATTTAAGCAATGCATCTGGGAGCCAATCTGAGGCACATATGAAAATATAGCCTCATGGCCTTATGATATCATCAATTTGGCTTGTCAAAACCTACTTGTAATATAAATTAAGACAAAAATGGCTTGGACCGACTGACCCCTGTAGACTCATGAAAGAGTTCTAGCTGCTCTCAGATATTTTTATAGACTGGGCATTGCTCATTTCCAGAATTAGTCTGAGCTGCTGGAAACTGGAGAGTAGAAAAGACTGGTTACTTTTGGATGATAAGATAGAGCAGTTCTGAATTCTAAGCCTAGATTTGAACTGTATTTCTTGGGTGATCACTTTTTGTTCCCTCTTTTTACTGGTGGGAAAAATGTTGAAGGGCCATTCATTCTTTCAACATCTAATAGTTGCTTAGAACTTCCTTTGAATTCATTAGATGCAGATGAGTGAAATCAAGCTCACCTTCATAATTGTAACAGGGACCCCACTCTGCAGAGATGAAGATGAGAAATCTGAAAGAATGGACTTTAGAGAAACTTTATCTTTTTTTTTTTTTGTGGAGGGATAACAATGCCTCTTGCTAAGCACCCCTACACTTAATTCTATATCATTCACTTATTACTATATATTCCTTTCTGATGTATGTACTGTTGTCTCTTCATTTTTCAAATTCCAGGTGAGAAAAAAATTAGGTTGAGAGAGAATAAGTATTACGTAAGTTCACACAGCTAGTAAAGAGACTTCTAACTTAAATTAATGGCTTCAGAGTGTATGCTGAACTGGTACAGCATAAAATTAGTTGTGTGTCTTGAGGGGCCCACAACAGAGCTTTTTTGTTTGTTTGTTTGTTGTTTGTTTTGTGTGTGATATAATATATACGATTATGTATGGTATATGCACATTTGTGTGAGGTATGTGTTCTAGGCATACGGGTGTGTGATATAGCTATGTGTGGTTTATGAATGGGTGTATGTGTGCACGTATGTGTGCACTGCGGGCCTGTGTTTATAAACTCAAATGCGAATGTGAAGGACAGAGGACAATGTGAGCTGTCTCTCTCAGTTATATTTCCTCGAGACAGATTTCTCATTGGTTGTACCTGGACCAAGGCCGGTATAAGTTAAGCCCCCATTCTCCTGACCTGACCCCTACTGTGTTGGGGTTGCAGACATGTGATCTCTTCTGGCTTTTTACGAGGGCTCTGGTAGTCTGATTTCAGCAAACACTTTTAGCCACCGAGCCATCTCTCTAGACTGCTACCCATCATGAGATACAAAACCCAGAATTCTACAAAGGGCATTGAAGGTATGCAGATTTTAAAGTAGTCCATCAGTTCATCAGGCGTTTCCCATCTGTAGTCAGATTTGGGAAAGTCTGGGAAAGTCTTCCATGTCATAATAGGAAACTGTAGGAGTTGAGAAAAAAGGATGAGCAGATAAAAGGGTAAAGAGGTATTGTGCGTTGGAGGGGTACTGGATAAGGTGTGTAAACTCACTTTTTCCTCTGCCTGTGTTGTGTAGTTAGGAAATGACAGTGCTTGGAGGGGATTTCACCTCCCATTCTTGTTTCTTTATAAAATGTTGGTGTAGTTTAATTAAATACAAACAGAAGAGCTGATGCTTTGCCAGTCTATGAAAGAGCTGTAAGAATTAGGCATTGTATAGTTTAATATACAACACTTGGTTTAATTAAATATGTTTCAGAGAGAGAAGAATCAATTAAAAATTAACTTTACAGGGTAGAAAAATCACATACATCTTGACAAATAGCGGATCACAATACACATATGCTTTATAAACTCTAGTATTTTATTTTTCCTGGAAATGGCTGATTGTTGACGCACAAGAGGAAGCTAAAGAAAGGGACCAGTTCTATATGTACTATTAACACTGCCAAGGCCTTTTCAGAGCCCTTTGAGCAACATATTTGCGTAGCCCTTTGTAAGATGTCATATTTCTCCAAACTGTGAAGAAATTCCTAGTTGGAAGAAAAATGCTTGTTTGAAAATTAATTCATCAGAAAAGGCACCTGGTGTTGTTCTCCTGGAATTGGCTAATTCGCAGAAATTTTTTCCTCTTAATTTTTTAAAAAGTCTTTTAATAAGATGCCAAAACTTTGGGTAGGAAGCAAACCACATGAATGGAAAGCTTTGAGCTTAGGTAAAGTTAAAAGTTAATAGGGAAATAGGAATGTTGGCTTCACACTCCATGTAATATAGTGAGCTGCAGTAGGAGCAAATTCTGTTCCTACTCTCTCTTCCTCATTGATTCTTTTTCCACTCTTAGTGTAGAAAAGAAGGGTCATGGCTTCATAGTGACTCCTGGGAATCAGACTTATGTGTCATGAACTCAAGGACAACACTTGTCCTTTATTTTGGATCCCGTAGAGTAAGGAATATGGTGGCGATCTTCCTGTGTCTCTTTTGTGGATTTATTTAACAGAGTTGCCTTGGGAAGTGTCTGAGATGATAAGCGACTCTTAAAATTATTTCAAGAGTTATAAATTACTTTCAACATGAAAAAATAATATCGGACCAGGAAATCATCCCCTTTTCAGACCCTTTTATCTTCTGTTTTAGATATCCATTTCAGGAAATTGTTATCCAGTGCAGCTCTGTGGGTGGAAGTTACCAGGAAACAGATTTCATCTGCACATAAGAAAATAAAGCAGTTTGACAGTGGAACAGACTGCTGTCTCTGGAGGAATTCAAGCAGGATTTTTCCTCTTGGCTGGAAACTCGCAGAGAAGAGACAGACCCTAGGTTAGATGGTAGGAGATGAGGCCCTTTAGGTTTTCTGGTTATAAAAAATATATGTTCTACAACAAGTGATGGTTACAATACAGCAGGGGGAAGGACTTCTTTTATACACACCTAATGGGAATAAAAACTATTGTCTCCAGAGACATCACCAGAGTGTCCTCAAAACAACAGCAAAAAAAAAAAAAAAAACAAAAAAAACAAAAAACCCTAAACACAGAGCTGCTGTATCATTCCCCACTCTATCCCTGAAGGAATTTGTGTTAGCATACAGCTAAGATACCTGCACATCCATGTATAGAAGCATTAATCACAGTAACCGATTATGGACTTAGGTATGTCAGAGACGAGTAGATAATGGTAATATGTAAAACACAGATGTTTACTCAGCCAGAAAATAAAATCATTTCATCTGCAGGAAGTTGAGAAGAACTGGAGATCCTTAGGATAAGCAAAGTAAGTCAGTTCCATAGAGAGAAAGGTTGTTTCTTTCACATATAGGGAATCTAGATTTTTTTTTTTTTAAAATACAGAAATGCAAAATAGGGACAACCAAGGAAGAAACGGATCAATGTGGGTAGAGGGGAGATAAGAAGGTGAAGGGGACATTGTGAAAGAACGTTATTTGCATGTACTCATTGTCACCATGGAACCCTCTGCTTTGTGCAGTCAATACATGTTGATAAAAATAGAGCACGGGAAGGGGCTATATATTCACAGGCATGCAGATTGCCGGGGCAACAGAAGCCGTTGGGAAAGAGCGAGCAAGAACAGTTCACTAAAAGGCAGTGTATTGACAGGTGGACCCCATCACCAGTGAGGGTGATAATGTATCTTTTAAAGCTGTGCCATTTCTAATTAGTTACTAGAAATCTGTCTTATGAAATGGGTAGATATATTGAGAAAGTTTATATGCAAGATGCTTACCTTAGATGTTTTATTCTGCCTAACGTTAGAAACCTTAAAAATCCAATGGTATGTGTATACCCAAAGAAATGTATATAAGCCATCATTATATATACAAGCAGTAGCGTTATCATAGTAGTTAAGATTAATATAATTGAGGGATATTTGTGATGTTTGCTTAGCTAGATATAACCATTTGAATTTAAAATATAATTGTTTATTCTGAAATTTTAGTATAATTACATCATTTCTCCCTCCCATTTCCTCTATCCACTTTTAAGAAATTATAATTAACTTATTTTCTACTTACTGAGTAAAAGGAATTAAGATTGATAATTCAAAAGACTGCATATTAAAGATACACAACTCAATTAGTTATGTGTATATACTGGGGAAATAACCACTTACGTCAAGCTAATTAGAATATCTGCCAACTCAATAAAAAGAATTATACTTTAATAAAGTTGGTGACAACATAAATTCCCTGACAAACCCTGGTTATTCCTGACTCCTTTCTAGAGGTAACTCAGACATAAGTGGCTTGTCTTTAACAAAGTTTCATTTTTGTTATCAATGGTATACGGTAACCAAGGTACTGCACTGTGTCCTAGTTCCTCCTTGTCTGTTCCTTGACAGTAGTCATTAATAAACAGCTGTCCCCTTAATGACCACTCTCACCGAAAAATGCACTTACTCTGTGCCGTGTATAGTCCGAACGTATGTAACCTCTCCCCTTTCACTCCTACAGTGCTGGGTTTAAGAGTCGAGACAAATAGGTCAGAAGGGTAGATTCTGTGTGACAAAGACTAGTGTATACTATGTAAGGAATCCCTAAAGAAGAAGGAAAGACCTAGTTCATGCTCCATGTCCGTCTGTGTGTCTGTTCATATCTACTGATTTCCATCATGATGTTCAGTTGCACCCTGAGAATAGCCATCTACAAAGCAGAAAGATGGCCCTCACAGACACACTGAACACCCTGGTAGCTTGTTCTTGGATTTCCTGGACCCAAGAGCAATAGGAAACAAACAGATGCTTTTGAAGTTGCTTTCTTTAAGGTGCGTTGTTAAAAGATGGCCAAACTAACACTGAACAATTATGAAATCACACAATAAGACATCTGGATACAAGTACCTGAATTTTCAAATACAGGGCTTTGCAGCCTAAATTTGCTACTTCCTCTTTATCTGTAGCTACTTAACTGCCTACAAAGCTAATCTAACTTAATATTACGCAACATCACCTGAATGGAATTAAATAAGACAAATATAATAGAAAAACTATAATATGTTAATAGAATTCTAATTCTTTCCTGAAGTGGGGGGGGGTGGTCTTGATTTCTTTAAACTGTTGTTTTCCAATGTGCTGAAGAATTTTGAGGACCTTGAGGACTAATGCTTCAATAAATAAACATGGTGTGGGGGGACAGATCAGGCAGTCCATCACAAGGATTTCAAGTGTATGTATCATCTTAACATGACAGCACACCAGAAATTCTGTTAATCATGTCTCTGGGACATTGGGACAAACGTGAACTAGGAAAATAATACTGCCCTCTAGTGACCACCAGCTCCCTGAGATGGGAACTCTGGAGCGTTCATTTCAGAATGTGGATTCTTTTGGAGCCAATGGCAGAGTAGGAATTAAATAAAAATGAATAGACTCAGCAAACATACTGATGTAGAATGTTACTCAATAAGTAAAGAGGTGAAATGTTTTCTAATAATGCCAATTTAAAAACACTTTTCTGTTTTCCTCAATCTCGACACTGTTCTGAATGCATGAATTTTGTACCTTATGAACTGAGGGGAAAGTTTTGGTTTTAGTTGTTTTTGTTTTTTTTTAAACCAAGTATATTCAGGAAGCATATGTGAGGAAATGAATCACTGGTAAAATTTCCAGTTGGGTTTTGCATCATGAAAACGGAAAGGAATTCCAAAATAAACCCTGTCCTTCCCAAAGCGCACTTAAAGTCACTTTGATTTGAATTACTGCATAGTAAACACAATAATTAAACATTCCAGAATGAAATGAACTATTCATGAGGAAGAATACAATTTTTTTTATAAAGTATTTAATCCTAAAGGAAGTGGAGATGATTTATTGGTATTTTTAAAGCTCTGAACTTTCATGTTTAATTAGATCTTCGTTTACATATTTTAAGAGACATTATTATCTTGGTATATTAATATTGCAGATAAAGCAGCTGTCTAGAATCTTGTGGGTTAAATTTTTCCAGGCCTCTTAGAAGTGGAGTTGGATGCTTGTGAGCTAATGTGTGAGTGCTGGGAACCGACCCTAGGTCTGAGTCCTCTGAAAGAGCAGGTCCTCTTTACAACCGAGCCATTTCTCTTTTCCCTATTTTGTTTTTTATTTGGCAGAATCTTATTGTTATTTTCATATCTTTTAAAAATATTTCTGATAATACATTGGTAATATCTTTTCATAATTTCCACTCTTCCTCTCCCCTCTCCAACTACTTCTGTGTTCCCTATTCACTCTCAACTTTATTACTAATTTTGTTTTTTGTTTTTGTTTTTTTTTTTGGTTTTTCGAGACAGGGTTTCTCTGTGG
>NC_022023.1:9182368-9265537 GCF_000317375.1 Microtus ochrogaster
GGCTGGTCTCGAACTCACAGAGATCCACCTGCCTCTGCCTCCCGAGTGCTGGGATTAAAGGCGTGCGCCACCATCGCCCGGCTTTTATTACTAATTTTGAAATGATTGTTTTTTCTTTTTCTTTTCTTTTTTCTTTTCCTTTTTTTTTTTTAACAAATATACATTCTACCATGTCCATTTAGTGCTTTTTGTATGCACATGTGTTAGGGCTGGCCACTTGGGATTGGATTATCTATTGGATTACCCCTATTGAAGGCTCTTCCCTGGAGAAGGCTAATTCTTCTTCTTTCTGCAGTCATTGATAACCTGTAGCTCTTCACCTACAGGTTTCCTCAACTATGTTGTTAGCATGTCCACTTGTGTGGTCATTATGTAGGTCTTATTTACACATTTGTATTAGTGAGATTTCACGGGTGTAGCCTTTTCATGTCTGGAAGACTATCTCACATCAGGAATCCTGGTCCTCTGCCTTGTACAGTCCCAAGATCCCTTCTGTGATGACAGGATGGACTAGTTACATTCTTTTATAATTCCTCTTTTTTTTCCTCCACTCAAAACAATGTTTTAGTTTTATTTAGTTTATTTTATCGACAGGAGTGCTTAACTCATGTATCCCTGTCCTTCAAATGTGTGCTCAGTACCTGCAGAAGAGGACTTTGAATCTCCTAGAACTGAAGCTATGGATGGTTGTGCACCCCGATGTGAGTGCTGGGAACTGATTCTGGGTCCTTTGTAAGAGGAGCTCTTAACCACAAGACATTTCTCCAGGCCCCTCTCTTTTCATTTCTAAGAAAAAATCGGGGTTCAGCAAAGAAATGAGTAATGTAAAAATGTAATGTATTTCAGAGAATTCTTTAATTTTTTTCTTCCATATTCCTTCTTGCTTTCTCTTTGTTTTATTTCTTACCATTCTGTCTTCTTTTTTTCTTTTTCCTCCACCAAAAGCAGAACACATCAAATGTTAGAAAGAATAGCATTTATGGTGTAGAAAATGTCTTCTATTTTACAATAATTTGTGACTCCTCTCCTAACAAGATGCTGCAGATGAATAATACAAACATCAGAAAGTAGAAATAATTTTCCCATATCTGGAGAGAATTGGTAGTAGTCTTTAAATTCTGACAACTTTGATTTGAAGACCTGTAACTTATAAAATATGCTCTACCGAGAATCTGTTCTTCCCTCCTCTGGTTTGTCTCACAATCTTACTGGATTTAATTATGTCCTTCTTAACTAGATTTCAATCTTAAAAAAAAACCTATTAAAATAAGCATTTGTGTTGATTTATGTGAGATATATTTACTAGAATTTTTACAGATTCAATCACTTCGCAGAAGATTTATCTAAGGCCGTCTTAATGCATGGATTTGCATATGACTTCTGGGGGTTACAATAAGAGAGTTATGGCAGTGACCTATGTAAGTTTGTAGCTTTTAAAAATGTATTTCTTCTTTCTTTATATGTGTATAAATATTATTGCATTTCATGTAGAGAGATGCTATCTTCTGATAATAGTGGGACTTTCATTGACTATTCAAATTATTTTCTGTGGCTTTGGGCAAACTACTTGACTTCTTCAGATTCCTTTATAAATCACCTGCAAAATGCATGAACTACTTGCTTTCTTACAATGGTCTGTAACATAAGAAAACATCTTTTATTCATCCAGCTTCATTGTGTGCATCAGATTATCAAGCAGTGGGCCCAGCTGCTGTGATATATACTGTGTCAGCTTTAAAGAGGTGACGTTGCTGTCACTTCTTGGTTTTATGTATATTTGGAATAGTTGCTTTTATATTTCTAATGAAAATTAAGTTTTGAAGCTAAATTTGGCCATACATTTGGGAATACACACTTACTTGTTATAATTTAATGGTAGCCTTCATTTCCTACCTCATAAGCAGCACAGCTTAGCTAAGTAGTTTAAGATTGTGGTCCTTGGTCTGGCGGTGGTGGTGCACACCTTTAATCCCAGCACTCTGGAGGCAGAGGCAGGCAGATCTCTGGGAGTTCGAGGCCAGCCTGGTCTACAAGAGCTAGTACCGGGACAGGCACCAAAGCTACAGAGAAACCCTGTCCCCCCCTTCCCCCCCAAAAGATTGTGGTCCTTAACCTAGGCTACATTGTTAGAGTTATCTGGAAAAATTGTAGAAAAGGTATCCAGATACTACCCCAAACCATGGAGCTGAGAATTCCTAGCTGACTATCTCCCTTTTTTTGTAACAGCTGTCATCTATGAGGTGTCAGAGCCTAACTTAAGGAGCTGATCTGAGGATCACAGTAACAATCTGTTCTAAAGCAACCGATGCAAAGTGATGTTAAAGCACTTCAGAAATGCTGTGCTCATAGGGAGATCAGCAGGCACCGAGAGAAACAGAAAAAAAACAAAGGAAGTCAAAGGCAGTCATACGTCATAGAACAAAGGAGTTGGAGGGGATTGCGTGTGAATGGGTAGCTGTGTAGAGATGGAGTTCCAGAGAGAGGGCAGACTGCAAATGCGGTTCTTTTAGAACTCTCCTTAGCTTATCAGTGAGTTCTGATTCCTGTGATACCAGATCCTGGGGTTGTAGAACACATAGTGTTGAGACCCAAGGCTTCTTAAAGCTAGGGTAGTGTAAGAAATTGACCCACAGATGCAAAACTATGTTAAAGTGATTATATCATTAGCAGAAAGGAGAGACGTCAGTTTTATGGCCATCGGCAGCAGAAAGATTTTCTTTTTCCCTCAGGAAGCTTTAGTGAGATGAAAGGAACCCTTCAGGACTCTCGAAGGCCTTGGCATTTGTCATGGTCCTTAGGGAGCAGGGCGAGACCTGTGACTGCAGGTCAAGGTTGCTTTTCATTTATACTTGACTCTGTTTGGACCCTTGTCTTGTTTGTTCAGGTAGGATTGTGTCTAAGCAGAGCCTCTGCATCTGTCCTGAACCTCAACTGTAGCCTTATCCTTTTACCCATGTGCCGGACACTCCTGGCTTATCTTCGAGGATCACAGAAGGTATGAAAAAAATATATTTATGAATTTCTGTGGAAAAATCAAGTATAAGGATCATGTGTTAGTTTTTCTGGTTTTTTGAATTGATTAAATTTCCTTTAGAATTTTTCTTCTCAGTGATGGTAAGGGACACAGCCATTTAAAAAGTGGTCAGAAGACTATTCTGCAAAACTAGTGCAGGACTGAGAATTGAAGATGTATTATCAATCATGCTTTCAGGTATTATTTTCAGTGCTTCAGAACTCTTATGACTCCTAACAACAATTCTACGATCAGATATCACTGGTCTATTTTAAGCTTGAGAACCTGAGGTATAGAGAGTATGGGCTTAACCAAGATCGGAAATGCTTGAATGACAGAGATAAAAAGTTAATTCCAGTTCTGAGCTCTTTTCCACTCTATCAGACCTCATCGAGGTCTAAATTTTTCCTTAACAAAGTTCACATGAGCAAACCTGAGTCCTGTGGCCTTTGAGTATTGTACAGATTGCTAATAAGTGCAATTTTTCATTGCTTAACATGTATGACTCATTTTGAGCTATGCAAGAGGCTGAAATAGATGCCCTTATTGAGTAACAATTCTCATCTATGATGCTTACTTGTTGCAAAGTGAGAGAGGGAATGAACAAATTCTGTGTCATTATTTAAGAGCTCAACTACAATTTTTTTTGGGTTTGTTTAGTCTTTTGCATATGTGTGAGCATGAACATGTTTGTATGCATGTGTTGATTCTTCACCAAAATAATCAGGGATACACGGGTAGATAATTAATTATGTTTTCAGAGCTGTTGTCAGTGATCTGTGAAGTGTGCAATGCTAATTTCCTCTAGCAAAACTTCTCAGTTTTTTTTTTTCAGGCAGTTATACTTGAAAAGTCTTTATCTTAATGCAGTCATTTGTGAAAATAACATTCCCCAGGTTGCCAATATTCCTAAATGCTAGGATTTTGGTCCCCCTGGCTGGACATCGGCTTGGCACGAAGAGAAGGAATATAAGTGGCAGAATGCGAGACGATCCCTCCAGATTTCTCAGTAGATAATAGCCTTAAAGAGTTGTTGCCCAGTACGAATCACAGCTATTTAAAGATTCTTGGCTATTATGTTTCTACAAATCTAGCGGGTATTTAAAACCATAGATGTGACTGGCCTAACTTAAAAATAACCTTACTTTGCAACAAGAAGGAGGTCATGTATTCTATCAAATTTAAACATTTGAAAAGTTTGCTAAGTTATCAGACAGTTTCACCTATGCTGTGACAGAACTGTGCTGATGAGAGTTGGAGACAGATGTTGGCACAGACTTAGGTACAGTGATGTTTGCTTTGAGCAACGTAAGAACACAGTGTGGTTCTAGTCTTTTTATCCAACAGCGTGTCCTTCAGTTTTTTACAGCTCAATAGTATACTTTCTCACATTCATTTGAATGCCTTCAGTGAATCATTATGCCACAATTCCCTCAATTTTGACTAATAGGCTTGTGCTGTAGTTTCACATTTTTGATGATATTAGCAATGGTGTAATGAAAAAAAATTATACGTATTTTGACTGGTTGTATTACTCTTACCATATTAATTTGTTTTTATTTAGGTTCCAAGCAGGAGAACAAGAAGATTATTGGATAAAAGTAAGACGTTCCACATAACCTGTGGCATAACTATCTGTATTTTCTCAGGTGAGAAAGTGGAAAATGATCGTTTTTTTTTTTCAGAATTGTCCATCTTACCAATGCAGAATATTTGATTTCCTTCTGTATGTTTTCTCCTACCATGAGCTTATTTAGTGATTTTCTAATTAGGTATTTTAGTCACTCTTTTTGTGGGTCTGGAGACAGTTGTGCAAGGAAGTAAGAACATAGGTGTTTCATTTTTTATTGAGCTCTGCTCCCCTCTCTGTCTCTCCTCTTCCCTTCAACACTCTCCTAAGGTCCCCATGCTCCCAATTTACTCAGGAGATCTTGTCTTTTTTCTACTTCAAACATGGGTGTTTCTTATGGCATTTTGCATTATGTTGTTCAGATGCTGAACCCAATGTCATAGTGACTTTCTTATAATAGTAAATAATATCATTTGTAAAGGTTAAAGTAAGGAGACTAAGCATTTCCAAGCTCAAATGTAATATTGCATGACCATATGAGAATGAAAATTAGAAAGTGAGATTTTTGTTTAAAAATATGATTCTAGCTCAAGATGTATTCGGCAAACATTTTTTTTTATATTGACAATTGAGTAGAAGAATAGAATTTAAATACGTGTAATTTTAGTAAGTTATCTACATTCAGGTGATTTTCATTTTGTGTTTTAGAATAGTTTCACCCAGATATTTCGTTGCTTAGATAACTATTGGAGTTTGTTTATGGAGAACTGTTGACTTCTAGACAAAGAACATCCGTTAAAATCCCCACTGACTTATCCCTGGTGTGGTTCCGTAGGTGTGCATGTGGCTGCCCATTTGATGAATGCCCTCAACTTCTCAGTGAACTATAGTGAAGATTTCCCTGAACTGAATGCAGCACGATACCAAAATGAGGTGGGTGGTCCTTGCCCTTCCGTTTTCCTTTCGCTTGTCATTAGATAACTAATGAGGGTCTGTGATTTTTACAGAAAATTTGTACCTTGCTGCTCCTTTGAGTGCTTTTAAAATGCGGTTGTCAAGTTGAGTTTTATTCCCTTTCAATAGAAATTGCAGGTAATTACTATTCTATAGTTTCTCCTGCTGAAAAATGGGAGTTTGCAGTGTCTACTTTTTATATCCTGCTGTATCCAGAAGGTTGCCACTCAGATCTACTTTCTGACTGCCAACAGCCTTTGTCTAATTCCTCTCGGTTAGCTGAGAGTGACGACAGTGCCAATCTCAGGTAAAAATACTTTAATAACTCCCTTACTGTGCAGGGGGAAAAGGGCACAGCTGCAGGCTGATTATTTGTGGATACTAAATAATGAAGTTATTTGACTTAAGGTGTTAGTGCGTTTTTATGATTCTTTTGTGTCCATGAAATAGACAACCTTGAGCTGAATTTCCTAGCGTGCCTTATCTGACGTAGGGGATGCTGTTCTTTCATTTCATCTCTCTGTTCTTGAGATGAGATTGTATGTGGTCAGCCAGAGTAGATGCACAGCACATGGAAAGCCCTGGCTAGGTCTCTGTTGCTCACTGCTTTCACATTGTCTTCCCAGGACCAAGGCTGCAACCAAGCCCAACTGCTCTGTCTTCATGCCCTTTTATGATAAATGACAGTGACTTGCCCTCTTATTAAATGTTCCCCTCGTTCCATACTCCATTTAGTCCTTCACATACCGTTAGAGCCTTCTCAGCCAAGACCGCTATCATCATTTGTTTGACTGTCTTCCTTACAGGAAACAAACGACAAAACAAATTGTAAAACTGCATACCTCACATAATGTTCAATGAATCTGTTGCCTCTAGGACCATATATAAACATCGATATGATTTGATTAGTATGACTAGGGCATGGGAATTGCTACTTTTAAAAGGATGACCGAGTGATTCTATACTGAGTAAAGCCCTGAGATTCTCCGGAGAACGTAGCTTCCTAGCCTGTGCAGTGACAGCACTTCACATGGCATGTTTTCAGGCTGAGTTCTGTTTCTCTGTCTCCACCAAACTTCCTGTGCCATCCTCCAGCCTTCCCCCACATTGTCAATATTTGCTTTTTTCTCACTATTTTCTCCTTAGTGTAACCTTCCCCGTTATGCTCCTCTTTCTATAATTCATACTTCTTTAACACCTACAGTAGTTTTCCTATTTCCATGCTATCTGCTTATAGTTAGTTGTCCGATATTCCACTGTCTTGGCTTTTTGTAGTCTTTCAGATGGCAGATCGTGAGGATGTGACAGGAAATGTCTGTGTTGCCCTGGCTGTACTGGAACTCACTTTGTAGACCAGACAGGCCAGGAACTCGCAGAACTCCACCTGCCTTTAACTTTCTGAGTGCTAGGATTAAAGGCATGTGCCAACATGACTGGCCCGTGTTTTAGAGTTAAAAATTATTTTTTTGTTGGGCATTGAACACAGAGTATTTAAGAGCTATCTTAGCTGTAGAGTCTGGACGATAATAAATTTCTAAACTTACAATATTCTGGGCAACATAGTGAGACTATAATATACATTCAATTTTGCAATATAGCTTAAGCTATTGAGTCTCAATGTCATTGAAGAATAGACATTACAGACAGCCTGTAATCAGATCAGTCGTCAGGCCTTCTACCTTATCCAGCGATTCCCTTTTCTCAGGCAGGAAGACTTCTCTGACTTTGCTTTATATAATGCAAAAATGTCCTGAGACTTAATTGAGTTGTTATTCACACTGTAAGAGTGCTGCTCTAATTCCTAATACACGGCAACAAACCTTGCAGACTTCTTGCAGAGGTTTATGCAGTTGGCATTTTATTTTCCAGTGAAATATTTTATTTTTTTTTTCTTTTCTCAGGATCCTAGAAAGCTTCTCTTCACAACTGGTAAGTTGTTATTCATTGTTTTTCCTTAGATTCACAAAGGCCTCTGGAAATTAGCATAGTCAAATTACCACATTCTATAAGTGATGTTAATAGTCTAGCGACGATGCTGCAGTGCCAGCTGAGGGAAGGAAACTGGTAGTTTAGAGCTCAAATAAACAAACAGTAAGAGCAATCAGTGACATTGGTGTGTTGTATATTCTTTGGCAAGTTCTTTGAATGAAAAGACTACAACCCCCAGAAGGCCTGCTTTGAACTGAGACCGATGCTGCAGAGGATCAGATACATGTCCTGAGTACCTGCTCTCAAAGTTTAGAGGGAAAACACCAGACTCTTGGCGTCAGTGCAGTTCTAACAATTGAGTCACCTTACACTGATAAGCGAGATTCAATCTTAAAATCAATAAGCAAGGTAGTTACTTATGTTTTGAGTCTGTGTTACCTTTTCTATTTGTGATTGATGGTTCCTTTTCAAGACTGTCCATTCAAGGTCATTCAGACAGGGCCTTTGGGTGCAATTATGCATTGTAAAGGCTACTAATTAATCATTTTCATAGGAATAGATGTAAATAAGTAAGAATCCATGTGCCAATTTTCTTTCTCAAAGATACAAGTATATGTCTTTATTATTTGAGGGGCTCAAGTACTTTCAGATAAATAAGGATAATTCATGCAAGCAAGTTTATGCAACTGGACTAGTGATTAATTTTAGTCTGCTTTTCCTGTGTTTTAGAGTTTATGACCATAAGCGTCTAATGGATTAGAACTTAGCTTAGTTGTTAGCCAAGAGTGTATTAGAAACCATTCAATGTTTCAAGGATAACTCTGTGTTTATCACTTAGAGTCCCCTGTGCTGTATTTTCTATGTTCTTCAATCTGACTGGATTCACTACTGGACCAAGATTTTTTTTTAGACTAACTTCATTTTATATTAAATATCCAATGATACACTTTAAAAGTCTACCATTATTTAACTGAAAACAAAAGCCCCTTGTTTATCTCCTTAATTTGTTGCATACATCTACACCAAATCCCATATTGTAAGATACAGTTTTTGCCTATTTACTTGCATTTACTAAGACCTGGGTTTCTTTAAGATGGTCTCAACCCTTACCTTTTCGGTCATTCTAATTACAATGGGTTTGGGTATTTTTACCAATTGTATATTTTTCTTCTTAAGTTATCTGAATGAAATAATCTACTTTATATGTTTTGATCAGCAGTCAGTTTTGTGAGACTGAATCCAGGGCTTTTACATTCTGGGTAAAAAGTCTGTGACAGAACTTCGTACTCAGTATGAGCTATATGGACTCTTAATCATTTTGAGAGACAGAATTCTGCACATACATGCTTTTTTCTACATTATTCACAATATCTAAGAAACTGAACCATACCAGATAAAGAAAATATGGTACATACATGTGATTGAATTTTATCCATCCTTGGAGAAAAATAAAATCATGACATCTATAGAAAATAGGTGGAACTGAAAATTATGTTATATAAAATATGTTAGGGATAAAGCCTGTGTGTTTTCTCCCACAACCAAATCCTACTTTAATTTGTGTGTGTGTGTGTGTGTGTGTAAGCAAGGAAATCATGGAGGGAGGGTTAGAACCCTAAGGGGTGGAATGGGGAAAAACAGACAATAAAAAGTATTTGCCATGAAAGTGGAAGTGAATGCATGGGAGAGTTTAGGGGGACCTGAGAGAGGAGAACAGGGGGAGGAAAACAGGGAGATTCAACAGGAACAAAATATGACTGTAAGTGTCCTAATGAAACCCAATATGTTGTATACTGTGTTTAAAAATACTGCAAAAACAAATTGGGTATACAGAAAATAAAAGCAACAACAAATTTTAGATAAAAAGATAATTTTATCAAGAGAATTAAAAATCATTGAATTTCTTCTCTGTAGTTTTCTGATGAGATTCAGTAAGCTTATGACTTTGCCAGAGGAACAATTACAAGACCGTAATGTCAGACCATTTTGAAGATTGGCTGGGTGGTCATGGGCTTCTCTTTCATCTTCCAGTGACAAGAGTTAAGCCTACTATGTTCTCTTCCTCTCATTCCAGATTTTTCCTCTATGTTTTCCTCGTTCTGCTTCATGCAGGACATTCTCTAGTCAATTTTAGGAAATATTCCATCCCAGTGCATCTTTGTAGTTCTTCTGAGATGCTTTATTGCACTAATAAGGCTTGTGACTCTTCAAAGAATGCTTCTGACTCTTTTGAGAAACAGAAGTGAATATCTTACTAATAGAAAACTGTGGATGTATTCCAAATTACCCATTAAGATGCTTTGTAGAGAGATATTTATTTACTGACCAATTGTGGCAGGTCCAGACTAACACAGGAATCCTCCAAACCTAAATACTTAATGAAGGCAGAATGAGATTATCAGGGAAGTCCATCGGATCCCAAATTTTGTAGTATGTAATAATCATGGATTCTAACACTTACATAGCTTTTGAGGCTTAAGTAGAGGGTTTTGTTGTTTGTTTGTTTTTCAAATCTTTCCACATCTAACTAACATTCACTAAATTGCCCATATATATGGAAAACACATTCTTTGATTGACTTTAATATGCATATGAGTTAGTCTTTACCAAAATCAAGACTTCATTTATTTCCATTACCCTGCTCCCAAATATGACCCTTAATTATCTCTTTTATTTTCTGTCCCTTCATGTGACTCAGCTGCTTTCATAACTAAAAGGTAACACGAAAATTCTAGACTTTTACATAAAAATTAATCAGCACACTTTTACATGTTAGTGGATGGGAAAACTTTGCATCTTTTACTCAATCTAATAATTTGGGGAATTCATTCATGGTGATGCTTAATCCAGCAATACTTGTTGTTATATTGCTTATTAATTTTCCAGATATGTGTAGCAATACAACAATTTCTCTACTTATCTGTTGATGTTAATGTGAGTATCTATATTCATGACTATGAAAAACAGCTATGAATATTCTCAGAAGAGTATTTGGGTTGATATATGCTTTCTTCTTTGAGTATATATTCAGGAACTAGGCCATTCAGGGATACTGCTTTCAAATAGTCTATTGTCTGTCCTTCAGGGTGAGGTGGACTAATTTCCCCCCATATGGTTGGAAAGCAATCATTTACCAAGAGGAACTGGAAAAGGTGCCATGAAATGAGTAACATAGGAAAAAAAAATTGCACGGAAGACATTGTTCAGGTTAGGTGCATAATGCAAGGGCAGTTTTTTCGAATGGCACTAAGTCTGTGTATTTGGAAAAGAACTCAAAAGTTTAAGTGCCAGAGATTAGATCCCTTGTCTTGTATGTGGCTCTTTAAAGTGAAATTTGTTTCTAACATAGCGAGTATTCTGATATCATTAATATCTAGTTGTTGCAGAGACGCTGGAATCTGAATGGTGCCTACATGCACCCTCCTTGCACGGTTTACAGACTGGTTGTTTCGTTAGTGGTTTACCGTCAGTAAATGCTTTTCTGCCCCATAGCTGATGCCTGAACAAAAAGAGAAGTGAGAAGTGTATATACTACTCCAGATAGACTCAGTTGAATAATTCTTCCTTCTGATCCAATTTTAGAATCTCTTATATGGGAAATTTACCACTTACTATTGTTTATGTGATTTTATGAAATTAAAAAATGTAGTGAGATAGGAAGAGTAATTAATTTTACAGTAATAACATAGCAAGGGATCTATTTACATCTTACCTTAGATATTATATATCTGTTCATTCTAGTCATGGTGTATGATCTAGTGCTAAATTTGTAGCTATAAACATATCATTAATTTTAACATGTCTGTGGGTTTTCTTTTATATTGAAATGAATTTTATACTGTATCAGAGCATTGGTTTTATATTTTGTAGACATTATTTGTCTGTGGAGGGTTCACAGTGTTTGGGTATGAGGGGGGTAGATGAGAGGACAACTTGAGGAAGTTTTTCTCCTTTCACTGTGTGACCTAGGGGGATGAAATCTAAATTGTCAAGCTTGGTGGCAAGCAGCTTTATCTGCATGCTGTCTCACAGCCCATATCATGTGTTTGCTATGAAGAGAAAATACATCTAAAAGCTTTCCTCAAACACCAGCGTAGTTAGGGTTTATCATCGAAGATTGGGGAGACAGATTATAAGAACCTTAGGACCAGAACATTTATTTCAAGGTAGTGTCTTCTGTATACAAGAGGGAAGCTGCACCCATGAATTATCAACAATATTATTGCCGAAACAAGATCCACATGATGACGTACCAATGTGGATGAAGGAACTCTTACTTCCAAATGAAGAGCTACAGTCAGTTAATGGCAGCTTTCATTAAACGCTATTTCCTTTAAAGTTATTCTCTTCCGAAGACTCAGGGATCCTTGCTGAAGAAGGAGTAGTGGAAAGGATGCAAGAGTTAGAAGAGCTGGACAGCTATGAGGAAGCAGTGTCTTCTGAGTTCAGCAAGGTAGATGCACAGGTGAACTCACAGCAGTTGTAACAGCACAGTCAAGACACGCGAAGCCTAAAATAGGCCCAAATCCTACCATGCAGGGTGGAGTTGGGCATAGAATTCCACCCCCAGCCGAGTAGCTATTGGCAGTTCTTTACTGCTGGGAAAGAAAGGATCAATTTTCTCTAAAAGTATTCTTCTGATAAGTCGGCCACCTTCCAGTAGAAAACCACAGATCTGTGAATGTTTCGGTAGTACAAATTGGCCTTGTTGGGAAAGCGGCGGGATGAGAAGTGGATACAAAGTTGGGGGGAGGGGAAAGAGTAGGTCTGGAAGAGTTGGGGTGGAGGGTAAATACAAAGACAACACACTGCACCAGATTCTCAAAGCACTAAGAAAACGTGATTCCAAGTAGTGAAGTCCAAGAAGTGATACAGAAGGGAGTTAGTAGTTCCATGCAAGGGTAGAACAAGTAAAGGAGGTGAGTATTGTGGTGGAAACGGTGGACACAGGGTGCTCTTGCATTAATTAATCTCATTTGGTAGGTTATGTATGTGCAAAAGTAGGTATGCCTTCACCATTACGAGTAGCACATCCGGCAAGGCTGCTTCAGGAACGAGACTCTGCCTTGTCTGAAATACTTTGAAGCTGTGCTGATTTTCTTAACAGCTTGTTTGAGGGGTTGTCTACACAGAGAAATACGATTTGAATTGGCTTTCCACTGAATGGTGTACTATGCGTTAGGCTTTAAGGTCATAATTTGTAAACTTTCTTCCCAGTATTACGTTAAAATGCACTCGTAAATGCTTTCCCAGTCCCAGGTCTGACGGGTGTCTGCATGGTGGTGGTACTGTTCCTCATGGTTACAGCTTCTACCTATGCAATAAGGTGAGTGTCAGCGTGGCCGCTTCCTTCTTCACCTGTCCGTGGTGTCCACATTTCTGTCCGTTTATACTCATTTCTATGCAAATAGGAAAAGTCTTGGGTGGCTAAAGTATTTAGACAGTGCGGTTATTAGCGGGTTCTTGTGGGTTGGCACAGTTGCAGGGGAGACATTTCTATGTTTCGTTTCCAGATTTTGAAAATTACATTTTACCAGTCAAAAGGAATAATTTATGGGAATTTCTACTGAATACCTCGGGAAGCAGAATTCTTGAGGATCTTTCCTATCAAACATAATTGGATATAGCCCCGAATTTGACTGCCTACCCACAGAACTTGAGAGATCTCAGGAATATATGCTTTAAAAATATTTTGCAGCTGGTAGTTTTTGGCTTTGACTATAGTATAAAATAGTGTTTTAAGTAAAGCCTCGGAAACAAAACTGACACAAACTAAAATATTGAGAAACATGATTTACATTGATTTTTTCAAGGTAAAATATTGTGATGGGGCTTGGGAGAAGACCCAGTTGGGAAAGTGCTTGCCACCCAAGCATGAGGTCCTGAGTGCAAATCCATATTCTCAATGTATAAGTCAGGCATAGTGCTTATCTGTGACCCCAGCACTGGCTGGAGCTACCTGTAGACCGATGGAAAATGGGGGCTTTCTGGACAGACACATCTACACATGAGCACACACAAACACACTATCCCCCCACCTCTCCCTCCCACACACCTTGATAAGTGTCAGGAGCACTTGCATGTATTTTTTTTCTGAGTGAGCACACTCCATTTCAGAATAGAAGTGTCTCTCATATCAATTAAATTTTTTGCTTGAATAAAGGAAAAGAGAGAAAAAAATATCAACAGGTCTCGTAACTTAAAAATATTTAATTATTGCATTGACTGAGATATAAAAATCAATGAACACATAAATGTGTATACAATTTTAAAATAATTTAACAATGTTATTTTCAAAGGACTCTATTTTTATACTTTCATATACATCTCCTTATAATTATACTCCCCTCGCAATCATCACAGAAGATTAGTTTTGCCATTCTGTGGTTTATTTTTCTGGACAAAACCCCTTACTCTTGATTGTTATGTGCCATTCCACAAACGGAACTTGGACTCACATAAGAGTTTTAAACATTTTCCGTGTTAACATATCGTACCTTTCTCTGTCACCATGCACATAACATAATCTTTTTTTAAGACCTACGCGTCTTGAGCTTTTGGGGTTAACATATTTAGATGTAAAACACTTGGCTCAAATAGTAAATTCTGAAACAGGTACCCGATATTATGTTTACATACATATTTAGATGTAAAACACTTGGCTCAAAAAGTAAGTGTATTTTTTAAGCTTCTTGTAGAAACTATAGATTTTAAAGTCTAGGTTTGGGGAAAATAGGCTGTTCTTCCCTATGAATGGGCCTGAAATAGATAAACTTATTTTTAGAGAGCATTATATACTTATTTAAAGTATTAACATTCATGTAGTATTTGACCTAAAGATAAAAGCAAATTAGATAGGCACAAAATTTGTATTATGAAGATTTTGTGACATTCTTTGGGAAAGCAAATGTTATAAGTTAAGCAAATGGAAAATAATTAACTCTTTACTTAAAGAGGGTTTTTAAAGGTTGTTAGTGAAATATTGAAGTCATTCAAAGAACTCTTACACATATCTACCCTCTACCTCTAATTTTTAATAAGTAAATATTTCTTCTAAACTCATGAAATAAAATAAATCTGTGTGCCTCTCACATATATTAAACAAACAATGCTTATTTTATATCTTATACTCCTCCAGAGCAATAACACTATCTTAGCTAAGGTTTCCATTGCTGTGAGAAAACACTTTGACTAAAAACAATATGAGGAAGGAGCGGGCTTGTTTCAGCTTAGGGTTCTCAGGTGTCACCTTCCATCGCCAAGGGACGTCTGGGCAGGAAGTCAAGGCAGGAACTTGGAGGCCGCTACTGGACTGGAAGCTGTGGAGGAGCTACTTATTAGCTTCCTCCCCATTTTCTCAGCCCACTTATGCAGTTTAGTACTACTCGCCCAAGGTGGAGACCCTCCACAGTGGACTGGGCTTCTCTGCATCAACCGTTAATCAAGAGAATGGCCCACAGCTTCTCCTACAGGCAATCTGATGGAAATCTTTTCTCAATTAAGGTTTGTTTTCCCAAAAACACTAGCTTGTATCAAGTTAATAAAAGCAAAACAAATAAAATCTAGAACAATTGGCCGTCTTGTCAAATTGACACACCACTGTATTACACAATATATTACTTTTCTTTATTGTTTATTCTCAAGGTCTCATCTTCATACCTATTTTTTATTATAATAAAATGTGATACTTCCACTTTTAAAATTCAGTTTTTAAAGATCGAGTCTCTTTAAACTGTCCGAAGTTCCTTTAAATTCCAAAATCTCGTCATGGTATTCTTGCAAAATCAAAAATAAATTGCTTACTACTTCTTTCTAAAAGAAGATCCTGGGAACAGTTCAAATGAGATCAAAGTAAAAACCAATGTTCACCCATGTAAAGCTCTGTGTCAAAGGCCTGGGCATCCCCACTTCTATGGTTCTGCCATCCGCATTCCATGCAGATTGTCTTACAGGCTCAAGTTTCCTTCCACACTTGCTACAGTCCTTGGTTTCTCCCCATGCATCTCCAAGATGCTGGGATCTCTGCTGCAACTGGGCAGCACCTTAGCCTTTATCCTTTCTTTTAGGGACTCTGGCCCTGTCACATGATGCTCAACCTCTGCTTCTTCCTAGGATTCCTTCAGGCCTGGAGCTTTTATCACAGCTATGTCTGTTCCTTCACCAGTGGTTTCTCCAGGCCTCTCACAGTACCAAAACTCAGCTGCTCTCCATAACCCTTCATGCCTCCAAAATCAGTACCACCTGGGAAACCGTTACACATTACCCAATTCAGTTGGCAGCCTGAACTTGGCCGTTTCTGGGCCATGGCTTTGAAGTTCTGACCTGGAGAAAATATTTCCCAGAGGATTTCTTTTTAGCCATTATGGTCTCTTCTTAATCAAGGCCTGTTTTTACCACTGGCTGACCAGAACCATTTACTCTTAGTCCAAAATGTGGACTATCTCAGATAGAGTCTTTAAGGAACTCTCAAACTTCCCTCTGAAAATTTATGTGCCAGACCGACGTTATCTGCAGTGCCTTTTGCATTAAAAGTTCCCACAAAAGCTCAGTATACTCTGAACATCCATTTTTTTCTATCCCAAACTTCCAAGTCCTTGCATAACTACCCTCACCACCACCCCAGAACGTGCTCAGGTGTATCAAAAAAAAATCCCAGTTTCGTGATACCAGAACTGTCTTAGATCGTCTTTCTGTTGCTGTGATGAAACACCATGACCAACCAAAAAGAAAGGATTTATTGTGGCTTCCAGTTCCGCATCCCAATCTATTGTCTTTTTTTTTTAATTGAAGAAAAAAATTTCCGCCTCCTCCCAGCCTCCCATTTCCCTCCCCCTCCTCCCACTCCTCTCCCCCTCCCTCCAGTCTGAAGAGCAGTCAGGGTTCCCTGCCCTGTGGAAAGTCCAAAGTCCTCCCCCCTCCATCCTGGTCTAGGAAGGTGAACATCCAAACTGGTTAGGCTCCCACAAAGCCAGAACATGAAGTAGGGTCAAGACCCAGTGCCATTGTCCTTGGCTTCTCATCAGTCCTCATTGTTCGCCATGTTCAGAGAGTCCGGTTTTATCCCATGCTTTCTCAGTCACAGTCCAGCTGGCCTTGGTGAGCTCCCAATAGATCAGCCCCACTGTCTCAGTGGGTGGGTGTACCCCTCACGGTCCTGACTTCCTTGCTCATCTTCTCCCTCCTTCTGCTCCTCATTGGGACATTGGGAGCTCAGTCCAGTGCTCCAGTGTGGGTCTCTGTCTCTATCTCCATCCATCACCAGATGAAGGTTCTATGGTGATATGCAAGATATTCATCAGTATGGCTATAGGATAGGATCATTTCAGGTTCCCTATCCTCAGCTGCCCCAGGAACTAACTGGGGACATTGCCCACAATCTATTGTCAAAGAAAGTCAGTGACTGAAGCAGGTCGAGAATGCTGAAATTTTAGTGATAATCTCATTTCTTTCCATCGGAGTTTTCTTTGAACTTCTTCAAAACATCCTTTGAAATCAGAACAGTATTACATTGGAAAATACTTGACAATTTAAAATTGTAATACATTTTTAAAAAAAGAGCTTAAATTGTGGTGCCTGCCCTTGATTGCCACAGTCAGGAGTCAGTGACAGGTGGGTCTTTGAATCTGAGGCCAAGCTGGTCTACATAGTGAGTTCCAGGGTTACATAGAGACACCCTGTCTCAAAAAAACAAGCAAATGAAAAGAAAATGCTACTGAAAAAGGACAGAGAAATTCTAAATCAGACTACACCATGGTCTTTATTTGAATTAAGCAGTATACACAACTTTCAAATGGTATTACTTGTGAGTTTTGGTAGTTACCTTGTGTAGCGAGTTAAGACCCTGATCTCAATAGACGAATGTTTGACAATTGACAGTTCAGTGTTCTTCAAATATGGTTTTCAAAATGAATGTTCCTTTTATGTGACAAAGGTAAAGTCAGACTGAGATAAACTGCTTTGCTTTGCTTTTTGCAGAGTTTCTAATTATGATATCTTCTGGTATACTCACAACCTCTTCTTTGTCTTCTACATACTGCTGCTCTTGCATGTTTCAGGGTAAGTAGAACAATTTGTGCCTGCAATGTATGCTCTCACCTCACCTACAACAGAAGGGAAACATTTGTGGAAAGGGTGGTCCTCTGCATGAGCAATCAACTTGTGAGCACCCCCAGGGGTTCCACAAGGGACGCTCGATGCACTCAGCGCCCCACCTACTAGGAGCTGAAGTCCTCATCTTTGAATTATATTTTAGTTTCATCACTTGCTTCTACTTTAGGTAGTTTTCACAAATCATAAATAGTATTGGGTAGGAGTACAACTGGCACCCTCCGATGATCTCATGTCAAGTTTTCCCAGGGAAAGAGAGCTTAGGGAAACAGACCCATTGCTGTTATGTTGTTTTATAAAGTACTTGTCAAGCTGTTAGGTAATTTATCTAAATTAGTTAGTTATTTCAGGGTGCGTCTTCAAAATACTCAATCCCTCCTCTCTTCAGTTTTGGATGTCATTGGTATGGACAGGGATATTAACCAACTTTGTTCCAACTGGAGTGAAATTTTTTTTTTTTTTTGGTACTCCAACTCTAGAACGGAGAGATGTAAGGCTTCAGAAACTGGACCACTTATAATAATCATGAGCCCTGACCAATCATGGCTGCTCAAAAGGGGGAGGGCTTTGATAGATGCAACTGAGAACTGTTTTGTTTCCCATGGTGGAGGTGCATTCTGTGGAGTCTTCGGCTGCAACAAAGGCGTTGGGTACAGTGAATTTCTTTGCATTTTCTCCTGGAAAGCAGCTGTGCTTATACCACGAAGGGAGCATGTGCTCTTGTCTTTAAATGGCTAATTTGCTAGTTCAGAACTGTGGTCATGGAGGAGACACTGGATCAGCATATTCTACTCAGGGTGCCAGTAATTTAAAATACAATTATTCATATACAATAGGCCAACCATAAACTCCAATGTTTTTATATATCTTCTGACATAAATTCTCAGGGTTTTATGAAGATAATATTTTGAAAGCTCCAAGTGGGAAACTAAGGTTGAGAAAGATTCAGTGACTTTTCAGAATTTGCTTAATTAATATAAACTTGATTCAGACATAGGCGTTTTGAAGTTTCCTTTTTACTGCTAGACAATACACACACATATGACATGCATATTTTTGAGAGCTCGTCCTTCTCATTATGTGACTTTCTATTGTAATGTTTCTTTAAAGTTTTCCTGGCCTTACTTGGGACTATAATCTCTTTGTCACTATCTCTTGGTTGTTTAGTTCCTCTTTTTCCTCTTTCCCCCTTCTTTTCTTTCTATTTGGAAAGAGAAAACATGATCACTTACTAGTATATACAATTATTCATTTTGCTTTTATGCCTTATTAAATAAAAATTATTAAAAAAGAAGTTCCATTGCAATTCAAAACAGTGGCTTTTTATGGTTCAGGAGCTCAAAAAGTTGTTACTTTAAAGGAGGATTATAGTAAGACCTTTTTAGCACAATCTTTTTAAGAAAATGGCTACTGGTAAATTTTACAGCTTGTTCAAAGTTTTCTTTTTAATTAACAAGTGCACATATGTGGGCAAATTATTTTACATTATCTTTTGTTCCATTTCCGAGAATTCAGACACATTTTTACTCCTAAAACACATGCGTAATATCGTCCTCCAATCTTTTTTTAATAGGAAGGAGGTGGAGTTGTTGGAAACAAGATTCATGCATGCATGCTAAGATTTCTATTTAACAGTATACTGTAGACTTGATGAGAACAGACTCTATGTGCTGGGCACTCACGCCTCTGCCCATCAATGTACTGAACACTTGAGGTAAAGAAGAGCCATCTGCCATAGGATTTCAGTCTCCCAGGAGATAATTGATTTGAGATTAAACAAAGTCAATCAAGAGCCTCAGACTGTATCTTTGAAATACAAGCATTTATTTACAGGAATTATAGCAATTCAGGGAATAGATGAATCCATACTCACTAGAAATTTTAGAAAAGATTTGGCTTCAAAGAAGAGCTGATTCAATTGTTTTGGCTGCTCTTTCTGCTTACATAGATTTTACAGGAAAACGGTTGATTACGTCAAGTGATTTTGTTAGGTTTTGTTTAACAGTAGAATTTTCAAATGTACATTGAAGTAGCACTTTTTTTCTTAATGCCAAACAACTTTTCTCTTTAAAATTCTGCTTCCTAATTTAAATGACTGATAGCAGTTGTTTATGTTTATGAATAATGATATGAATTTTGATACATATATACATTCTTGGTTGATAGAGCCAGCTTTCCCTGTGTCTATCATAGATTAGCCTCAAATGTACTTCTGTTTTCTGAATAGCTGTGTCCCTGTGGAGTAAATGCCAAATTCTGAAAATGCTCATTTTAATGTGGCAAAGCTCTAATTCCCACACATTTTCTTCCGTTTAGATCCCAAATTAATTTCCCTAAACTTTAACCCAGGGATTTAAACTCTATACACAACATCATTCTTAACTTTTGTCATTGGACATGTTATAAGTTAACATTGACTGAGTGCTAATCACACACACACACACACACACACACACACACACACACACACACACACACACACGTGTGCTGGGGATTAACCTCGGGGCTTCAAGCATTAGCCTTGCTAGGTGAGTACTCTGCCACAGAGCAGCTGTATCACCAGCTCACTGATGTTTATTTTTTTGAGTTTTCCCAACAAGCTGACAGTTGTTTGTTCTTCCTTTCACTGCTTGTCAGTGCAAGCAGTTACACAACCCAGGGTTGGTGAGTTGGCTGAGAGGGTAAAGGCACTTGTTCCTGACTTTGATCTCCAGAATCCACATTGTGGAAGAAAAATACTGACCCCTGCCAGTTGTCCGCCAGCCTCTTCATGACACATGCGTGTGCATGCTTATGGGCAAGTGTACATGTGCATACAGTCCCATGCACACACACACACATACACACTAAAATAAATGAAGACTGAAAGAAAGAAAATATTCAGATCTCAGGAATCAACATAGCAAAATAAGAAAGCATGAAATGCCCTTGTAAATAGGGTTTCGAGCTATGTTCACTATCAGCTTTTTATGTGGTTTTGTTTATAGCGAGATTGAAAAACAAACAGCTTTGGGATTTAATGAGTATGTAAAAATTGTTTTCATAGATGCAACAAGCTCTAGCTTTTGATGCCTGTTATTTTTGTTTACTATTTTTCCATGAACCATGAAAGTCTGTTTTATCTAGTCTTATCCAGATCAAAGATGATCCGTCTGCTTTTCTTTAAAGCTTGGAGATGTATAGCAACGGAGCTATTTTTACAGTGTTGATTCAAGTGAAAACTTGTAAGTGGCTGTACAAATGCCTCATAGGAATTAAGCTTGTCCAACTCAAATAACATCAAGCAGCTTGAACACTCTTTCCTCTACCACCCAGACATAGCATTTGTGTGGAGAGCTAAGCATTTTCCCCTACCTCTTAGTAAAGAGAATTTATTTAAAATTTAAGACATTTTAGTAGTTCTGGAATAGATTACATATGGAATACCTTTTATAAAAGTTTATGTAAAGCCAACAAGGAAAAGGAAATAATTGCTTCCCTTTACCCCATTTCATCCACTGACTTGGTCTTTTTTCCATCTCCTTGTTTTGATCCAATTTAACATAGTGGGCTGTTGAAGTATCAAACCAATTTAGATACCCACCCTCCTGGCTGCATCAGCCTTAACCGGGCCCAGTCTCAGGCTGCTTCCACCCCAGACTATATCGCGGAACATTTTCATGGATCTTTGCCTGAAGGATTTTCAAAACTAGAAGATCGTAACCAGAAAACACTTGTGAAGATTTGCCTGGAAGAACCCAAGTTCCAAGCTCATTTCCCACAGGTTAGATAAATTCTTTTGTTAAGTACTGCCAAGTCTGTGGTTTCACATGACTGAAATTACATTTAAGCAAGTCTCCGAACCTGTGTTTTCAGACACCATGAGATTTTTGAGGACTTTGAGAAAGCAAATTGGTATTTTTTTTGTAATGTATCTAATACTTCGAGGCAAAAGGCATACATTTAGAATATAGAAAAATGTCTAATTATAGAGTTTTACTGAAGTATGCTTTCAAAGTCTACATATTTATTCTAAAGCTACTAAGATACGCAGATTGAATAGGAAAAAGTGTAATACAAAACAAAAACAGCTACCAATTATAATAGTTTTTCATAATAATACTAAAGATTATAAATAGTGAAGTTAATTTCTTGAAAGCTTGCTGTGATATTGGCGCTGCGCTGAGTTGCTCTGTATGCACGACTTCCTTCAGTATCACAGTTTAAAATTGAAAGCAATTACCCAACTATCAGCTGAAGACGTTGAGCTTAAACATGTTTCCCGACTAAAGCCTATAACAAGTGGTGGAGGAGTAGTGTGTAGGTGCAGGTCTTTAACTCAAATGCTGTTCTTGAAAAGCTCCCCCAAGGAATCCACAAATACTTCAGTAATTTCTACTCCCCTCTTCCCCTGACACACACACACGCACACACGCACGCACGCACACACACACACACACCCTGATGTCTGCCCTTGTGACTGAAGGAACTGTCAACGTCTAAGTGAGACCTCTGTTCTGAATATGAAATGGAGGACTGGATAGACTTAGGAAATTCTGCTTTCAAGAGAAAAGATAGAGAAGTAACAAAGCTAGCATGAAGTTTTAGATGACTTTGGAGTCAGCTGGCCAGTTTTCTGAGTGTCATGTAATAATGAATATCATATGAGGTAAACGCGGCAAGTTCCATTTTACTGACATGGGCCTTAATCGTCAACGAGTGATTGGCTCAAAACTGCAAGACCACTGTGCCGCAGGACTTATTCTGCACTGCTTACTCTTCAGAGTGCCGTGTTCATTGTCATAGTTTGCAGAGCAGAAGCTAGCTGTCTTCACTGAAGGAGCAATGTCTGGAACAACTGTGTAAATAAGGTTTTTATGAAGAGTCGTTAAAATAAGACTGAAGGTAAAATGGAATAAAAAGCCTGTAAACCTGTAATCAAGAGACAGAGGCAATAGGATAGCATGTCCAAAAGCGTGTTGTACTAACACAATGAAGCTCGTCTCAGATAAACAAATAAAATAAATGTCTCTATAAATAAAATACAATTTGGTCGGAAGCTTTAAAGAGATGTGGAGGTGATAGTGTGCCCTTGTAGGGGAAAAAAAATTGTTCTCATAGGCATCTGACTTTCCCCATTTTTATATAAATGTAATTTTGACCATACTGTGTAAAAGTTATAATAAAACATGTTTAGTGCACCCTAATTTCAAAACTAGGAATGTACTTACATTTAACATGGTTTATGTAAATCATATTTGCATCTACATACCTATGTTATGTTAATTAAATATCTAGGGCAATATTTTATTTTACTAAATACTGAACTGGTTTTATTTTTCTAAATAATACTCAGATAAATATGAAGCTTTAGCTTGACCTTTGTTTGAATGAATTGCTGTGAGCATCAGCCGTTTTATTCATTCTTACCAATATCTCAATGTTTTAAACATAAGTTGAAATATTATTTCTCAATTGTTTATACAGTCATCTGTTCTTGAAGCATATTTATACGAATTTCTCTTAGACCTGGATTTGGATTTGTGGACCTTTGTGCCTGTACTGTGCTGAGAGACTTTACCGATGCATCAGGAGCAACAAACCTGTCACCATCATCTCAGTAATCCATCATCCCTCAGATGTCATGGAACTCCGCATGGTCAAAGAAAACTTTAAAGCAAGACCTGGCCAGGTGAGCCAGTGGTTAGTGGCTATGCCGATATCCTTTATCATTAGGTAGCTTTTGAATATTAGTAGACAGATGTTTTGCCATAGTTTCATTTCTCTTTTGATCATTTAAAACATTATCTGTTTGTTGCTTTTTTAGTATATTATTCTACATTGTCCCAGTGTATCAGCATTAGAAAACCACCCATTTACTCTCACGATGGTAAGACATACATTTCTTGAATTTTAAAAATTTTAGAATGCAGAGCAGTTTTGTGTGTGTGTGCATGTACACATATGGGCATATGTATTTGTGTATCTGTGTGTGCATACATGTCTGCGGACACATGTGTGTGTGTCTATACATGTGCACATGTCTGAGTATATGTATGTATTTATAGGTGTGAGTACATACGTGCAACACACGTGTGTATTTGTGTGTGTATGGGTTTGACTTCACTCTAAAAATTATTGGAGTAGGGTCATGGTTCCCTTCATGTCTTAGTAAGCTGTCTTTATTGTATTTATTTGTTTTTTTTTTTTGCAAAGAACTGTAATTTTCTGTTCAGAAACTTTGTCACTCTTAGTTTTCCCTTATTTTCTCATTCTTTACTATTTAAATAAGCATATTTATACTTATTTTAAACTTTATAAAACTTACTAATTTAATGTGCAGACAATTAATAGTTTCATTTTTCCATGTGTGCATTATGGACAGGGGGATGTTGACAGTTGTTAAAGTGCCTTTTTTTGTATGCATGAAACGCTGGTGGGTTCTCTCCCCAGAACCTTGTGCCCTGCACATGCTGGTACATGCCTGCTGTCTCACTGCTCCAGATACAGAGGCAGGAGAATCCTAAATTCAAGGTCATTCATGGCAAAAATAGTGAGTTTAAGGACAATGAAAATGGCATGAGTTTCTGTCTCCAAAAATATTTTGTGGTGTTCCATGTATGAATGATGCTTAGAAATCAGGTATGTACAGAAGGAAATGTAAGAGAAACAGGATTAAATAAAATAAAGGAAACAGCAGATGATTGATAAGAATATTAAGGAGAGTGGAAAGAAGAAAAAATAAAATAGCACAATAATAAAAGCAATTATAATGACAATTTGATAAATGCAAAGGAACAAAAGGTAAAGCTTCTAAAATGAAGACCACGAGAGATATTGCATGAGGTTAGTTTGTTGGGAACTATGCTCAGGACAGCATCCAGGAAGGCTAGATGGACAGGAAGGCGGCCAGAACTTGAACAGTATGGTAGAGTAACAGAAGAGATCTCAAAGTGGCTAGCTAAGAGTTCTCCAGATGACTTTTTATTCCACAGTTGTCTGACATGAAGTCAGGGGCCCAAAACTTTCTATCTCCGAGTTGGCCTGTTTCTGAATTTGAGGTGCCTCCAGGACAAGGAAATTAGTCACGGATGAGGGATGAACTTTGGGAATGACTGTAAGTTTCTGGGGAAAGTCCCAATAGAAAGCCATCCCCACAGCCGGGAGAGTTACTGAATGCTTGGATTGTGAAAGTTGAGAAAGATTGAAAGAAAGTGACAAACCTGGGCAGCATAACATGTCAATCACAAGTTTCATCTCAAGACAATATTTTTCGCAAAGTAATTCCTTCTTTAGAATCTGAAATTAATCATATAGATCCCCTTTATTAATATATTTAAGCTTCAACATCCATCTCCTGTACAAGTTACATCTGGAGGATCAAAAATAAAAATTGTTGAAGGGAACAAAATCATTGTAGAATATAATTGATAAGAAAAACTTATCAGAGCTCGAGTTTTATGATTTTTTTTCCCTCATCAGACCTTTGTTGACTTAACACCTATATAAGATTTTACACTTGGTTCCTAAGCTACTCAGTGAGTCTTGGCAAGTGTTTCCCAGCTGTGTTCTGTAATGATAAAATGTTTGTATTTTTCTTTTGCCAAAACTCTATTATGTTTTTTTTTCTAATTTACAAAATTAAATCCAAAATGAGTTTTCAAAAGCCAAGACTTAAGAAAGCATAAGATGTTCCACTTGCTACAAAATATAGCATCTCTTCATTTTTAGCTGAGGTAGATGTTATGTCCCTTGGTACCTTTAATCAGTTCTCATTTATGGAAATAATTTACAATCTTCCTTTTCATTGTTAACTCATTGAAGCATATGTGAATACATCCATTTCCTTTCAGTATTATTTTTATTCAGTAATAAACATGATTTTCTGACATCTGTAATTTAGGTTATATTATTCATTATTTTTTAAGCTTGAATAACCTGATTTCACGTAAGTTTTGAGTCAGACTCCAGTGGCGGTCCTGTTTTTGTCTACACTTTACATAGCATGCCTGCTCTTTCATCATTTCTATGTGGCATGTTTTTTTTCTCTCTCCTAAACAGTTACTTTTGGGAGTATTCTTTTATTTAAAGAAAATAAGACAAAAATTTATGGTTGTTAATTATTAAATTTTATGACATTATATATAATTAGAAAGTCTGTGTCAATTACTATGATTGTTTGTCTTAATCTCATCTACTTAATTCTTAAACCTTGTTTTACTTTTATATTCCCAAGTCTTTTTTGCTCTAGAAACTAAGATGGATGAGGAGAAGGGAGACTGCCAGGAGCAATGTGTCATTATGTATTCTAGGCACAGCGATGAAAACCACAGACAGTGATTAGTATCCAAGGAACCCAACAGAATGTTTGAGTTTTTTGAGAATTAAACATCAGCTAACTCCTGTTCTTTGGCTGTATTCCAGGAGAAAAGAAATGTCTCTTCAGAGGCTAATGCTGGCCCCTGTGATAAATGTGATTTAAATAATGTACCATGTTTGGAACAAATGGATTGGTTAATATTAATTTGATTAATTCAGTAAATAGGGTTTTTTGGTTTTTATTGTTTGTTTGCTTATAGTTTTTTATTTTTTGTTTGTAGTTTTTGTTTGTTTTCTTGACAGGGTTTCACTGTGTAGTCTTGGCTCTTCTAGAACTCTCTCTGTAGACCAGACTGGCCTCAAACTCATAGAGATTCTCCTGGTTCTGCCTCCCCAGTTCTGGGATTAAAAGTCTGTGCCACTACCCTTGGCTCAGTCTATAGTTTCTGATACTTCTTTCACCTCCAGGTATCAAGAAAAAATTCTGAAGATACTTCCTTCTTGACTCTGCCCTCTGGCTACTGTCTAGCTCGTCAATTTTGATTTTCCTCTCTTAGTCTTTTACTTACCCCTCAGATTTGTCCACAGCCCTATTCCCTGGAGATGATTCACGATGCACACTGCCCTCTTACTGTTAAATACAGTAACCGTCTTCCAGAACTTAATGGTCTTCAGAGCTCAGCACCTTTTTATGCAGCTGACCATTTTATTGAAACACTTACAATTTTCATTTTGTTTCCAGGACATCGATTTATCTGGCCTTCTTTCTCATTCTCTGACATTGATTCCATATTATTTCTTTTATTCTCCTTGTCATCCTCGTGAGCTCTAAAGATCACGGTGCACTATGCTCCATTCCCAGAACCCCTATTACTTTACAGTTGTGCATATTTCTCTGGCGACCCATCTGTGTTTCCAGTTCTGAAATTCCGGTTCCCATCACTAAGTGTTTCCCAGATATTTCAGGCCCTTCCCTTTGATTGACAAAGCATCCACCAGAGAGTCAGAATAGATAAATGATGTGCGATGACTTACTTTTTATTATTAATTAAATTTATTCATTTATTTTATACCCGACTGCTCTTCCCCCTTCCTCCTCTCCTTTCTCCTTTGCCCCCGTTCCTGCCCCCCACAATCCACTCCTGTTTCTGATTAGAAAGGGACAGGCCTCCTGTGGGTATAACTTTGGAACAGACTCTGTTTGCTACATTAAGAGTAGGCAAGGAAGCCGGATGGTGGTAGTGCACACCTTTAATCCCAGTACTCGGGAGGCAGAGGCAGGTGGATCTCTGTGAGTTCGAGACCAGCCTGGTCTACAAGAGCTAGTACAAGGACAGGCTCCAAAGCCACAGAGAAACCCTGTCTCGAAAAAAACACAAAAGAAAAAAAAAAGAGTAGGCAAAGGAGCAAGTACATACATAGGAAGGTCATCTAGTAGAGGTGTGATGATTGCTTTGACCTTGGTGTTGACATTGGAGATGGTGAGAGGGGCCAGCTTCTGAATCAATTTTCATTTTGAAGTGTAAATGGTCAGGACTTGCTTTTTTTCCCCCCAGAAACTGGATTTTAATTCAAACTTTGTATCTCAGTTTCTGCCTAAACAGTTAGAGGTCTCTTGACTAAAACAGACAATCTTGGACTGGGTTCCAGGTTGTGATGGGAATTTTAGGAACACAGTTTCAATTATAATATTTGGAAATTACATGCAGTATCTTGCGTTACTTATTCAATAAATGAATGGCAGCTCATTCTTTGTTTTCAATGGACCATTGGTACCCAACCCAGTCCCCTGTGTGTTTTGCCTCTGCTTGTCTTAGAGTTTGTGGAATGGTACTTTCCCTATTTTTTTTCCCTCTTGGAGAGATGAGGTAACAAAGTAATATAGACAGAAACTTTTAACTATCTTTGAATCTGAGCTCTTGCTTCCTGTCTCAGAGAGCTAAGATTCTCCAGTATATTTTTATTAATTTTTTGTTAATTAATTTTTTCCAGCCCAATCATATTTTTCCCTCCCTCCCTTCTCTCCCCACAACCTTTGCTCTCCCTTGCCCATCTATTCCACTTTTTTCTCTTTCTCTTTCTTTTTTTTTTTTTCCTAGAAAAGGGCAGGCCTCGCGCGTATCTGCCAGCCATGGCATACGAAATTTCAGTAAGACTAGACATCTCCTCTCCTACTAAGGCTGGATGAGGCAACACAGTAGAATGAAAGAGTCCCCAAAAAGCAGGTAGCACATCAGAGACAGTTCCCGCTCCCACGGTTAGGAGACCCACAAGAAGATCAAGTATAGCTCTAACATATGTTCAGAGGGCCTAGGTCATTCCCACGCAAACTCTTGTGCTTGGATCTTCTGACTTCTCATGGTATGGGGCTCAAACTGGATTACCAGACATTGTTTGGCCACTCCCATAATTTCTTGTCATCTTTACCCTGGCATATCTTGTAATCAGGGCAAATTGTTAATCAAAGGTTATATGGCTAGGTTGGTAGCACAGTCCTGCACAGTACTTGAATCAATCTGAGAGGTCACTATCAGATAATCTTCATCCATAACCATTAGGTTATATTTAAGTTTCCTGTGATGTAGCAGGTATATGGCCTTCCTATGTGAGTCCCTACCACGGAACATTAGCCAACACTCCTAAATCAATTGGAGAGTCATTAGGATAATACTTCTTTTTTACTGTCATGGCAAAAAGTTTACAGTTTACATCCTGTCATAACTTCAGGCTGCGTAACACTACCAAATGGATTGGGGAAAAAATATCCAGTATCGAAAAACGTTAAATTTGGTGATTGTAAATGAGCAATTAGCAGTCTGGAAAATGAGGGAAATATTTTCTCATCACTGGCTGAAATGTATTCTGGAACCATAGAATAATCCTTTATTTTACCTGCATTTTGAAACTCATTTGTCTCTACAGGTGTCAAGCAGATTTTTTTTTCCCTGAAAATTGAAGACAAAATATATTAAATGTATTTTGACCAGTGCCACAGTGGACATGGAAATTCATATCATATTTAGAATTTTTTTGCTCATTGATTTCTCACGATGCAAAATATCTGATGCCTTTGAATATGACACACAAATATCATTATTCTTCAGTGCTTAGTTCTTCCTTATGGCTCCTATATTTTGCCTCAAAAGATATTTTAACAGGATTTATAGTTAAATACAATATGCTATTAAATTTTGTCTATTTTTGTTTTATATGTTATTTATGGATCTTTAGAGCAATTCAGATGTCCAAATGATCAGATAGCATTGCTTTTTTTATCATATAAATTTTATCCTGTTTTTTCTATTAGCCGTTGATCGGGGGACTTATTATCAGAATAAAAGTTTTGATCAGATCATATACTTCTAGTATATAACAATTAATCCAATTTTTTTTTCAGTGTCCTACTGAAACCAAGGCAACATTTGGTGTCCACTTTAAAGTAGTAGGAGACTGGACAGGTATGTACCATTTAGGAGTTTAAATGCCTTGAAAAGAATGGAGCATAACGAAATATATCAACAAAATAAGTACTCCAATATATGGAAAATTACAGAGATATTGAGCAGTTTAATTATTTCTTTGCTTACTAGCTATTATGTTTGAGTTTTTCTCAGTTATTTTTTAACATAACTGAGAATAAATAATTACTTTAATATTTATTTTAATTATCTCCATCGGGAGCATTTAATAGTCAATTTTGCCCTCAGTGTGCTGTAATATTGAGAGAAATACAAGATCATTCTATTCAATGAGTTCCATTCTGCCTACAGTAAGACATTTCTCACGTAATGGAGCCAAGCTTGCATGTCGAGAAGCTCTAAATAATTCTGTCACTCATTGAAACAATATTTCAAAAGGAGATTTAACTGCCAGGAAACAACAAAGTTACAATTATTGGAGGAAAAATGAGAACATTTTCCCTAGAGATCTGAAATTACTGAATTTTCCTTCAAAATTAAAATTATGAACAGCGCACTATGTATAGAAGTGACAAAGAATATAAGATAAGAATTTGAACATCACAAGTTTGTTTTTCTTAAGTGATATGACTTATTATTATTGTGTATGTGTATTATGGTGTGTGTGTGCTCACATACATGAAGCTGCATATAAGCCCTAGTGTGCATTTGGAGTCATAGTGTGCTAGTGGAGGAATGTTCTTACCTTCCAAAATAGGTTTCGATTGGATCACTAGGTTTGAGTGCAGTCACTTTTACCTACGGCCATCGCTTCAGATCCTTGTTGTGGATTTTAGCATTGACTTTGCTATGATAAAATGTGCTCTACCATGGGCAGCAAACAGGAACTAAAGAAAAGATTAGGTCTGTTCCATACGGATCTTTCTGAGAGAAGCCTACTATACGCAATGTACATGATGTAACTGAAACGGCTTCATAGCAGGAGAGGAGAAGTCACCAAGTTTCACACTTGTCTGCATTTTCGTTAGGAATTGCATCTTCTGATTGCATGAGTCACCCATTAAATTTAGAGAAGTCATGAAACCTCAAGTGTGCAAGGTAGTTTTTCTCCTTCTGCAATGATAACGTTAGTCAAAAGAATTGAATTAGTATTTTGTTTCTCTTCCAAAATTTATCATATTTCTGTTTCAAACATATGAGCCCAGACTGCTATCTTGATTACAATTCTGTCTAAAAATATCTGTGCTAGATATGATTATTTTGGAATAATTTCAGCATCAGCATTTTACTGTTATTTTAATGGTTTAAATAGTAGATTTTTAAAGGTTTTGAATTTTTATAACTAAAGTGTTATGTACACAGTGTCCACACATAATTGGTCTCAATTTTTGCTATGAACAAATTCAATTACCAGTTGGTAGGTAATTATAGGTAGACATTAAATAGCGTGCCTGTTATATGTGTCACATAATGACTTTTTATTAATTCATGATTATAAAATTTTCATATTGTCTATTATCGTTTGCAATAATCATTAGATATGGTTAACTTATAGAATCTAAAGGGATAATTAAGGACAATATATCACTGTGGATTTGCTTTGATAACATGAAACCAATCAACCACAGTATAAGAAATGTTACAAACATCCACAAAATATTAGCTATTGCGTCTGTCTGTGTCTATTTCACTATAAAGCATGCTTCATGTTCCATCCTGCTGATTTTTCATGAAAAGACTGAGGAAGGGCATGTGCTCTGTATGTTAAGTACTTTCTTAAATTTGTAATTCTCCTTATAAGTTAGATATGACCACACTAAATTACATTAATTTATGGTGACAGCATATTCAGGAAAATATATATAATTCGCCCTATAGTAGAAATGACTTTGAATGCTCAGTTTGCTTTTGATTCAAGTAGCTTTAATAAATTCACAGAATCGTGGTATTATGGACAGGTTTTCAATTTATTTATATATTTTTTTAAGTTTCATTAATTGTATACAGTGAAGTGTATTTCTTTTCTTCCTTATTGCCCTCGTCCATCTCCATCAGCCCCACCACCAGCCATCTTCCTACATTCCAATCTTCTTTTCGTGCGTGACACAATGAACCTAATTCCAGTTGTATGAGCATGATGGGGACTTATTAAAGCATGAGCAAGGCATCAGTAGGCTGAGCACTGAAGAAAATGGTATTGCCTCCCCTAGCAGTCATTGGCTACTAATAGATCCCCAGGGAAGACTGGGGCCTTTTAGTTACTGCAAAATTATAAATAATCCTGAATACTACCACTAAATCCAAATGTAAAGTCCATGCAAAGGAGAGAGCTAAAATAAATTGCAGAGACTAATAATCAATCATGTATTAAACATTTGCTCTAGGCTGTAGGAGGATAAGCCAGGTCAAAGGCACAGTTTTCAAATCTGTCTCAAGGATTATTCATTTGGTCCTAATTGGTTCTACCTAGTGGTATCAGGAGGTACTTATTTAAATGGAGTGCATTTAGGAGGAAGGGAAAATGGTTGAGAATCCTGAGCTTGAAAGAAAAATGATGTTACATTCCACAGTAGGGAGCAGGGCCAGGCTCCAAGGACCTCGCGGACAAAAAGGTGGGCTCTACTCATTTTCTTATAATGAAAGCATAATAAGAGAACTCTTGTTCTCTAAAGAAATTAAAACTTTTAAAACAAAGTTATTTACTTATTAATATATTTATATGTAATATATATATATATATATATATATACATGCATATGGACCAACAATTAATGTTAAAAGAGGCTTTGAATTGAAAAAGAGCAAGGAGGGGTATTTGGTAAGCATCGGAAGGAGGAAAAGGGAGCAGAAAATTATGTGATTATAATCTCAAAAAATAACTTACAGAAATTTGAAATATTTAAAAACAACAAAATTAAAGCAAGATTGAATGTAGTAATGCAGGTAAGAGTCTTAAGGTTGCAAATATAAAACAATCGCGATATTCACTTCATTTAAACTAAAGGAGGGCTGGACATGGCTCAGTAGTTAAGAGCACTTGTGTTTTTCAGAGCATCTGGGTTTGAGTCCCAGCAACGACATGGGCAGCAGACAACTATCTGTAACTCCAGTTCTAATAGATCAAACACCCTCCCCAGACTTGCAGAGGCAACAGGCACTTAAGTACTGCACAAACATATATGCAAGTGAAACATACATACACTTAAAAATAATAATTTTCTTTAAAAGTTAAAGGAACAGAAAAATGTTTTGTGTAATTTAAACATAATAAAGTTTGGTGTTCATAGACCTTTGAATAGACATAGAAGCTGAAGTTACCTGGCACAATTGAGAAGGAAATAAGGAACAGCCAAGAAGCCCGCTTAAGAGTTTATTGGATGGGGGGAGGTGTACAGGCCTAGTGAAGGACAGTGTTCAGAGAGAGAGAGAGAGAGGGATGAAGATGGAGCCTCCAGCTTTTAAGGGCTGCCTGTGCATCTGCACAGGGGGATGGGGTGGTTACATCTTATGCAGATGACGGAGCTCACACATGTGCACAAGGGCTCATATAGCGGTGTCACACGTTGGTGCAACCATGCTGCACATGGGTCACACAGGTCCTTTAAGATTCCTGGGGCCAACAATGAGGACCCTAAGAGAGACATATGTAGATTTAATCTACATGGGATGTAGAAAAAGACAAGAACTCCTGAGTAAATTGGGAGCATGGCGACCTTGGGAGAGGGTTGAAGGGGAGGGAAGAGGAGGGGAGCAGAGAAAAATGTAGAGCTCAATAAAAATCAATAAAAATAATAAAATAAAGATTCCTGGCACCATTAGGCACTTCTGCCTGAGGGCTTGTCCGCACATGCTTAGCCCTGGAACCCGGAAGTGTCAGCCATGTTGTGGGACTGAATCATTACAGAAGCTGTATGCTGCCAGCATATAAAAGGCTGAACCATGTAAAAAAAGAATCAGCAATTTTTCTGGATTAGTGTCAGAGATATTATGTGCCAGGCTAGATCCCCTCTCTCATGTAATCTTGATAAGAGGATTCCAGGAGTTTTCCACACAGGGACTCATCAGCTGAACTCCATGGTCCCAGTGTCTGGGTAGAACAGCGCCATGAACAGCAAGAACCTCCTTGTGGACAAGGCTAAGCGATAACCAGTCTCCAATAGGTCTGTACTTTCATGAATTTATTGTCTCTGGGAATTATAAGGTCTTCATAACAAAATGTTAAGAGGAAAATCTTGGACTTTTGGCAAGGGCTAGGAAAAATGAGCTGCTTTAAAAAGTACCAAACATTCTTCTCCCTCTGCAGCCTGCCTTCAGGAGAAACTATTTTGCCAGTGATTAGCTATTAAGGGACTAGCCTTGACAAAAACACCTCTTGTGAAGGTAGGGGCATAGGGATTTATGAATATAAGTAAAGAATACAAAGATGCCTGAAAAATAGTAATACAGAAACCATAGAATAGTACCAGGAGGGCATTCCAGTGAATACTGAAATCATCCACATTACCACAATAGTACTGTGGTATAACAAAAAACTTGTTTAACATGATACAAAGGACAATTCAAACAGTTAATTGCTTTAACACTTTGAGGCATCAAGTCATTAGCATTCTGTTGTTTAGGCAGTGAAGCCAACTTTCGACCAAGTGTCCTGAAGACAACCATTCCCAGTTAACCTTATATAACAAAAAAAGGAGCAGAAATAAGTTTGCATATTCCAACCATTTGTCTAGATGGACATATTCTCACCATTTTGGGCCTCCAGTAGCCTGATGGGAACCTACTGCACATGTCTTCCTGGAGAAACAGGAATTCCATACTCCAGCATCTCCCAGCTGTCGATCCTTCTCAGGCTAAGAGAACAGAAAACAAACACCGCTTAACATCGCATTGTCCAGGAACAAGCTCACTGGAGCACCAAGACCAGGCACAAACTAGTCTTCCATTACCCCATTCTCACACCTGTCCTAATAAAAAGCTATGGTCTGCCACTGATTCTACCCAGTGCATAAAAGTCTTATTTTACACCGATTGGAGGATTTTTATAAAGCAAAAACCAGAGGATTATAAAATAGACAAAACTGGTATCCAAACTTTATTCAAACTGGCAGTTAATGTTTGAATTACTTGATTAGGAACTGCTAAAAACTGACTAATATGCTAAGATCTTTAAGAGAAAATGCAGACGCTTGCCAAAACATACAAGGAATTTGTATGGCCAAAAGTGGACCTTAAAAAACAAGCAAGGAGAAATAATAAATACATGCTCGTTAGACAGTGGTATTGTGTTCATGGGGCTGAGTAGTTGGTTTATATTCAGAGGTCTTGGGAGAAGGGGAGCTACACACACACACACACGAGATCTTTTGGCCTTTTTTTTTGCAAAAAAAAAAATTTAATGCTAAGCCAAAGGAACTGGACTTTAATTTCTGTCCTAGGGCCAATGAAGAATCTTTACCCCATGGGCTGCACTCATTGTATATAATTTCTCTCTTGTCATCGAACTGTGAGCTAAGGAAATTCTGTGAAAATATTTTTTCTATTCAGCATGATCAATCAAGACCTTTTCAAAGACTGAGCTTCTGAGTTGGCCCTTAAGTCCTGGGCAGAATTTGATTAAAGACCAGCATTAAAAGAAAAGAGGTCCTAGCAGTAGGAAAGCAGATGAAGAATTTGGGGGCTTACGGGAAACTGTCCAGTCCACTAGAACAGCACTATTTACTTGCTGCTCTCCCTGATGTGGATTTTCTTTAGGCCTTGTCTGTATCCAGTGTGTCCTATATTTAAGAACACAAAAGACACACTGCTGGGTTGGTTTTGATAGATTTCGAAAGACCATGTACTTCATGGTATTAATTTTCATAGCCCAGGTTTTAGGCAAGAACATTTTAAACACACACACACACACACACACACACACACACACACACACACACACAGCCTTTACACACACACAGCCTTGCATTTTCTTTGAGTCCTGAACAAAATTGCCTATTCCTTTTTGAATATGAGCGTAGGAAGTATTAGAGTTTGTGCTGAAAGCCAAAACTGAATTAGTATCAAGCTGAGCCTTGATCCTTTTGAGGTGTTACTTTTGTTCAGTGCCAACACTGTTTAACAATGTATTTGCTGTGACAATTGTTCAGTAGAGCATTTTCCTTAAAAGGTGGATTGTGTTGAAGGAAACTTAGTAGCAGTAATGTGTTTATCCAAGAGTGCCTCTGATAATTGCTTTCACTCTTCTTGAACCTGTGTTTTCTTTCTTGCCCTTGCCGGTGTTTTTCTTGTTACCGCATAGCCTCCACAGCAATAAAAGAGAATTTACATCTTAGGAGAAATCCATTTATAGACAGCGAATCATTGATGTGTTTCGAGGCAAAGAAGTTTGTTTGTAGTTTCCAAAAGCTCATTCCATGTCTTTAAATTGTACGCTTACCAAATAGGAAGCAGAATAATGGGTCCAACGGGGATAGAATTTTATCACTGCTTCCCTCAAAAGTGGACGGGCCCATTGAAAATAGTTTTCCTTCTTATAATACTGCATTGTCTCCCTTCAGACTTGTGCTGAAATGTTGCAGGTGTGGTGTCATGCAGATGTTAGGTGTGGTTTATTCTCACTATATAATCCTTAGGCTAGAAGGAAATGGATAAATACTGGTTCTAGTGCATGAACTGGCTCTTTGGAGCCCATTCCCTGTAGAAGGATGCTGTGGGATAATGCTCTTACACACTCTAAAGATTTATCACTCATATTATTTTAATAAAATGCTGATTTGCTGTTAGTCAGGCAGGAAGTATAGGCAGGATGACCAGCCTAAGAATTCTGGAAAGAAGAAGGGCAGAGAGTCAGCCACCAGCCCGATGCAGAGGAAGCAAGATGAGAATGCCTTACTGAGCAAAGGTACCAAGCCATGTGACTAAACATAGACAAGAATTATGGGTTAATTTAAGTTGTAAGAGCTAGTTAATAATAATAATAATAAACCTGAGCTAATAGGCCAAACGGTTTATGATTAATATAAGCCCCTGTGTGATTCTTTGGGACTGAATTGCTGTAAGACCAGGTGAGACAAAAACTTCCCTTTACAGAGGGATAACTTGCTCTGTCTAGATACACTGGGGAGGGCCTTGATCCTGCCTCAAGTGCTGTGACAGACGTTGTTAACTCCCCACGGAAGGCCTCATCCTCTCTGAGAAGTAGATTGGAAGTGGGTATGATGGGGGAGTTAAGTGGAGAAGGGGGATGGGAGGGAGAGGGAACTAGGATTGGTAAAATAAGATAGTTTTTAGAGGCCAGGCGGTGGTGGTGCACGCCTTTAGTCCCAGCACTCGGGAGGCAGAGGCAGGCGGATCTCTGTGAGTTCGAGACCAGCCTGGTCTACAAGAGCTAGTTCCAGGACAGGCTCCAAAAAGCCACAGAGTAACCCTGTCTCGAAAAAACCAAAAAAAAAAAGATTGTTTTTAGAAAGGAAAAAAAGAGGGAGAACAAATGAACAGAGTGCTCTGTCTGGAAAGAAAACTGTGCAAACCAAGAAAACAAAACAAAACAAAAATACTGGATGGCAATTTGATTCTGCAATGCTTCTGTTTGGTTTTGTCTCTACCTCCTGCTAGCCAGCAGACCTGTGGGTTATCAGGTCCTGCCTGATGTTCAGTTTCCTTATCTACAACACACAAATTCTTTCTAATCATTTCTCTGCTCATTATAGATGTCACATTATAAATCTTTTCAGGGAGGCAAAGGCTAGAATTGATATCTTAACTCTATCTGAAGTATTAGTGAAAGTAGATACCTTTTCATATAGTTGAGAGAATCTAAAAGGAATGTAGTTCAGGAGGTATGGCCAGAGCAGGGAGGGTGTAACGCCTCTTCTCGGGTTCAGCTGGTATAACTCAATTACTAGCTCTGGTTACACATGTTTTGCGTCTCTGTTGTCTTCTGAAAAGTATGTTTTGCGTTTGTTTTGCGTGCCTGTATATAAGACAGAAGAATAAGGTTTTGTTTTGTATTGTTTTCACAATGGCCTTGATATTTGTGGAAAGGACGTTTCATAAGAATCCAAACGGGCAGCTGACATTTTTATTCTAAAATTGTTGTCTATTTCCTTTTGAGTTCTGGTAAAGAAGGTTTGGCTATGGATGTAAAAAGAAAATCTTCTTTCTCTAGATCTAGATGTCTTGATCTATCCAAAATTGTCTGTTATGGATGCTTTTAATGTTGTTTTGAAAGCAATACTTTAAATAGAAACCATTGTTGTTCAGCAGTAGTTACCATGGTAATGAACAAAGTTATTTGATTTAAACAAATTCTCCAGAACAGCAAATTTATCCTTTATCTCTCTTCAGTTTATATGGCTGTCTCTAAGTCTGCCCCTTAATTTCCATTGTTAGAAGTAATTGGTTTTGCTAAGATTAATGTGCATATTTTTCCTAAGAAAATCAACATCAAAACTTGAAAACCATTAATTTTGAGTTACTGGAAGTAATGCTCCTCTTTCCCTCTTTAAGTAATTTAAGTAATTTTGTGAGTCCCTTTAAAACCCCATCAACACATGTCTATAACGACTGTGAAGTCTTTTTTGTTTTGAGCATTTGTTTCCGCAGTAAGCAGAGTTGCCTTGATGAGAATTTTCTCTATTCATAGAATGTGCAAATAAGAACCATTCAGTAAATGTTTTATTGTGTGAGGGAAACAAATGTTTAATGTGAAGGAATTTCCAGCTTCCCTAAATATTGATCTTACTCTCAACTGTCTTCCATTAGGGTTTGTTGGCCTTAATTGATGAGGGAGAAAAGGGAGAATTTTATCAAATATATTTAGCTTGTCTTGTAGTTCCATGGCTTAGAAGGGTTTCTTCTATGGATATCCTAACACTTTACTGATCTTCTTTTCTCTTTCTTTTATTTTATTTCTTAATAACCAACGTGTTCAAGAAGCATGTTCAGCAAAGTTTGCAGTTCTGAGTTTACAGAATAACAGAGTTAGCATTGACGAGTAAGTGGGTGTCTTTCTATAATGCCTTATACTTTGCTTTTTACTCACTGAGTCCCAGATACGATGTCACAGGGAAATCGGGCTCTCCTCTTAGAATTCTAAGTCTAACGAGTAAGAATGGATTCAAAAGGGAGTTCAAGGCCTCTAGTAAAAAGAATGGTTTTGATCATGCTATAAAAGTGGAGGGAATTGCATTGTACCAACCTCTCGGCCATATCAGATAGTGGCACCTGTTGCAAGGAATCTGTGTCTGAGAAGACTTTTTTTTTTTTTAACAGTGAGCATCTGAATATACAATTCGGATGTTTATGAAACATCTGCAATATGGGAAATAGTTCATTCCTGACCTTAGTCCTTCTTAGTAGCATGCACATGTGTTTCACCTAGTATTGGCAAATTTCATAGAGAACCTCTCAGTACAAAATTTAGGCCTGCCAGTCTCATCTTTTGCAAGTTGTGTTCCAGTGAAACTGGTGCTGTGTTTTGTTTGTTTGTTTAATGTAACATTCTTGTTAAAAATCAATACCTTGACAAGAAGAACAAATTTATTGGATTGAGAGAAGTTGAGCAGCTGCTATACGGAGTCAATCCAATGCAGATACATTTATAATAGGCTTTAGAGCAAATATTGATAATCAGATCTGTTTGGATAGGGCTGGAAGATCCCTACTTTCTGCATTTGGAGTTTGGAACTGTTCTGGGGAAATCATTGCCTTTGAACATATGATCAATGCAGAAGGAGCTTAAGGGTCATGATGTGTGTCTGACTGCCAATTCTAGAGCTGAGCAACAAGCCCTGTGAAGAGGAATTTGAGAAAAATGTGTCTACTGACTACATCACCACTAGCTTATTTTCTTCTCATTTAATTAAAAGATAGAAGTATGCGATGAGTACTACACAGATCAAATGTCAGGAAGCAGGCATAAACCAAGCTGGACAAGGCAAGCAGAGATATTTAGATTCGTGTTCTTCTAAATGTATACTGTGAGCACCATTGGTGAAAAAAGAAACTGCCTTGACCTGTGGTAGGGCAGAACTTAGGTAAGCGGGGAAAACTAAACTGAATCCTGGGAGAAAGGAGGCAGAGTGGGAGAGAAGCCATTTAACCCTGCTGGAGACAGATGCCAGAACTTTACCCAGACAGCCACAGCCATGTGGCAATACACAAATTAATGGAGCTAGGTTACATTAAGATGTGTTAGCCAAAAGAAGCTAGAGGTAATGGGCCAAGATGTAAATTAATTAATATAGTTTCTGTGTGATTATCTCAGGGCTGAGTAGCCGGGAACCAACAAGTGGCCTTCTTCCAATACTTCTACTGAGTTAAAATTAAGATATCAGTTTGAACTCATGCTTTCCTATGAGTAGAAGGTGATTTACTTATTAAAGTTGTTAACTTTATTTAATAAGTTTATTGTGTATAATCAAGTTATACAATATAACATTTGGCATATACTATGAAATGATCACTATAAACAATCAAATGCATATGTCTCCATGTCTCATTGATACCTTCTTGCGTCTTCGCAGTGATGAGAATATCCAAGGTCTTGTTGGATATCATTATTGCTATAATCTCTTGCTTTTAAGTATTGTAAAGTATACAATAAGGAAGATTTGTCGGCATTATAAAATAATTTAATCTTTCAGTATAAAATTATTGTAAAAAGCATCACAGTATAAAAAAAGAACCAAAAAAAATTTGCATGTATATGTTTGCATAAATAGGCAAATGATAGAAATTAGATAGATGATAGATGATAGATAGATAGATGATAGATAGATAGATAGATAGATAGAAAAATAGACAGACAGATAGGTAGTTAGATGTTAGATGACAGATGATATATAAATGGTTAATAGATAGATAGATAAACAGATATGATATAATATTATATGATATGATATGACACATGATACATTGATTGAGAGATCAGAAAATGGGATTATGTTTCAGACTGACTTAAACCTCAGATTCTAGGTGACCTAACAACTGTTGTCTGGACTCTACAGCAGAGAACCAAGTAGTTCCCTGTCCATGAAACTCATCAATCTTAATGCAGGGTTGAAGCTCACTGGAAAGTTGCTGGTGTTGTTGGTTCACGGAAGGTCTAAGAAGCTAGAGTGTAGTGGCAGCAGCAAAATTCAAACTGTCTTACAAAGAAATGGCTCCCGGGCTACGAACACTGTTTTTCTCAGACCTCTTTTTCAGCAGGGGCTCCAGCTTCTTGGAAAGTGCCACTAACATTTCACCCTTCAGCCATGCATTCACCACCAAAACACTCTATAATTTTCTCACATATGGACCCTTTTGAAAAAGATTCCTGATGTACACAGCTATACATTAGTAGTCTTAGATACCTCTCATTGTAATCCAGTTGTCTACAAAGACCAAATTTCACATATTTATACTGACATAAAGCTTTCGATGTTAAAAAAATCAATGTAAAATCTGATAAGTATCATGGTAGAATCGATTTTACAGTTTCATTTTATATTGCTTGGGGGTAGTTTCTGTTTCCTTGACAACACAATTTCTAATATTACCTGTTTTATACCTCCATTTATTTTTCCCATTTTCTCATGCATTTTCAAGAAGGAAACTTACTGTGTAGTAACGACTGGCTCTTATTTGCAGTTTTCTTACCCCAGCCTCTCAAGTGTTATATTAAAGGTATGCACCACCATGGCTGACTTATTCCAGTTAACTTTGTAAGTAAGATCAAATATACCATGGGGAACTTCAGTGTTTTTAAGGATTTGATTTTGGTGCTTTTTGAAAAAGACAACCAAAACTGGTAAATTGGACGTAATATAAAGATTAAAAGAAAAAGGATAAAATTGTATGTTTTAATAAAAATGCAATAAATGTCTCATTTTGTGGCAATTCTGTCACCTTTGAGAGATACTTTATATGACTTCCCTTTCTTGCCTGTGATATTTGAGTATTCAAAGTAAGTGAAGCATCATTTTCATATTGAAGATAATAGTGAAAGAAACAGGGAAAAAGACCACCTATAGAAACACAATTATTTGAAGTTGCTCAAATCTTGCCTCTAGCAAACAAGTTCCTTTCAAGTATGTTACTGAACAAGATTAGTTAAGTTCTGTAATCAAAAGATTTTTCCTAGGTTATAAAGGGATATCATTCCTCACTGTCAATTTTTCTCTTATATCATTTCATCTTCCTCTTTTTCTTGGTAGTGATAGGAATATTCCATTCTCACAACAGAAATAGATTCCCATGATTTTTATTGTCATTACACAAATCCTTGTTGTAGTTCATGTACTGCACATTGCCAATAATTGGGTGATTGATTAGTTTCTCCTAAAGGTATCATGAAACTGGGGCATAGTAAATATATCAAAACAAAATTTTTAAATTGGGAAATATTCCTTCTAATTTTGTTCTTGAATAGCTATATTGTGTCATAAGTGATTGTCTATACTGCGCACATTAATGTAATTCTGTATAGGTTGTCCTCCAGGCCCGTTTTGTTGATTGAATTAGAGAGAAATAAAATGAAGTTGAAAGTCTGTAGGAGCTCGTGTCAATTAAGGAATTCCCGGCTGGTGGAAAATCACCTCCAGACATCTCTACCTCATTAGTCAGCTCATCACTGCATCATGGCAGCGAGACCCTTGGTTCTTGTCAGTGGCTTTAACAACTTCCTCTAAGATGCCTTGTGAAGGGCCTGAGCAATAGTGTTGGGAATCTGCTATTTTCTAAGAAAATCCTGTGTCGGCTGAATAAGCACGTTGAGTTTGGCATTTTACTTTCCTTTGTCGGCAAATGAAAAATCAAAGTATGTTTCTTGTGGAATCAGATGAAGAACGGGATGGCCATTGATAACTGATGGCAGGAATCTGAGAGGCTGAAGCATTTTCATTTTAAGCAAGCTTGGAAATCAGTCTCCAAATTTCAAAGCATGCTTTTAGCTCCCAGTGAATTCTGCTATACGTTTTAGAGAAAACATTCTTTTACATGGTCAATAAACTTCTTGATTTCTTTTGGTCTTAAGTTTCATTTTCAGGATCTATTTTAGAAGAGGATTGAATAGTAAAAGTATTTGGATCAGGTAAACATTGAAAAGTACTCCTTTAAAATAAAAGGCAGGGTCATGTGTCATCAAATAACAGATGTGATAAATTTGAAAGGGAGCAAGTGTTGTAACTAGAAGGGTTTGGAGGGAAGAAAGAGGAGGGAAAATGATTTAATTATAATCTTACATAATAAAAGAAATATTTTTAAGAGAAGAAAGCAGACAACTTTCAAAAATAGTTGATATCATCCTACTGGAACAAATAATAACTTCATAGATTAAATATAACAACCCAGCAGTAGTTAATGTTTCATAAATTTTCAAAAATTTGGATGCAAATTAATGAGTAAATACGAAAGGAAAAAATGAGAGCTTCAGCTTCAGAACTCTACACTTCAAAATAGAACCAGAAAATATAAGGCCGTTCTTGGATCCCACTGTTTCACCCCCAAGCATGTTGCTGTAAAGACTGAGTGACAAAGGCAAAAATGGTGATGGACAACTGAAATGATTCTGGTTGAACATGTGCAAAGAAGTTGTATGCCTCTTCTCTTGGGAATCCTTTGTGGCCTTCTGTTATGCTTACAAGTGACTATCTTTGTAACATACAGTAACTGGGAAGGAGCATTGTCGTCAAGAGTAGATTTTAGTATTTCAGGGAGAGTGCTCACCTCTAGTGGCAATAGATTTACAGCAGCACTGGCATTTTAGGTTGGCACACTGCTGCAGCTTGGTTGTGTAAGTTGGTCAGTGGTACTCATTCTCTAGATTTACTGGTGGAGACAATGACTCAGCTGTTCCCTAATGAATCATGATGCTCTGCCTTGCCCAATTTTGCTACAGTAAATACTTCAACTATGCAGGCAGAGAGGCAGTGTTAGTATTGCTAAGGTAGCATTTAATATAATTCATGCCTTTTTCTCTGTCATATCTTCTCCTTGCCTTCCTTAAGAATTTTAAATGCCCTAAAGTCCATTCAACTAAATCTTGGTTCATGACCTCCTCTCCTCGTTTGATTACTCTAAACTCAGTCATTCAGTTATCGTGATAATATAATTAGTACATTTGAAATATTGAGAAACATTCATTCATTATAACATAATTAGTGAATATGAAGTATTAAAAATTACTCACAATGACCTTTTTGCTTCTTTATTACTGAATACATCTAACTCTTCCTAAAATTTACCGTGAAATGGAATTGACTGCCTTATTGTGTTCATTGGTTTCTTCGGCTTTATATATACTGTGCTGACACAATGCATTATTTCATTGCTTTCTATCTCTATAAAAAATGAGGATGCATTCCCATCCTCAAAAGTGTACAACATGATTCGGTTTGTGTCTACAAATAAAAGCATTCAGTTTACTTCTATTAGTAAATGTTCTATTATCCGAAGAGAATAGGTTTCTTAGTCTCATGTTTATGAGAAATTTAGATATTTCTGTTTATGATTGTTATAAAAATGTTGCTTTGTATATCCTCATGCTTTCTACCCAGTCATACTGAAAGTTGCTACAGGGTATGGAATAGAAAGATTTAACAATAGTCATTGCAAAGTTCACATTTCCAGGGGCTGGAGAGGTGGCTCAGAGGTTAAGAGCACTGGATGCTCTTCCTGAGGTCCTGAGTTCAAGTCCCAACAGCCACATGGTGGCTCCCAACCATTTTGCCGGGTGATGGTGATGCACGCCTTTAATCCCAGCACTCGGGAGGCAGAGGCAGGCGAATCTCTGTGAGTTCGAGACCAGCCTGGTCTACAGAGCTAGTTCCAGGACAGGCTCCAAAGCCACAGAGAAACCCTGTCTCAAAAAACCAAAAAAAAAGTTCACATTTCCAGAATAACCCTAAATCACTCTTACAAGCTCTTATAACTGCTCTTTATTATCAGCAGTGTATAGTGGCATGCTTAGTCCTAATGTTGATCTTATGACACTCATCGCTGCCAAATGCCTGCCACATAACATGAAAGCTACGATTGATATTTTTCAACTCATATAAGTAATAGCAGTATACATCTCTAATAATTAATGTCATTGTGTGTTTTCTGATGTTTCAGTGATAAGATTTTACAAGTCTATACCAAAGAATATGCTTTTAAAAAATATTTTCAGTTACTTTATTACTTTAGTCATGAAATACATGCAGAGAGTAGAAAGAAAACCAATTCTATTTTGAGATTATTCTCTTGATGAATTTTTTACTGTTGATAATTCCTTTTTTTTTTCTTTTGACAGAACGATTCCGAGATTTACTACTCCCTCCATCTGGCCAGGACTCGGAGATTCTGCCCTTCATTCAGTCTAGAAATTATCCCAAGTAAGTAGCAGGAGTTTGCTGGGTGTTGAGAGGAGAAGCACTAGATATTGGCAGAATTTGATGCAAGAAAGCAAAATGTAATTATTCTGTGGGCTTTGTAAAGATCCTGAGTAACTTAGCCAAACCACTTGATATCTCACTTATAGTGTCTGATCTTTGGCTCCTCAGAAGTGATGCAGAAGACCAATCTCTGCTTCAAATTCTATTGAACTTTGTGTGACTGGGGAGTTGCTCCTCTGTGCAAGCCATGAGCCCCATGTCTAGTCATGCTGTATCATCAGTGGATGGCTCCTAATCTTATTCTCTATTTTCTATTCTTTAAATTAAAGAAAGTGTATTTCCATAGAGATGGTCCTCTTAGTTTTCTACTTCCTTTGCTAATTAATTGCAATAAACCTTTTTTTTTGTTTAAAAATATGCCTTATGACCTAAAACACAAGGTCAAAAGCAACTTGTCTGCAATATATTATATACAAAGGCTAATATTTATGAAGCCTATTATATCCAACATAGACTCACAATACTCTTAACTAATGCATGTTGTGGGATTTGGGGTGGACTCTAATTAGGTTGCATGATTCCTTTTAATCTTTAGCATTCTTTGACCATGAAAAATCTAACAATAGAGGATATAAAAATGTGGTCTTCAGGTGAAATAAACTCATGTGGTAGAGAAAGTGGCTCATCAATGAAATGTATGCTTGATGATATGACAGAGGAACAGAAACCTAACTAAAGAAATATTAAGGGAAAGCCGTTTGAAAAACAATTTCTAATAATTCTGGAAGACATGGTTCTAAATAATAACAAATTTTCTTAATCACGTTCTTAAATTTATGAACCCCTATTTGACCCATTGCCAAAAATAGGGACACTGGTTCTCCAGAAGTCAAGTGCAGACATCGTTCTGTAAGAGTTCTCAGTATGAGCAGGGCGGTGGTGGCGCAAGCCTTCAATCCCAGCACTTGGGAGGCAGAGGCAGGCGGATCTCTGTGAGTTCGAGACCAGCCTGGTCCACAAGAGCTAGTTTCAGGACAGGCTCCAAAACCACAGAGAAACCCTGTCTCGAAAAACCAAAAGAGTTCTCAGTATGAATAAATGTGGCAGTTATGAGAATAAAACAGAGGACCCAAGGAAAGGAAAAGGACTCTTACTGTGAAGCACATTTGGATGTTAGGTTAGAGGAAATCAACAGCAGGAACACATCGAATTTCTCAGTCTCTGTGCAGCTCACCATCATGATGTCTGAAAAGATGTTGGTTTGTGATATGTTTTTTAGAGGATTTTTATATTTTATCCTTACTTAATCAGCTTATATGTGCAGAATGTTTGAAGAAATTTGACATAATTTAGACTGGAAGTTTAAGCGGATAATTAAGTCAACAAAACATGACGCAGTAGCTTTGGAAGGCTTAGTATGGATGTGGACAAAGTATTGTGAAAATGCAGAAAAACTTATTTCCATTTTCTTTTCACTTGGATTAAGTCCTATGAGATGCTAAGCACCTAGATAAGCATCCACTACTTATAAACATGAATATTATTTATAACAGAAGTCAGAATTATTGTTTTGCTTGACTGCCAAAGAACAACCTTAATTATTTGGATACTAAAATCTATGTTTCAACCCAATCTCATTTCCAACTGGCTGCTTAAAAATGTCTTCAAGTCATAATATTGTGTAATATCTCTAAAGCACAGTCCTCAGATGGCCTTTTAGGTTTCATCTCTTAGCAAGATAGTCTTCCTTATTCTTCTCTGTATTCAGAGTCCTATTTCTAGAAATTCTCCCTCTTTACTAGTTTTTGTTCACTTAAGAGTAATATATTTTTTTTACCATACTTTTATTTTCACCCCAATAATGAAATGTTAGTAACATACATATATTTATGTGTTAGGAATTATATTGTACCTTTAAGTGAATGATTCCATGAAATCTTTATCATTTTCCTAGTATTATTATTTTACAGAGGATTGAGAAAAAAATTAAATATCATAACCAAGTAATGTGGTGCCATTGGTTCTCAAACTCAGATCTCTGTTACTCCAAAATATATTTAATCTCGTTATACAGGCTCTCATTCATTTATCCACCCATCTATTTATCTAACCATTCATCAGATGTGTGCTGAATACATACCACATGACACTTGATCATAACTACCAAAAATATAAAAATGACTAAGGTACAGTGTATGTATCTGAGGAGGCAAGAATTCTTAGAGGGAAAAGCTTAATGAATAAATCATACCAATGTGTTAAGGCATATGTGGAGAAATATTGAATTATTTTGAAGCGAACTATATAAAGTTAATTTTGTCCTCGAGTAAAATGTCCAGATGGGAGGTTATTGAGTCAAAACCGAGAGTAATAGCACATGCAGCCATTGGAATGCTTGAGGAGCACTCCAGCTAACAATAATGTGTGCAGTACACACATCTGTAGGCACACTCTAGAGAAGAAGAATATAAAGATAAATGAAGAGGACTTGGACTTTGTTGCAATGACAGTGCAGAATCGTGAGAAGGCTTTAAGCAATGGGAATAAAAGCTAACCTATATTTTCATCCGCTTACCATGGATCAAAAGTAAAACATGAAGCACTGTCTCAAGATAACATAATCTCCGTTCAAAATCCATCAAGGATCCATGAGGTGCTGGTGATATGAACTGTTCAATGACTATCATGGGATGTCAGGAGGCACAAGCCACAAAATGTAGTGGTGACGGACTAGATGGAGGTGAAGAGGAGAGAAGAAGCAGTGTGAATTTTGGGTGACGGCAACCTCTTTTTACTGCCCTCATGATGGGAAATGCGTGACAGTTTCTGAATTTTGGGTGACGGCAACCTTTTTTTACTGCCCTCATGATGGGAAATGAGTGACAGTTTCTATGAATATCTTTCTTTACTCCTATGTTTTGATCGGAAATGGCAAAGATGCTTCCTTGCTACATTAATTTGAGTAAGTCACAGTGTCTGTCCTAATTCCATTTTACACAGCTTTGTGGTATTAAAAGGATGTGAAACCCCAGGCCTGTATAAAGAAGTCAGTTCTCACCCTATTCCTCATTTCTCTCTGTTCTGCACTTCCTCAACCCTAAGCCTTGCCTCCGAGCAGCATGAAAGCACTGTGTGAGGTCTGAGTACCATTTTCCAAGCTTGATGCTGTCACAGGGATCACTGTGCTTCCCAAGAAAGATGTCGTGTTCATAGGCTCTGTTTGGGGGATGATTAGTCAGGTTGAAGCCCTTTCTATTGTGTTCCTGCTTATGTGATATGGATGCTTTTCTGGATGTTTCCACAGCCACAACTATGATTTTCTTTACAACAAATAGACTTTTTTTTTCTTACATTGTTGGTATAATAGAAGTGACTCAATGGTTAAGAGATGTGATGCTCTTGCAAAAGATCTGAGTTTGGTTCCCAGTATCTACATCAGGTGGCTCACCACAGTCTGCAAGGACTTCTGTACTCACAACATGCACATATATACACAGACATATAAACACACAAAAAATCAAAAAGAAATCTTTTTAAAATGAAAAGACAAAACAAGAATTATTGTCTCTTGTCTACTCCTCCCTACCCTAGGACATCTTTACTAGTGGAATTCTTATACCTAGCTGACAAGAGAGCTAAAAATGTAAATTTTGGACTTGTATGTACAATCGAATAGTGAGTATTTCTGATGCAATTGGTATTCTCTAGTCTAGGGAAGCAATATGTCAAAGGGGAGTTATTCTGTTAATATTATCAGGTAGTAAGTCCCACAGCCCCAACTCACATTTCAACTCACAATTAAAACATACTCTTTGGAGCTTTAGAAAACTAGCAGATCACTAAAATAAAATGATTTTCCAAAAACTGAAGAATGGCTAAAATTTTAAGATTCTCTTTAAGAGATCCGACAAATCAAGAAGCTGGTAGTTCAAAACCAATAAACAAACAAGAGGACACCTATTTGTCTGACAGAGTAACTCAGACGTATTCATAAGAACTGATTCTAGAGGAGCCATGTCAGTCAGTTGGCTGGAGGTTTGCCTAATGCGTCTAACATTCTGAGGATGCACGCGTGTGTAAGAGATATGTATGCATGACTTACCATCTGTGTACTTGAGAGGCTTTGCTGGTTTGTCCTCCTCTGTTATTATTGCCTGCCAGACACCTTTCAGTGTCAGTGGACTTTAGGTTTGTGAGGTTTTTGTTGGTTGGGGACTTTTTTTTTTGTTTTGTTTTTGATTAATATATTGTCCTGAAATTCTTCGTTTGTGAACAGATCTTAAAAATCCAGGTTGAATTTCTTTCCTTGATAAAGGGCTACCTGGCGTTTTTGAACCTGTGGCTTTGATCCCCAACATGGAAAGAAGAGAAAAGTAAATCTTAAGAATCCCATGATAGAAACCACCCACTTTTTAACAGAGTATTGTTTGTTCATTGCTCTTCAAAAGTATCCTCAGCAAACAGATAGATATCAGAGTTAATTCATAGCCTCAAAAATAGTTGATGAATATGTTTTATAGATGAGTACTAAAATGAAAGTTCAAAGCTACTCTTAAACTAAATGTGCCAATTCATAATGGATATAAGAATATAATTTCAAGAATATGCTTTTTTTGGTAGTTCCATTCCAGAAAAGTTTTATCCTTGCAGATCCTTAAGTGATGAATGGCTTCTGTCTTCGAAGGCTTACTTAACATTTTGCTAGCAATGTTTCTTTCCTTAAATGTATATTGCCATCCAAATCTTCTAGCAAGGTCTGTGCTTGCTTGTTTTGTATCTCCATGTTCCCAGGCTCAGTGGCTCCTAGGTGGGCAAGTGTTTTACTGAACTTTACCACTGAGTTAAGTCTCCTGCCCTCTACAGAGTTTTGATCCAAATGTTATGGGCTTCCAGGAGCTCCCATGATCACTGTATGCAAAATAATCATCTGCAGTACCACAGCTCTGGTGGGGATGCCAGGGATGCTGTTAGAGCTTCATGTCTTAGCCTTCATCCAGAATATTAACCTTGAATAGAGAGTCCAGGGGTAGCGCCCAGATCTGGGTGTGTTAATAAGCCCTCCAAGAAATTCCATTCGCACGTTAGTTTACAACCCATTAAAGCAAGACAGATTTTGAAGACCATCTCCGTCTTTTAATGCTCCCTCGCCACTTTTTATGGCTTTTACTGATGTAATTATCTCTTGAGTGATCTAAACTGCAAATCCATCTTCTCCTGGGGAGTAGTTAATCATCATCATTTTTCTCCCGGATGAAGAAGAAATTGTTACCTGATGGATGGTCTAGGACTGCATGCCCTTTATTTTCCTAACCAAAAGAAGTGGTGATTGGCTGCTATGATTAATGTCTAGTCATTAAGGAAAGGAATGCTGGAGATGGATTCAAAAGGAATTTAGAAATTATCTTTTCTCTAAATAGGAGTTGTGGTCTAGGGAAAATTACTTGATGTCTTGGCATTTAAATTCCCATTACAATTAAATGGCAATTTATTATGCCTACTGTAAGTTATTTCGTGACTCTACAGTGACGGTATATATAGAATAATTAGTACAGCTTTTGGAACAGATTAAATTTTAAATGAGCAGTTTTTATTTTGATGATATCTTGTTTTAGACTCTGAGGTAAAACTTAAGTATTTGTTGATTTTCTTAATTTAAAACTTTTAAGAAGAGAAGCCTCAAGAAAAAAAAATCACATGTGACTCCAGTGCCAGTGCCTCTTCTGGCCTCCAAGGGCCACTGCATATCTGTGGCATATAATGACATGCATGTGCACACACACCCACACATACAACCACACACACACACAAATTAAAATAAGGATTCTTTAAAGATTTTAAATGGCTTAAAAATTAAAGCCGGGCGGTGGTGGTGCACGCCTTTAATCCCAGCACTTGGGAGGCAGAGGCAGGCGGATCTCTGTGAGTTCGAGACCAGCCTGGTCTACAGAGCTAGTTCCAGGACAGGCTCCAAAGCCACAGAGAAACCCTGTCTCGAAAAACCAAAAAAAAAAAAAAAATTAAAAAGATATATAGTTTTCAAAGTACGCATTTAAAATAGCATGAAATGGTTGTATACCGATCATAAATATTTGTCATCAGTAACAATATCATGATTTTTTTAAAGTATGTCATATGTCAAAGGTCCATGTTAAAAGGCTTCTTTGGTTCTTAAAGTAGAAATGTATTTTGAATATAATTAAGTAGAAATATAAATTTGATTTTTTCTGTATACATTACCCAATATCAGGAATTTTATTATAGTGATACAAAGCAGACTGGGGCATACCACATTACTTACATGAAGCATAAATTATAGATCACTGGAAAAGATACACATTTATGGCAGTTGAAGGTAAAGTCTTCGGAGCAAGCGGTGTGGTACTTGGAAGGGACTGGAGAGTCAGAAGTGTGATGATTATCATCTACTGTAAAAACTTAGTAAGGACATTTACTATTTACACATAAACTTTCTCCTCAAATTGTCAAAGGCAATTGTAATATCAGTCTGGTCTTGAGAGACAACAGCAAGTGCCTGAAGACAACACTTTTAAAACTATCTCAACTGATTCTTTAATCAACTCCATTTTAACAAACAAATAACACAATTTAGAAGCACTGACGAGAATTTTTTTAAGGGAAACATGTATTAAAATGTAGAATATGCATATGTAGTTTGGGGTAAACCATGGAAATTTATAGGTCCTTCTCTTAGATATGCTGTCCTTCATAATAGAATGTTCTAGTACTTGTCAACTGAAGTTTAAAATTATGTCCATAGCTCAACTGCAGTTTTATAGAAGTGAAGACTTGCATTTAATATCCATAATCTTGTCACATATAATGTAATTGTAAACTCTGGTACTAAAGGTTACTACTACTCATAAATGAAAACCAAGTTATTTTGCACATTAATGAAGTTAATGTGTAAAAAATTAGATTTCAGTTATTTTCTTGTCTCTTTCTACCTCTCATAAAAAATCTAGGTCTCATCAATCAGAGAACTGGTAACTAGTGATTTTGTAATCTTTTCCCTTCACCATTGTTTGGGCCGTGTGTGTGTGTGTGTGTGTGTGTGTGTGTGTGTGTGTGTGTGTGTGTGTTTGAATTCTATGTGACTGAGCTGATTTAAATATTTCATAGTGAATTCAGTTTTCAAAATATTACATGGGACCTCATTTATATGTATTAATTTATAACGAATTTTTAAAACTGTTTCTAATGAAAAGCAACTGATTATCAGAGATCCATCATAATAAATCCTTACCATCCCCACGTTGTATTGAGTTTAGTCCACTTCTTCTGTTTATGCTGTGCCTCATCCCAATGGCATACTATAAATACACTGATGTCATATGTAGAAACGATCTCTGGTGTTTGGGTTGCATTCTACAATTCCTAACAGGTTTTCTCTGTCTCATCACATCTTGTCTCTTTTATGGATGAAGAAAATGGAGTTTAGCAAGGTCAAGTAGCTCATCGGTGATCTCATTCCTAGTAAGTGACTGGAACTTCAAGTTCTAGTGTTTGTGTTCAAAGCTATTACAAAACACCAGAGAATAGCCATGTGGGGAGGGAGGAGGATGTGTTGCTTTGGAATCAGACAAATAGTAGAAAGGTCTTTTTCATGATTCCTCTTACTTATTTGTTGATGAAATAATGTATAAATATTATTGCTGAAATTTACAGACAGTCTCGTCTTTTAAGGTATCAATGCATTCAATTAATCTGTTTGTTATGTAACTCATTCAATGTGGCATAGATGAAGATGCAAACATTTATAGGGTAGGGCTCAAGTCATTGTTGGTCTTGAATCAAAAACATCATCATACAAATAATTCACACATATTTCATGTTTGCTGACTAAATGTAAGCTATGAGTTAAGTAGACAGAGTAAGAATTGTACATATGTAATTGTATAAGATATGTAGCCGTAGGATGTCTTCCTACATTAGGCATATCGATTTTGAGGCTTGTTTGTTGAGATAAAAGTTCAATGCAACTATCTTATATACATAAGGTCTATCTTTCCTGTCAAGATGCTGAAATCACACAAACCATAAAAATATGGTTATTCTGCAATCATCACAGATAACTATTTGACCATAAAAATGGACCTTTTAGACATTGGGGATACAGGAGGAAAGGGGAAGGGGAAGAGTCACAGCACCCAAGTGAGACAGCCCTCTCATAAGACGTCCTTCCATTCCAGATTCACTTGTTCCACATCTGCCAAAAGAGCCACACAGTCAAAACAGATGAATGGAATCTGAGAAATGTGGTGTTTTGGCTGGACATTCGCTTCCCTGAATAAAATTAATGTTCTGTTACTACGAGAAGAAGGATGGATACTAAGTAGACAATTCGTGATTTCTGTTTACAGTTAAGGATGTTTAAATGTACACACACACACACACACACACACACACACACACACACATGCACTCACAGATCAAGGACAATTTCTATACTTAATAATTTATCTAGGGCAAGAGAGGAACAATTAGATTCTTCTGCTTTCTTTGATTTCCAGTCCATATAGTGTATATGTGAGTAAATATGTGTGATAGAGTACTTGCTACTGAAGGGTACACTATTCAGTTTCAAACATAGTAAAGAAACTGGTATTTTCATTTGGTCAGTTGTCATAGTGAAACATTACCAGAGTTTTAACCAATAACTCTTTTTACAAAATAGTTTTTCCTATGCTTTTCTAAACTTTTAGTTAATGTAGAAATGGAAGGAAGTTCTTGTTTTGCTATCAGTTGTTCAAAACAAATTGCTTTTTCCTTACGACTTTGCACTGTAAGGAACAAAGAGATAATGCCTGAGCTATCACGGCACATAAAATTTGCATTCAGCATGAATAGTAAATGTTATAGGAAATTAACTTATTTTCATTGTCCACCTTCTCTATAGGTTGTACATTGATGGTCCATTTGGAAGTCCATTTGAGGAGTCGCTGAACTATGAAGTTAGCCTCTGTGTGGCCGGAGGCATTGGGGTCACTCCGTTTGCATCAATACTAAACACCCTGCTGTATGTCACTTTAATCTATTTTCTTACTCCAAACAGAGAAGTATCAATATTCAAATAATTCTAGTTTATATATGAAATAGTTCTTTACAGAGTTTTCTTACTCACTATTCAAGAAATTTCATTTCCTACTAAGTGAAGTGAAAAATTCAGTAACTCACAGTTTATGAGCTTCAGCACCAAGCATGCTCCCGGGAAAAAGAAATCCGTCTTCTTTTCCTATTAAGAATTACACACCCTGGGCCTTCTTGCTTGACCTCCTCACAGTGGTGCCATTGTCCATTCATTTTGTGAACAATTTACTTTGGGCTGCCTTTGTGCCAATTAATCTTAGAGTTACTGGGGGTGAAACAGTCAATGGAAACATAGACTCTGCTGTCAGAAAGTCAACATTCAATTAGAGCAACTTAAAATAAAGTAACACATTTATACTGTGAATTGTTTCTGAAAATATCAAATCCAGTGAAAAGCTCTGTAAGGATCAGAGAATATTTTAGAACAGGGAGGCAGAAAGAATAGAGATTATAGAGGCCAGGATTGAAATGTCCTCTTCTGGACAAAACAACCATTGCAATCATGCCTTTCTGAGTCTTCAGAAGTATGAGCGCATCAGTAGTAAGGGATTGATGAAGCCATTGCCAAACTACATGCTACTGATAGACTCAGGGAAAGAAAGTCAATGTCTTTAGTTTTGTGCCCACTGGTGACCCCACCAGGCTCCAATGATTAATTCAATCCGTGGTCACAAATGGCTCTGGTAAAGCTAAACACACCACAAATCAAAACCAAAAGTCATGAATCTGGGAACAGGATTGATAGGGAATTAAGGAAAGATGGTAGTGATGGAGGGAGAGAAGATAGGATTGGGGGGGGAGAACCAGAATACATTATATACATGTCTGAAATTAATTCATAAAAGCCTTTTAAGCAAAAAAATGTCGAATAGATTATAAAAATAAATGTCTGGGGGTAATTATAAGAGTATGATCAGGGAAAGCTCCTTTGAGAAGATGATGAACACTTCATCACCTCAGCCCTTCATTTATTAGCAAATTTGTAACAAACTGAAGAAAAGAAATGTCAAAGTTGAGGTTGCCCAAATGGGACATGCTCTCAGTACTTTAGTTCAGAATTATAAACAAAGGTTGATTCGTCACCATAAAAACACACAGCGACAGCAAAAAAGGTGATCCCGGATCACTTCCATTCATTTCTCAAGTAGACAAAATTCACTTTAAATGTTTGAGGGAATATTTTAAAAAGAAGGAGAAGGAGGAAGAAGCAGCAGAGGGATCAACACTCCTTTGGCTTTGTTAGGAGTGTCACGAGTTCAAAATAAGTTTGGGCTACATAGCTAGACCTTGTCTCAGCACAAAAGATAAATGAAAGATATTTTTGAATAATATTTTATTTCATTTCAAGTATTCTACTGGGTGTGATTTGGGGACATGTTGGAGACTCTTAAAAAATAAGCATGTTACAATCCAGAAATCATTTGTTTCTGACAACTTATTACAAGTTATTTTGATATTTAGTATTATAAAAATAGGAACATTTTCTTAACCTCAAGTCTGCTTCATAGTCCTAAGTAGGCATCGTGACTTGGAATTGAGAGTGAATGGAATGTATTACATAGTGTGTGGTTGTGAAATCTTTATTAAGTGAGTATTAAGAAAGGGATAAACAACCAAGTTTCTGGAATGATTTTTGCCTAAAAGTGAGGGCAAGGCCGAATGACCTTTTGATTCCTGCACAATGATACAGTTCACTGAAAAAGAGAACTTGTTTTTCTGAGACTCATGAGCCAATGCTCTTTTTATCCAGTAGTTCAGTTTATGGTCTCAAAGTGGAAGCAGGTGATGTGTATATAATACTGATAAATTTAGCAGTTGATGACATCATAGAGTCAATGTATTGTTTACAGTAATTGACAGTAATAGCATATAGTGTATAGCATGCTGACATGGAAGTGACTGGGTTTGGGACATCTTTGTTTGTCTCTTAGTGGTTGCTTAGGAATGAAAATGTTCAAGAATAGGTGAATTTTGTATTGTTCATCCAGTTCCAGTCACAACTTCACTCTTGATTTTCAAGGGACGACTGGAAACCATACAAGCTAAGAAGACTGTACTTTATCTGGGTGTGCAGAGACATCCGGTCCTTCCAGTGGTTTGCAGACTTGCTCTGTATGTTACACAACAAGGTATTATTAGGATGGTTATTATTTTTTAGTTATCTCATTTTCTAAATATTTTTATATTTTAAAAACAAGAAATACTCATTATAGAATAAAAACTTCTTTAGTATCTAAAACCAGAGGTAATATCTTCTCAGATATGAGTGCTTGCAAATATATGTGTGTTCCTGTGACATTCTTTAACATGTGTTTCTGCATTTTAACATAAAACACTCCACATACATGTATATGCACATGGCTAGAAGTGATGAGAAAAGAGAGAAGAGGGATGAAGGGACCACCACAGACACTACATTATCTTCTAAGCTCAATTATAATAAGTTTGTCCCATATTCTTGTTTTAATGTTATAGTCAGCAAGTTTCATAATCCACTATACATGATTAAAAATCAATTTTTTATTTCTTACTCAGAAATGATAGTATTCATTCTTCGCCTATTTTATCATTGATACTTTCCATTAATTTTTATGTATAGAGAGATATAGATACAAATTATATAAATAAAGCTATAAATACTTCAGATCAATTGAGTAAAGGCAAATCTCTCTTACTAATTTACCTATAAAGTCTATATCACTAGAATTATGAAAGTTCTAGCATGTTATTTATATTTTTCTTCAAATCATTTGAAAACTTATTTCTACATCATAAAGTTGTTTTTCTATGAGTTAGCATAGAATCAATTTTTTGTCTTTACTGCTGTGGAGAATTCCATGGCTCCCTGTTACTGACTTATCAATTCCTTAATGTTGGCACTTTTTAACTGTAAAAAGTTCTTCAGTGATCACCATTCACATGCTTCATTGCAATATTTTTTTCTACATGCAATCAATCTTGTTATCATCCAGCAAATATCATTAACTGCCAACTGTGAATTAGGATCTAAAGATATATAAGGTAACAAAATATAGCCACGTTTTTATCTTTCTTATATTAGTAGTGTGATAGACAACAAACCAATAAATATGCAGTATGTCTGATTCTGAGATTTCAATTTGGGTAAAAAAAGAAAGGAACGTAGAAGTCTATCAGTGTTGCTGACAGAGTGTCTGTTTAAGGAATGAGTTCAGGAGTGTCCGCCAAACCAAATGCTGTTGGGGTACAGACTTGAATGGATTGATTAGTCAAGAACCTTGGTAGCAAATTCAAGATGGGGAACCAAGCATTCCAGGAAGTGCTGTGATAGAGTCATATGCTTCATGCAATCGATGAATAGTAGAGGAGTCTATAACATAAGAAAAAGCAAGAAATGCGGCAAGAGAGTTGTGTGTATGTGTGCGTATGTAGGGCTTGTGTTTGTGTGTTGTGTGTATGTGTGCGTATGTAGGGCTTGTGTTCATGTGTTACATGCATGCATGTGTATTCATTATGCATGTATGTATGTGGTACTTCAGACTTTATGTTAGGGAAACATTTTTAAGTACAAATCTAGTGTTATGAAGATGTGGACTTGCACAAAGTGTTCCTAGAAGCATTATTCATAATATTCCAAACATGCAAACATCTCATGTAAGCCTGATGAAGAAACAAAATACAGTGAATTTATACACTAAAATTCTTTAACCTGAAAAGATGAGCACTCTGACACATAGTAAAGTGTGGGTGAACCTTAGAGATGCTCTATAATTGTTGTGACATAACCCAAATGAAGGTACTTGGAATGGGTAATGTAGAATCAAGGTTTCCAGGTGGGAGAGGAAGAGGAAAGCTGTTGTTTCACGTTTTCTAGGTTGCTTCTTTGCCAGTTGCTTCTTGTCTCCTACACTTTTACTAGAGGAAGTCGGCAGGGAATGACCGTAAACAAGGCACTTGTCTACTTTTTATTCTTTTGATTTTCCCCTATGATAAATATCCTATATCCCTATTGTCTTTTCAAATGAAAATTATGTTTATTGATGAGTGAAGCTACAGGTTAAAATTTAGGGCCTTGCAGAAAATAAAATAAAGGATATTTAAAGGGGACTAGAAGGAATAAGATGGTGCTTAGAATGACTTATACTGTATCTTTAGGTGTACATAATTTTTTTTCTGCCATCATCATCATCCCGAAATATCAGCATTAGATCAGAGCAAGGTATGAATATAAGAACCTGTCACCTGTGGCTTGTCTATCTGTGTATTTATTAATCACTTATCAACTTCATGTCTACTTACATTTTACTATGATAAGCCAAATTATCGATTGTGTTATAGAATCACATATGCTAGGTAAAACCTGAGCATTGGGAAAGAACTTAAATGAGTCTGTTCATTGTCTCGTTGCTCTCAGTTTTGGCAGGAAAACAGACCTGACTATGTGAACATCCAGCTGTACCTCAGTCAAACAGATGGGATTCAGGTATGTGGCTGGATGTTATTGTTAATTAAATGAGCCCCTTGATAATGGAGGATTTACAAGAAGAGCTGTGCTGGAAAAAAAAAAAAGTTACTGCAGGAGGTTTGAGCAGAAGTGTCTTAAAGGAAAGCCTCTTTTGGAATCTGTCCAGAAAGCTCATTACTTGTCCTTCAAATCAAGCATATTGTGCCTTTCAGTTCCCCTCACAGCATGCTGGAGCAAACCTTTAGATTCCATCTTTCCTTTTGGGGTTGATTTGAAGTTCTTTGTCTCTAAGGAGACGGCAGCAATAAGTCTCCTTTTTTCCATAGACGGCAGTTTTGCTATGGTGAGCAAAGATAAAGCCATGGCCAATTAAAACTTGGTCGATCCCAGAGGAATCTCATGTAGCAACAGTAAGAGCTACCCTGCCTTGTTTACGATAAGAGAGTATGCTGAGCATTTCCACACAGCATTTTGTGTCATCTCAACTCATTGGGACAATGTCTGCTCTTAGTGGCGATATTTTGATGTGAAACAAACTCATGTTTAAAAATATCAAATAGCTGTATAAAATGTGATGAATCTTGGGGCAAATGTTTTTTTTTTCAGGTTAAAAAAATCCTCTCTCTCTCTCTCTCTCTCTCTCTCTCTCTCTCTCTCTTTCTCTCTCTGTTTCATGTGACTATTCACTGACAATTAAGGAGTGTTTTTATTTCTAACAATGCGTTCATCAACAATCATTGATTGATAAGGTAGAAATTTTGAGCTCTGCTGTTTTGGGATATCTTGCCTGCAGTTATTCCCCAAATTTTGTGATTAAATTGTGTTAATTTACTCATATAATGAGCATAATCTGACAACTATCCTTACATACAAACATATGTCAGTGACATTTAATTTTGAGCCCATTTAATAGTATGCAGTGAAGTGGAATTTGTTCTTTATCTTACTTTGAATTTATTAAAAATGAAACAACTAAAATTTAGGTGTGTCAGCAATTTATAAAAATGACATTCAAAAGGATAATGCATTTTAAAGGGAAAGAAAATGAAAGTGACATTTTGAAATGGTTGTACTTCATATATTTCCATTTCTTACCTTCTGTCTTAGCAATTGGGAAGTTAAGATATGGTCCAGGTGAATTCACATAAGAATTATGTGCTATTTATTCAAAGCTACGTCTTATAAAACATATGCTTCCTTTTTGACAGAAGATAATTGGAGAAAACTATCCCACACTGAATTGTAGACTTTTTATTGGACGTCCTCGGTGGAAGCTTTTATTTGATGAAATAGCAAAATGTAACAGAGGGTAAGTAATGCTCCTCATAAAACTGATGTATGGCTTAAGATCAAATTAAAATCTTTCTGGACCTTCCCATGAAATGTTTAAAGATAAATTGTCCATATGTTTTCAAATCACAAAGTCATTTGAACATTCAATCAAAGGTTGAAGTCAGACATTTACCACCCTAAAAGCAGGGAATACCAAAAAATTAAAACTGATTTAGAAATGGCTAATGAATTAGACTCACCTCCTTTTAAATTTCTGTACTCACTTTCACTTGGACATTTATTTACATGGTATATTCCAGGCAACTGGAATAAAATATTTTCAATGTCATTTTGGTAAACAAGGGAATGTCACCAATGGTTACATTCAGAAATTAATTTGTTGTACTTTATTGTCAGATTGGAGTTTTTTTCAAAGCTTTTATTTTTATGTTAACTATTCAAACAAGAAGTATTTCCAAATGCATTTTTCCTTTTTAGAAGCTGAGGTTCTATGAAGAATCTTAGTGTTATAGATGTGTCTGTGACCTGAAGAATTAACGGTGGAAGGAAAGGCATTTACATTAGGACAGATGAACCAGTCATATATGTTCACTGAAACTACCAGATTGAACTGCGTTAGCCATAAAATACCGAAAATAGTTTGAAAGCTGTGTGCCCATGAACATCTAAAATTTATAACTTGAGTTTAATTTTCAGATGTTTCATAAGTTGTACTAAAAAGTTTGCAGATGTGGACATTTTGCAATTAATTACTTGAAACATATATACTGGAATAGAAATATATTAACTCCTTGGCTATAAAAATGATGCCCGAAGAAGCTCTTGTTAGCTACTGAACATTGTACAACCTTTCCTCTTAAACTTGAATTGCTGTTTAATTTATTAATTATTTATTAATAATTTATTAATTATTGAATTCTCTTGGAATTCAATTTACTTTATACCTGAAAATTGATGCCTTTATTGCTAAATTGATATTACTTCTATATCATCAAGTATGCATATAAATTGTAATTGTGTTTTTAAATTTTTTTATGAAAAGTTTGTACATAGGTTAGTATTTTTCGTATGACTTTACCATTGTAATCACTAATATGTACATTCAGTTAGTGATCTAGACATTTTTGGAATTGTTCATCATGGGGAAGCACACACTTATATATTATACATTATGATTATTATATTATCATATAATTATTTATGTAATATGTAATATAACGATATTATATAACAAGTAAAACCAATTATATGCATAATACATATATAATTATAGGGCAATATAATAATAATTATTATATGTTTCACAGTACAGTCCAACTGCTTGTACCAACTTGAGCACAAAGTCATGAACAACGTCCTGTACTTATGTTTTAATGACAGCTACAGCATTATTAGATGAGGAGAACTTTTAGTTCTGTTTCCATGTTATTGTACCACAATCATTTTTATTAATCTTTGATTGAAATGTCATTATGTCATGCCTGAATGTAGTTGAATAATTCATAATTTTAATAATACATTATATATAAAGGGTATTTTATATATATACAGAGGGTATTTAAGCAAACAAACTTGCTTAAGATATGACATACCTCAGATCTCTATATGTGTCTCTCTATACATGTGTTTATTTAGATAGACATAGTATTCCTAATGCAATAATGAGCAAAGCAATATAAGATTAAATGAAGCACAAGAGAAAATAATGCAGCCAAAAGTAATACTCTCCTAGACATTTCTGAGGCTGCTGCTACTTTGCAGTAACTCTCTTTTTTAAGTAGAAGGAATGCATTCTACAATAACAAAATGTATAGTATAATAAACTTATAAACGTACCAGCAACATGCTCATTTATCAATTGATAATTTTCATCATCAAGAACATTTTTTAACTATTTTCATCTAATGGGAGCACAGTTATATGTATGACAAATCTTTGAAATTCATTCCGTGGTGCATGAATGTAGTTGAAAATTTTGTAATTTTAAAAATGCATATTGATATATACAGAGAGTATTGATTGATTTCAAGTGCATAGACCATCTTGAATGAGGGTGAACTTTAAAGAAGACCTCCAAGCCATGAATGTATGGATGATAAAAAGTATTGAAAAGACCATTAATATTGGTGGGTTACTCCCACAAGCTTTGTGCCACCCCTGCACTAATCTGTCTTGCAAGCAGGATGCAGTTGATAATAGAGGGTTTGTAGCTAACTTGGGGTTTATGTTTCTCTTTTGGTAACATGTAGAGTGCCGTCTGGTACTAAGAACACTAGCCCTTAGGGGTACAGTTTCTAGGTAGGCACTAGTTTGTTTTCTCTATGTTCAATGAGTTGTGTGGTTGTTGGTTTCAGCAATGGGACCTGACTGTGAGCTGAGATGAGCCAACTACAGTCTTGCCGACAACTTGGTTTATGTGGGGAGTTCAAATGGATACTTTTTGGCTAACAAATCAATTAGATGTAACCCAATCCTGGTACTTGAAGCTTCATTTCGATACAAGAATAGTCCAGGTGCAGCAGCTCTGTCTCCCTGTTATTTGGTGATTTCATTTAGATCACCTTCATAGAGTCTACTTGAGAATGTTTCTACTGTATTAGGTTTCCATACTACTACTCAAATGGTCCTTAATTTTGTCTGTCTCTCCCATATATCCTTCCTCATACCGTTTTTCATCCCACTCTCCAGCTGGTGAGTTTGCAACCCTTTTGAGATATGGGCAAGTATATGAAAGTCAGGTTATTTAAGGACACGTTCAAGATGGGCAAGGCAAATAAGAGATGACAGGTCCTGTCTCTCTGTTCATTTGATACCGGAATGAGAAAAATTTACTTTCCACTGTGATTGTGCACCTCCATCGTCAAGGTGACAGGATTTAGAGTCATCATGGAAACAAATCTCTGGACATTTATGTGAGGAATTTTATAAAGTTTACTTAAGATGGAAAATGCCACTTTGAAAGTCACAACATTCCGTTGGCTGTTGTCTTGGAATGAATTGTAAGGGAAAAGGTGTTAAGCAGCCACTTTCATTGCTCCCTGATCCTTGACTGTGAATGTGACGATATTCACTACCTCAAGCCCCTACAGCCATGTCTCTCCTACTACAATGGACTATGACTGCAAACTATCAGATTAATAAGCCTAAGTACATTTTCTGGGATTTAATAAAGTTTTTAAAGCAATGAGTACACTAGATAGGTTCAAAAACAAAAGAGAAACAAAATGAAAATTATAAAATTAGAATCTATACAGATTAAATTCTGTAGAGAACAAAGACTGAGAAAAATATTACCAGCGAACTGGGGAATAACAGCAACGATTTTAACATGTGCAGCTGATGCCCCGGTGGGAGAGAAGACAAAGACAAAGCTGAGGGATTAGCTACAAAACATCCCTCAAATTTGCTGTAAAAAAAAAAAAAGCCTCACAACCCATAAATCCATGAATCACATGAACCTTAAGAAAATGCTGAAAATAATACAACAAAGAGAAAAAAAAACTTAGGTATATCTAGCAGGGGATAAAAACCCATGTATTATGCATCATAAACAGAAGATGAAATGCAAAATCGTCAGTATTTGTCTCAAAATATGCATGTAAGAATGCAGTGGAGAGGCACCTCAAAGCACCAACAGACTAAAATGTCAACTCTTGTATGACCAACCAACTGTAGACTTCCTAGAAGAAGCTAAATGATACCAGATGGTATCCTGCTGAGCCTTAATTGTCAACTTAACACAGCTGAGAGTTGTCTGAGAGGAAAGCCCTGCTACAGAAATTGTCTCAATCAGACTGACTCGTAGACATGTCTTTGGGGGTTATTTTGATTATTATTGGATTCAGGATGGCTCAGGCTATAGAAACCTATGGGTAATGTTAAGCATGATTTTGTTATAACTTCTAATCTCTTTAATACTTTCTTGACTTTTGAAACAAAGAACAAGCGAAAAACAAGGAATGACGTTTATAGCCAGGTAAGGTGACTGGCAGCAACAGAAAACTGTCTGAACCCCTGTTTTACATGTGGCTGTGCTTTTTTTTGCCTCTTCATGTGACCTTTTCCCCCAATTCTTCCTCAATGCTTGTGCTCAAATTCCATCTAGATATATTACTTATATTGTATTCAAGCCAATTCTTCATGTTTAATTTTAACTTAGTCACCTTCTTAAGAGTCCTGTGGCCAAAAATAGTCATAATCTTAGGCACTGAAGTTAGGATTTTAACTTAGGAATGGAGGGGAACAAATTAGTCTATAATAATTCTAAGTAAATTTTGTCTTTCCTTTATATTATGTGTGTGCGTGTTTTAGAGAGAGAGAGAAAGAGAGAAAGAGAGAGATGGGGTACATGCTGAGCACATGATGTAATATTCACCTATATACTTGGGCCCTTCTGATAACATTTAAGTTCTGCCCATTTTAAGTTTTTTTTTTTTTTTTGGTTTTTGGTTTTTGGTTTTTGGAGACAGGGTTTCTCTGTGGCTTTGGAGCCTGTCCTGGAACTAGCTCTGTAGACCAGGCTGGTCTCGAACTCACAGAGATCCGCCTGCCTCTGCCTCCTGAGTGCTGGGATTAAAGGCGTACGCCACCATCACCCAGCTCCATTTTAAGGTTTGGATGCTAAATGCCAATTTTAGTTTTTTCTTCTCAACTATATTGGACTTGTAGCATATAACGCCACTACTTTATTTCAGTTTGCTCTTTTAAAGACTTCCTGTGAGATTTCTTAGTACAGAAGTAGATCAGTCTGAAGATTAAAGCTACTTTTATCAACATCTTTACTAACTACCCTTTGCAAATAAGGGGAAACTTAGGAACATGACCCAGGAACCATGAAGCACAGGTTTTTCCATTCCGGTTTGTGGTTTTAAAAGTTCTCCACAGCACTCTCCCAACGTTGAAAGTGTTTGACCTAGTGATCTCTTGAGATCTTTTGACTAAATTTGTGTGGTTGAAAATGACCAGATGATTTTTCAGCCAGGTATTCGAGGTTTCTATTTTCCAGAACTTTGGAGCTTCTTGCTGTAGATCTATCTCTTCTTTATTTTGTTACATGGCTTATAACTCCTTTGGCCTCTGTAAACTCTTTTTGTTGTTGTTGTTGTTTTAACCCAGTGAGACTTTTGAGGATTTGCATAGTGTTTTTTTGCCATACAGATTTTTGCTGGGCAATAAGTGATGATAATCCTAGGCTTAGTTTGTTTCTTTATTTTTTTTTTCCCCAAGATCGTAAGTTATGTGTTCAGTTTCTGAAACACTTGCTTCACACATTTTGGGATATTTGATAAATATAAAGTATTTGAGAATTTTACACATGTATCATGTGCGTTTTGATTACATCTGCCTCCCACTCCTCCTAAGTTCTCTCACATCCAACTCCCCTTCTCCCCGTTTCACATCCTCTTAAAGCAGCAACAGAGTCCAGCGTGTGCTGTCCTCATACGCATTTGTGTGAGGCTCTACTAGGGACCAGACCCTTAAAGAAAACTGTCTGTCCCTCTCCAGCCTCCATCAGCTGTCAATAACTCCTCAGTTCGGGGTAGCTGTTCCTGAACCCCACCTTCATGCTGCAATGTTGACCTGCCTGTTCTTGAGTAGGTCTTGTGCAGACAGACACAGCCACCATGAGCTCATGAGTACAGTAGTCCCTCATATTCAGAAGAGTTTCACCCAAGTTCTCCCTGTACTTCAGCTCTTAAAATCTTCCATTCTTTCATCATGGGCTCTGAACCTTAAAAAGGTGCCCCATTTGTGAGAAAGCCCTCCATAGACATCAATTCTCTTCACTTTGCCAGTTGTACGTTTCTACTTTAACTACCAACCATTGCACCATCTCCTGCTGAGTTCTGAGACCTGAACCAATTTATGAGTATAGAGATATGAATTGAGTGGACAGATTGGAACTAATAGTATTGAGTTCATCCGTAGAGCCTGTGAGCTGCCCTGCCTTGGTTTCTTACCCAGATTTATAGTACTAGGCATGCATTCCCCCCTTGAAGTGGGTCTTAAACCTAATCAGAAAACAGTTGGTTACACCTTTTTTTTTTTGCCATTATTGCAACCATGTTCAAATCTTGCCACACTATTCCTTATTATATCTCTCAGTGTTTACAGTGGTAAGACCGTGGATAATTTATCTCCAACAGTGTCCATAGTATCTTTTTAGACAATGAAAGCTATCTGTCTCAGGGAAGGTTTGCCACATTTGGCTCTGAGCTTTTTATTTGTCAGCCTGTGGCTTCCTGCAGTAACGTGATCTCCAAAGTACAGTAAATATTATGTAAACTTCACATATATATGTGAAGTTTATACAATAGTAGGTTTGTCATAATGGCAAGGTTGGAGATCAAAATTAGGGTGTCCCATATGAAAGGCAAAAGCACTAACCTTGAGTCGTACCTATAGCCCTTTCTTTGGTTCTTTAATGGAAGAGGATGTCTGCATTTTACCATCATTGTTACAAGGAAACATTCTGCTTTAATGTTTCTTAATTTAATTTTCAAAGTGAAAAGTTTTAATATAACTGTTTTCTGTATTTGTGTGTTTCAACAAATTTTGGTCTTTGTCTTTTGCTCTCCATTACACTGGGGTAATGAGGGGTTTCTGCATTTGTCTTAGTTGGAGTAGGTAATTTTAAACATTTGATATCCTAGAAGGAAGCCAGTGTGCATCAATAAACCTTGGAGGGAGATCACATTGAAATATTTAATTCTTGGAATTTATGTTTTCTATTTGTTACAGCTGCATGGTTTTGATTATTGTAGGAAGTTTTATGTTAGAGAATAATAAACCCATTTGTCATTTTTCATGGATATAGCAGTATATATCTTCCCCCCCAGGTCGATAAAAAATGCTGCTTTCCAACTGGTAGTGATTTTCAGTCTCCTTTTTAACTATGGCTCATGCAACTCCATGTAAAAAGTTTAGAACAACAGTCATAAAATGCCAATTAAAAAGCTGTCACCTCTTCACTCTTTCTCTTAGTGTGGTCACCACTGGCCTGCGGTGAAAAGTATGAGATGCGTGCATAATTTCCACCAGCCAATTTATGCTCACAGTTACATTGTTCCGAATTCAACCATGAATGTCATAATGGGAAAGTTGTTTTAAAATGTAAAGCAGCACGAAATTAACTTTTCCAATACCTTAAACCCATGTTCATACAGCTCAGTGCTTGTTGTGTTCTGTCAAATTTTGTACCTGATTACCCATTTCTTCTCTTTCCAGGAAAACAGTTGGAGTTTTCTGCTGCGGACCAAGTTCGATTTCCAAAACTCTTCATAATATAAGTAACCGGAGCAACTCATATGGGACAAGATTTGAATATAACAAAGAATCCTTCAGCTGAAGCCTTAGGGAACTAATCTTTTGAGGACTATAAAAAAGGAACAGTGCAATTTCTAAGACTTGGGAACTTAGCTGAATCAAACAACTGTGCTACGCCAAAGAATATCAAGGTTTTATTATTTATGATTATTTAAAATGAGATTGCAAAGAATGTTGCAAAATGACGTGTTTAATCTGCGAGCCAAAGAGGCCCTGAAGAATATTTGATGTGGTGATTCACATTTTGATGGGCAAATTAAAAAGAATGCTGTTAGATGCACACTGTTGATTTTTTATGGGAGATTCAAGAACTCTCTTGCGAGGAGCTGAACTTACTCTGAAGCTGATAGCGGCAGTCCTCCTTAAATTGTTTTTGGTTGAGCAGATTCAAGATTGAACAAAATTAAAAATTCATTGAAACTAGACTTCATTTTTTCCGTTTTGCGTAAGTGGAGTCGCTTTCATTTGGAAACGATCCTGGCCAACCCTTGGAGTTGGAAGCAGCAGCACAGAACTTTGTATCGATACGGGTACTTCATGTTCACTGATAATTTTCTCTGCTCACTCTGTTGTCTCCCTGTGTTGTGTGTACTGCACAGGCTCCCAGGCCATCTGCCCTTGTTGATACAGTATCTGCTTTCTTATTTTTGCACCTTATCCTCTGCTAGGGAAATCTGCATTCCCTCAGTAGGCCTTCCACACAATGATTTAATTAATCTAGTTTATCACCAATTTGCTCAATTTAGTGCTTTTGCATAGTAATGAAAACTGGGAAAGGTAGCCTCCTAGAGTGCTTGGCTTAGTTTATGCTTAGACACCAAAGAGCAAATCGTAGACACCAAAGAGCAAATCTTACAGGGAACACTGAAGCACAAAACCTCTCTCCCTTGTCTCCCTTTGTTTTCATAGAGATGTTGAAGTTACATTCCTGCAGTGCGACCCTCACTTTGCTTCCTAGAAAAGTGGGACTATTTCACTATTTATTCAAATTTAAGTTAAGAATCACTAATATGATTTTTGCACTGTTTCATATCATGGTGAGTTATTAGATTTAAATTTCCTATTCTCATGATCCAGTCGGTTTATGGCCTTTCATTATTTAATATTTTTTAATCAGAAGGAAAATCTGCTTTATGAACTTAATTAAGATATTCGTACAATTTGTCCATTTAATTTGGTACATAGCTATTAATGCTATCAAGTGTAATACATTGCTGTAATCAGTTTCTTGCTTTATTTTTGGTAGTCTTTTGTATGTCACATAACAATGGTAAATGCTGTTATTATTTGATTTTGGTGTCATTCACCACTAACAAACAAGCATACTAAAACAGCTAGCTTCAAATGACCACATGTGTATTTATTACACATGTTTTTTTTCTTTCCTTGAAACACTTTCTTATCACTTCTATGGGCAATGTGCAATGCTCATGTAGATTGAGCTCTGAAGACATATATATAAAGAAACACACACACACACACACACACACACACACACATATATAATCATTACATCTTGGTAATGCTCAGATACAGATCAGAAAGAACTCACAAAAAGAAATGAGTTTATCCAGGCTTGTATACAATAATGAATCCTTATTAATCATAACATTCATGTGATTATGTAAATTCATCAAATTTCAATAATTCAGATCAAACATTTAGAAAAGAAGAATGACATTTCCAAGCTTATATGTGATGATAGATGAGCCTCCTTGCCTGATCTAAATTCCAGTACATGTTCAAGCATCTATAAGTTAAAAATAGTTTTATTTTAGCAGGAATCTAATTAAAGCTTTATCACACATATAGAAGACAGCTTTGTTTGTTTTGACAAATTCTTTCTATGGTGGTGGTTATTGTCATGTATACTTTAAATCCCTAATTTTAATGGCAATAAATATAAAATTGAAGTGGTGTCCATGAATCTCTTTTACAACAGATATGTCTGCAATTTGGTACGATAACCTTAAGAATTTGGATTATGCAACTATAAATGTCATAGTTTAGTCATATAACTGTGGGTTAAGATTTTTCATTTGGGCTCAGTTAATATTTGTAGTACTGTTTTTTTTAATTTGCTTTGAAAAAATGTCTTGTATAGAAAAATTGTCCTCAAGTTTAAACAAGTAAAAAATTGTTTAAGGCCAAAGTTAGCTTTAAGCTTCTTTTTCTCCTGTCTCTTCTTCCCAAGTGTAGAATTACAAGCATTGCTGCCATGCAAAATACAAGTTATTTTAGGTAAGATATCTATTTGAGAACATAATGTAAATCATGCTATGATATATATTGAAGATAATATAAGGCCACAAACATCCTCAAATGGCAAGATCATATATCAAAGAATCTCTAGAGAACATGATTTCTGCTGTGGGTCGTTCTCTTTGCACATTCCCTTTATTTTTTGAAGAAATTATCAATAATTTATAGATTTATACTAGCAAGTTTTTCTTTGTGGATAGAGAGAATGCTCTTTATATGCTGCTAAGTAAATAATTCAATGATGCTTTGTATCAGGTTTTAATTTTGCATCTCATTTAGGTGAAGGGAAGAGGCTGTCGTTTTACATATAACTAAGACCAAAAAGTTTAGATTCATATACATACTCATATATATGAATTTATATATATATATATATGTGTGTGTGTGTGTGTGTGTGTGTGTGTGTGTACCACATGTGTGCCTTTTGTCTGTGAAATCAGCAGGAGATATCAGATTCCATCTGTGTGTGCATGCAAGTGTGTATAAACATATACCACACCCAGAGAGAGAGAGAAAGAAAGAGGAGGTTACACCCGTACATGTTTGAGGCTTAGTTCTCTTTTCAGGGTTAATTTCTGGTAAGAAAGAAACAGTGTACAATTCCTCATTTGTTGAATCAAAAATATCAGTTGAGTAATTGTGAAAATATAGGCACTCTTAAAAGGCATGTTGAACAATCCACATGCTACAGTGTTTTCTGCATAGCTATGTGATTATGACTTACTTACACAATCAGTGATTCCTTAGAACGCTATCAAAAAAGTAATAAATTTTATTTACAGGACATTGTTGGAAGCTAACTAGAGAAAAAAGGTGACATTGTCATCAGAGAATAATACAATTACACTGATGCTAAATAATGTTCATCATATTAACATATTTTTGTATTTAACATGGTATTTTATTCTTATATAATATCATACATGCATACAATATATTACCACATTTATCCCTTTTTTCCTCTCCCTACATCCTCCTGGGTCTACCTCCTACCTTCTGTCCCCCACTCCCAACTTCATATCCTCTCTTTTCTTCTACCCACTGAGTTCAATGTGTGCTATTGTTGTATAGCACTGTTACTGAAGAGACATTAATAAAAATGTCTGCTCACCCCGGATATGGAGTTCAAGTTGGTGAACCAATGAGTATTATTGGGGTTCCTCACAGGAATTTGAGTGAGGGGTTACTTACAGAAACATAAACGAAAAGCTCACCCAACACGGATAACAGCTCCTCATCCCTAGGATGTACGAGGTTCCTAAGATACAAAAGACACCTGGAAATCCAGCTCTCACTGCAGAACTTATTGTTAGTCTGATAGTAGGAAGGGTCCCTTTTGCAGTCATCTCAGTGGTCTTAGCATCTCTTAGGAAGCTCTGCATCTTCCAGATGTTTTGGCTCCTATGAGCATCTTTTAATCAACTAGTTTGACTCGGAGTTTTGTCCCTCAATGGTCTTTTACAGTTTATCTGTGCTTGGGGACAGAGGAACCTTGTAAATCTGGTCTGTTTTACTGACTCCCTAAAGCATTTGTGTCGCTTGCTTCCTGAACTTAATGAGATTTAATGTGTGAAGGAATATTTAACCACCCTTTATAATATTCTGAGCTTAGAATCTTTCCTCCAAAAAGAAATGTTTTCCTCCAAAAAGAGGATATTGCTACACAACAGCCACCCATATGGACACAAGTGTGGAGCCACCCACTGGAGAATGGCCTATCTATTAGGGACCACACTTATAAAGAGAACTGACCCAACCTCCTCCAGAAGCTGTAAACTGTCCATAGTTAATCATCTAGGGGTGGGAGCTCATGTGTTTCTTCTACCTTCCTGATAGAATGTTGAGTGACATGATCTTGTGTAGATCTTGTATAAGCAACTCTCCCAGCCCTGAGTTCATGAGAACATCATGCCTGTCCTGTCCAGAAGACTGTTTTGACACCATCCTCCGCTAACTTCTGCCTCCTAAGTATTCCTGTTCCCTCTTCCACAATGTTTCCTTCATTTTGGGGAAAGACTCATGAGATAGATGATAGTCTATTGATAGCTGAGCACTCCACAGATAATGTGACCATTATGTAAAAGCATTTGCCACGGAAGCCTGATGATCTGAGCTCTGTATACAGAACCCGTACAGACACATATCCCAGACCTCCCCCATCAGGAAGTCAGGCATATACAGTATTCCCAAAAACATGTAGGATAGTTAATCTGAAGTATGTAGCACAAAAGAAATGATAAAAAGGACTGTCTCATCAGGGTAGGAGGAGAGAACTGATTCCCAAAAAGTTTTCCTCTGACCTCCACAAGTAGAGCACAGCATTCATGTGCCAATCTCTCTCTTCCCCCTCTCAAATAATAAATATAACAATTGCTATTTATGAAAAAGTTTCCTTTTCTTATGGTAGCTATGACATTTCCACATTCAGTTATGATGTAGTAATATAAAATGCTGAAGTTAGAACTCTTGTACTTAAACTGGTGCCCAAAGAGAGCATGTGACATATTGTAAGATATCCATTTATAGCAGAATTCAGTTTATAGAAATCTGCTGACAGGCTCTTTCCACTTTGCTATGAGATATACATTCAGTTGAATATCTAGTCCTCTTTTCCCGAATCTCTCTATAAATACCCTGTTTCATCTGAAGTGGGACATGACATGAGGAAGATCACGTTTTCTGTCATTGGGAACTAACTACGCTAAATGGTAAGGTTCTCTAAAGCTTGATGTTGTTGGAGAATGCAAAATAAGCTTTCTAGAAACCTTAATATTAAAACTTTAGTTTTAAATGTAGACTCATAGTTGCAAGACATCATTTAGCCAACTTTCTGGTCTCCAAGAGACAATTTGATATGAAAACACATGATCAGTCTCCTATCTTTCTGTTATCATAACTTGCTACTTGGCCAGCAGAGCCAGCCTTTGTAAACTAGTGAGAAAAGAAACATCACAGGACAGTGAGAATCATTGTTGCTTTAGGTCTAAATTATCCTCCACTCCCCCCCAATTTTACCTCATTGTGTATTATTTTCAATGAATAAAATTTGAAAAATCTTAGAATCTAGGTTTCCTAAAGGAAAATATAAGAATTCTAACAAATTGCAAAGGAGAATCAATTAAGGAAAAAGTGTTGCATCTTTTTAAGTTCTGCATGAGTTAAATATTTGAATAGATATTTTCATTTAAATGCAAAATACTAATTTTTATGCTTGGGAATTGTTCAGTTCAGAAACATTCCTATAAGAATAGTGTTTGAAACTTGTACAACCAATTTGGAAATTAGTATGGTGGTTTCTCAGAAAATTAGGAATCAGTCTACCTAAACACCTATCAATACCACTCTTGGGCATATACCCAAAGGATGCTCAATCATACTATAAGGACCTTTGTTCAACTATGTTCATAGCAGCATTATTTGTATTAGTCAGAACCTGGAAACAACGTAGATGCCACTCAACCAAAGAATGGATAAAGAAATTGGTACATTTACATAGTAGAGTACTACTCAATGGTTAAAAAAATATAACATCTCTGCAATTGCAATTAACAAGAAACTTTACTTTCTTTTAGTTATAATTGTTTTTAAATCAGTTGTGATTTAAGAACTAACATTATTTGTACTGCTCATATTCTCTCAGATGTATAGCTTTCTACTGCAGAATGTCCCAACCAACAATGGCTACACCACTAAAGAAAACTGATTTTCCTTCGCTCTATAACTCACCAGCCAGGGGTGGGACTTCTTGCCCCCCATCCCTGCACCATGCTCAGAGTTTTGTTGGACTAGAGCTAGTGTAAGTTTTGTGTATGCTACCAACAACTACTGAGAGTCCACGGAGCAACTGCCCTGCTGTGCCCAGAAAACGGTATTTCTGTTTTATCATCCTCCACCCGTGACTCTTAAAATTTTTCCACTTCCTCTTCTAAGCATTCAGAGGAGAAAAATGTGGGAAAGTGGCTGTCTATAAGATGTATCAAACTGCCTTTAGCTTATAACTGAAATAATTCTGCAACAAGAAATATGTAATACATTATGACTTCTCTTTCTCTTTAGAAAGAACTAAAGACAATTTACAAATCCTTTACTCTCACCAAAGATACTTTGCATTATGTACTTGACAAGTGATACTGTTTATTTTAGATTTTAATATTTAAATTATATCTGTAAGGGCCCAGACGATGACCTACAGACAAAGGGAGGAAATCACCTGGTCACAGAAGAGAAAAAGTACAGAAAGTAAGAAGGTGAGCGACCATCACTAGAGAAACTGGGTGAATGATATATTAAAAGGGGTTGGTAAGCAAATTTCCTGTTCATCTATTACCATGGTATCTTCAGGGAAGGTAGGGCAAGAATTTAGACAAACTTCAGTTCTAGTATTGTCATTGTTTATCCACAATGAAGGAGCTTTGCACGTTGCTTTGACCATGGTTTACAGTGGATATATATCTTTATGGCTGAAGGTAAGAAGCATGTTTGACTGAAAATAAATTGATGAAACTTATGCAATGACACTTTCCATACTTCATAGTAGCATAATGGTTAGCTTCAAGTTGAAGAAAAGATAATCCTGTAATCAAAACTTTAGGTGCGTACTGTGTCATTTAATGCTATAACAGCTGTAGAAAGCAAGAGAAGGATCACAAAGAGATTTAATCTCCCTCTATTGTAAATTAATTTTGTATTCTGTGTGGAAAATCACATGGAATTTCTAGCAGAATATAGAATCTTGTTTTCGCTGTTTCTGATCTTGAAATCTTTATATTCTAAGAGTTTAGTTTTATTTATTTGAGGTGTTTATTTTGTTATGGCCAATTCTAATATTTGTTTCATCAAAAGTATAACATTAAATATCAATAAAATTTTAGAAAGTGAAACCTAAGTACATTCTCTTCCAAGAAAAAAAAACCAATAATCTCTAATGTGCTCATTTTGAAATCCAGATACAATTTTCCATTTGATCTTTGTGAGCTCCAGCTTACCCAGATGCTGCCATATTGTTGAGTTCCACTCTCTTGCAGCCACCACCACTTTCCTGTTATGCAAATGAGGGATAAAATAGTCACTCCCAGGTTTATCTGACATTTTGGGTAGGTGGGAAATGAGGCATTTGCACCAGTTTGCCTGACATGTTCTGAAAATCGATTTAATCCATCAGTAAGTTGAAGTCCAGAATTTTCTATATAAATAATTCTATTTTGTTTCTGTATGCTGACTGTGAATTTCATAATAATCTATAATTTACTAACTAGCTGAATGAGTAAACATGCTTTAGTATTCATAAATATGGTGACCATTAGATCTTAAAATGTACCTCATATTGTGCACAAATTTGGAATGAGATGACTCCTTTGTTTAAGAAGAATGAATGAAGTTTCACTTCAGAATAAGAGACTTTATATTATTAGTGTTCCTAAATAAAAGTCTTTACATTATAGGAGTATGCCTTGTCTCTAAAAGCTACACCTGTGTCAAATCAGCATTGGCTGTGTTTCAATGTACAGAACATTTTAATAGTAATGACTGGGTTGTAGAGTTTAAGCAGGTTATTTCTTTATGTGGTACTGAATTCTTTTTTTCAAATCAATTTTTACATTCAATGCATTCAATTTCAAAGAGCCTGCTTCCCTGAAATGAGCCCTTGGTCCTTCTTTTCACAAGGCTGTCACACCGTCTGTCATGAACATTTCCGTAGGGTCGAGTTCAAATGGATTTAGAAGACGAACCCATCAGTTATGTGCATACATTCTCCCTCCACATTATCTGCTTTGTGTCATGATGGGGTCAGGAGTACATGCATTAATAGCATTAGTGTTGTAAAATCGTCCAGTAAGACAGAAAAACAAAAGATAATTGGGGGAAAATGGCTTTGGGGTGTGAGCATGTACAAATCAAGGAGCTTTTGATGGAAATCTAATTACTGGGGATTAAAAGTGTCTCGAAATGCTTCATTCTATTCGTATTGATTACTAAAGCTTTGAAATATAAAAAGAGGTAGGAAGTTAGTGTCATCGGGCTTTCTTTAGTGCAGTAAAACTAGTTAGAATTTCTTAACTTGCCTGTGTGTTTCTATCTGGCAGGGGCCCTGTTTACAGCTTTCTGTCGAGTGCGTGATCATCAGGAAGGGGGAATGGGCACCATCGAAGTTGAACACATCACAAGTGGTATTTGAAGAATGTGCTTTACTTAGAACAATGAGTAATTATGTTCCTTGCAATCATCTGGACAAAGCAATTTCTAAAATTAACAATTCTGTTTATTATGACAAAGTTTATTTACAAATTCACAAACAAACTCAGATTTCAGGTTGTTTACCTCCCAGTGTGTCTTAGGTTTCTTTACTATGGTATTGATAGCTAACACATTGTGTTCTGTCAACTGACACATTTACACATTAGAGTATTACTCAGTGGTAAATAAAATGACGTCTTGAATTTTGCATGCAAATGGATGGAATTAGAAAACACTATCCTGAGTGAGGTAACCCAGACCCAAAAAGATGGATATGGTATGTACTCACTCATAAGTGAATACTAGCTATAAACAAAGAACATTGAGCCTATAGTTCATGATCTTAGAAAAGCTAAGTAATAAGATGAACCCAAAGAAAAACATATATAGGCCCACCTGGAAACTGGAAACAGACAAGATCACCAGACAAAATTGGGAGCAGGGGGTTGGGGGGAGAAGGGAGGGGAAGAGGAGGAGGGAGGGGAAGGTTGAGAAGAACTTGAGGGAATAGGATAGTAGAGCTGAAGGACAAAGATGAGATCAAGGAAAGAGATATTTTGATTGAGGGAGCCATTATAGGGTTAGCCAAAACCTGGCTCTAGAGAAACTCCCAGGAAGCTACAAGGATGACCTCAGCTAAGACTCTAAGCAATAGAGGAGAGGGGACCCGATCTTGACTTGCCCTATAATCAGACTGGTAATTATCTTAAATATCACCATAGAACCTTCAACTAATGGAAACAGAGGCAGAGACGCACATCAGAGCACTGGACTGAGCTCCCAAAGTCCAGTTGAAGAGTGGAAGGAATGAGAACATGAGCAAAGAGGTCAAGACCATGATGGGTTGGTTCACCCACTGAAACAGCTTGCCTGAGCTAATAGGAGCTCACCAGCTCCAGCTGGACTGAGAAGGAACAAGCATAGGACCAAACTAGTCCATCTGAATGTGGTTGACAGTTGCATGGCTGGGGCAGACTGAGGGGCCACTGGTAGTGGCACCAGGATTTATCCCTAATGCATGTACTGGTTTTTTGAGAACCTATACTCTTTGGATGGATACCTTGCTCAGCCTAGATATAGTACAGAGGGCCTTGAACCTTCCACGATGCAATGTGCCTTACCCTCTCTAAGGATTAAATGGGGGTGGGGTGGAAAGGATGTGTGGAAGGAATGGGAGGAGGGGAGGGAGTGGGAACTCGGTTTTGTATTGTTTTTTAAATCTAATACTTAAAAAAAAAGTTTTAAAAAAAGAATTGTTATACAGCCAGTTTAGTAGCTGTTTGACTTTTTAGAATGTCTTTGTTATTCAAGCTTCTTCCTCATTAAAATAAAATAGTGTACTAATGCTTAGTGTTCACATGACAAGTAGCAATTATATAGAGTAGTACTTAGAAATGTGTACAATATATAAATGATTAATGGGGTTCTATTGTAACCAGTTGTGGTAGTGCATGCCAGTAGGATTTGCTGAAGGAGGCAGAGGTAGGAAAATCATGAATTTAAGGCTAGCCTGGGCTACACATTAAAAAAGGGGGGGAAGAATCTATTTTAATTGTTTTAGAAGAAAGTAATCCAATCTAAAAAATGTGTCTTAGATTAAGGATATTTAATCATTTTTTTCCCATTTTATGATCAAATTAGAGATATTTAATCATGTTTTATGATCTTATTTGTTAAGTTGTGTGGTGAAATACTGCTCGAGAGTGATATTATTTCCATCATAATTTCATAAGTAATTATCTACTTATCTGTTACCTCAATTGATTCACAGTTTTCAATGAAGCATATAGTTTATGGATTTTAATCATTGTTAATCAAGTCCTAGCAACATATCTGATTGTTGTTAACTCTGACTTCATTTTGTCTTTATAAATATGACATAACAACTCGGGCACACTTTTTTCTTTTATCAGTGGTATATATTTATTGTGTAAAGGAATGAGTTAATTGTGACATCTTCAGATGTTCTTTAAGAGATGAATGGATAAAGAAACCATGGCATATATACATGACAGAGATTTGTTAGCCAGAAAGAAGAACTAAATTATGTCATTTGCAAGAAAATGGATGGATTTGTAGTATATGCTGCTGAATGCAATAGGTTACACTCAAAAGGACGAATATCATATTTTCTTACACACTTGTAGTGTGTGTGTGTGTGTGTGTGTGTGTGTGTGTGTGTGTGTGTTTGAAAAATGACCCAATGATTCTCTGGATTTTCTCAGTGTATTATTATATCTCCCTATTTATTTCTTTTTTGATTAATTTGCATATTCTATCTCTGCCTTTTAGTTAGTTTGGAAAAGGCCTTGTCAATTTTGTTGCTTTTCTCAACGTACCAATTCTTTGTTTCATTGATTCTTTGTATTGTTTCCTTTGTTTCTATTTTACTGATTTCAGCCCTCAATTAGATTATTTCCTGTCTTCTACTCCTCTTGGGTGAGTCAGCTTCTTTTTGTTCTAGTGCTTTCAGGTGTGCTGTTAAGTCACTTAGTGTGAGTTATCTCCACTTCTTTTATATGGGCACTTAGTGCTATGAATTTTCCTATTAGCGCTGATTTCATAGTGTCCCATAAGTTTGGGTATGTTATGTGATTATTTGGGCAGTGATGTACGTTGTGAATATGTTTTATTGCCATTGGTTAATAAAGAAGCTGCCAATGGCTTAACCGAGTAAAGCCAGGCTGAAAGGGATCTAAAGAGAGAGTAGCCTGAGGCAGAAAGAAGCCCCGTAGCCACCACCGGCGACACACGCCTCCACTGGAGCCTGCAGAAAGTTTGCTGGTAAGCCACAACCTTGTAGTGATGCACAGATTAATGGAAATGGTTTAGTTTAAGAAATAAGAGCTAGCTAGCAATACCCTTAAGCTATCAGCCAAGCAGTATTGCAATTAATACAGATTTCTGTGCGATTATTTCAGGAGTCTGGGCTGCAGGAAAAGGAGCAAGCAGCCTCCGACAACAATTATGCATTTATTTTCATTGAATTCTAGAAAATCTTTAATTTCTCTATTTTTTTCTTGATCCAAGGGTGATTCAATTGAGTATTGTTAAATTTCCATGAGTTTGTAGGCTTTCTGCAATTAGTGTTGTTGTTGAATTATAACGTTAAGCCGTGGTGACCTGATAAGATACACCAGGTTATTCCAATTCTTTTGTATTGGTTGAAGTTTGCTTTGTTACTGAGTACGTGATCGGTTTTAGAGAAGATTCCATGAGGTGCTGGGAAGAAGGTATCTTTTTTTGTGTTTGTGTGAAATGTCTGTTAAGTTTATTTGAGTTGTGACATCTGATCTTTCTCTGTTAAGTTTCTGTCTGGCAGACCTGTCCATTAGTGAAAGGGGGATGTTGAAGTTTTGTACTATTAGTGTGTGGGGTTTGATGTGTGATTTAAGCTTAGTAATGTTTCTTTTGCACATGTGGGTGCTTTTGTATTTAGGACACAGATGCTCCTACTTGAGACTTGACTTTGATGGATTTTTCCTGTGATGAGTATGAAGTGTCCTTCTCCATCTCTTTTGACTGATTTTAGTGTGAAGTATGTTTTACACAGATTTTTCATTTTCAAAATTCCCTTGGTTTGTTTCCCTTCCTTATTGCATCTATTTTAATTTTCAAGTCTTGAATTATTTAAGCTGTTTGCTTCACCTGTTTGGTTATTTTTTCTTGATTTTCTTGGCTTTCTTTAAGAGATTTATTGGTTTCTTCAAAATCTTTTTAATTTTTAATTTTTCCATTTCTTTAAGGGAATTTTTATTTCCTCTTTAAGGATCTCTATCATCTTCATAAAGTTATATTTAAACTGTTTTCTTCACCTTCTTCTGAGTTAGAATGTTCAGGTCTTCCTGATGTAGATAAGCTAGGTTCTGGTGTTGTCATATTCCTCTTTAGATTGTTGAATGTATTCTGACATTAGCAATTACCCATCTCTTCCTCTAATTGGTGCAGTCAGTGTCTTTACCTCTTGGTCCAATCCTTGCAGTCAGTGTCTATGTCTCAGGAATTCTCTCTCAAACCAGTCGTGACAGTTGCTGTCTGTGTCTCAGGGAGCCACTCTTGGTTTGTTCTGTGAAGTTGTTGTCTGTGTCTCTGGGATTACAGGGTTTCATGGGGGTGTTGGTGCAGCCTTCATGCAGGAGGCTTGCTTCTGTCTAGCTATTGTAGCTGACTTGGGGAGGGGAAAGGCACAGGGTTTTGCCCTGGATCTTCAGGCCTAGAGACTGGACTGACCAGCTGAGGGGCTGGCCACTTACCTCTTGGTCTGCTCTGTGAAGGATCAGTCTGTGTCTTAGAGAGCACTGAGGTCATGGGTATAAATTATTCATTCTTATTGCTGATTTACTTGTTTTCTGCCTTTGAGTATTACAAATGTTCATAAGCAATTCTGTGGAAACATATGGTTAGTAGTATTGAAAAAATTGAATGTCCATTTGCAAAACATGAACTTCACTCTTACTCTTTCGACTGATGTAAAAACTCAAAAGTTAATTGCAAATTATAAAATTATTCATTTTCAAAACATCTTTATAACCTAGATTTAAGAAAATATTTCTTGGGTGGAACACAGAACCATAAGTAATAAATAGTTTCATAAATTTGGCTTTACTAAAATTTAAAAAACCACACATTTATTTTTTGCATTAAAAAGTTCCTTTCAGAATGAAGCGACTATGTACAGTACAGAGAAAACATTTACAGCTAGGAGCTCAACAAAGTGCTTAACTGCAAAAGTGTGTAAGTAATGCTTGAAACCTAACAGTGAATATGCAAACTGTAACTACCAACTTGACAAAGATCAAACTGCCATTTCATCCTGAGCTAGATTTGCTCAACAACAAGGAAATCATGCCTGTCACTGGAAACCCAGAGAACTACCAAGGACTAATGAAGTCAGGATTTTTTTTTAAATTTATTTATTTATTAAAGATCTTTGTCTCTTCCCCGCCACCGCCTCCCATTTCCCTCCCCCTCCCCCAATCAAGTCCCCCTCCCTCCTTAGCCCGAAGAGCAATCAGGGTTCCCTGCCCTGTGGGAAGTTCAAGGAACCCCCACCTCCATCCATTTCTAGTAAGGTGAGCATCCAAGCTGCCTAGGCTCCCACAAAGTCATTACGTGCAGTAGGATCAGAGACCCAGGTAATGGAGTTTCTTTATATTTAATTGCTTTTCTTTCTTGATATTATCATATAATTTCCCCTTCCTTTTCTCTCTCCAAACACTTCAATATAATCCTTCTTGTTCTCTTCCAGATTCATGATCTCTCTTTTTTGATTAATTATTATTGCATGCATACATGTTTATGAACATACACATATTCCTGACTACAACTTGCTCAGTCTATATAACGTTACTGTGTGTATGCTTTCTGCTCTGACCGTTGTGCATTGGATAACCATTTGCTATGCTCTTTCCTAGGAAAGACATTTCTCCCACTCTCGGCATTCCAGAGTTGCCTGTAGTTCTTTGTATATGGTTGAAGCCTCCTGGCTTTCCCTGTCCACTTTGGCATGTGACTGCTATTGTCCTTGATGAGCTCATGTGTTCAGTCATGTTGGAGAGACTGTATGAGTGTAGCTTCTATCATCACAAGGGTCTCACAGCAATCTTCTGATCTTCTGGTTCTTACAATCTTGCTTTCTTTCTTCTTCCCCAAATTCTGCAATGATCCCAGAGTCTTAGATGCTAGACTTGTTTTCTTGATGTACCTGTTGGAACTTGAATCCATAACTCTGCTTCTATTTTAAATTTTACTTTTCTAGACTATTTTACTAATTTTTTCTTACAATATAGTTTGACCATATTTTCTTCTCTTAATTCTAATTCCTCTCAGACGCCCCTACCTCTGTCTTCACCCAACTTTAAATTCTCTCTCCCTCTTTCTGTCTGTCTCTCTCTCTCTCTCATCTCTCTCTCAAAAAATAGACAAAAATAATACCAATCAAAAAATGCACCCAGAAATATAAAAACAAAACTTGAGGTAAAAAACAGATTTATAAGACAAAAATGTCCAATTAAGCAAAATGAGACAAAATGTCTACAAAAATATCATTGAGTTTGTATTGTATTTGCTCAAGTACTCCTGGGATCACATCTGCCCTACAGTATGGTTAATATACCCAGTAAGACTCCATGAGAGAAACTATTGTTTTTCTTTGCCTGCAGGTATCAATTATAGATAGCCTCTTGGTCAGTAGTGGGAGCCTGTGTTCACTACCCCCTCTCTGGTCTGCTACCCTCTCTGGACTGTGCATGCTGTCACAGTCTCTGAGTTCATTTATAAGTATCTTATTAATTTTTGAGAATTTTAAGTAATATATTTTGGTTATATCCATCCTCAACTTCCTTTAACTCTCTATAGCTCTACTCCTATCTTACTACCTCCTCTTCTTCATTTTCTCCTTTCTTTTTATTTAATAACTCATTGACTCTATCTTATGTTGTGCGTATGGTACTGGAGTATAATGGATGTACCAGAAGATATGCTTGTGAAGAATAATGACTGTCCCTCTCTCAGAAGCTCAGAAGTTAGGGGCTTGGACTGAGGACTTCCTGCCTACTCCATTATAGTTGCTATTACAAAAATGCCTGAAGTAATAAATCTGAAGCATATAGAATTTAAAAAGCACATTAAAAACTATATAAGTTATCAGCATGTAGGTTTCCACAGCTAAACAATTTGAAAACCTTGGTGGTTCTCATAGCCCATTTTAATTTACTTTATATTATATAAACTGTCAAATGCTTTAAAAAATAAGCAATACAAGCTTAAAAAACTGCCTTTTGCATAATTGTGTCTCATACCTTCTAGGAGTCTAACTAAAGGGGAGTAGAACTTCATTCTATTGACAAACCCTCAAAATAACACAGATTCTCTGTAGATAAATAGATGGCCCAGAGACTTCAATCCCCCCCCCCTTTGTCAAAGAAATTGTTCTCATAAAGCAAAGCTTCTGCTACCATGGAATGGCAATTCAACAACAATGCTCTATGACCATTGTTATCTAGAGACACAGGCTGAAGTGATGTGTATCCATCACAGATTCATTTCTACAGACAGAGAATTATATGTTTGAGTTGTTGAAAAATATAAATACTAAAATTACACTTTGTAAAACATAAAGCCCATGGGAGTGGGGAAATGAATCAAAATAAAAATAATGCCATTTATTTCTTCATAACAAAATATGGGTTAAGGTGTAACAAGAGACCAATTTCATGATAGACAATGTAGCAGTCTATAAAAGCCATACAATTAGCAAGGTTAAAGGGCACAAGGTTAAAGGGAATTTAATGAAATTGTTAGAGAGTTTGAAATCTCAGTAATATAATTTTGTTGTTATGATTAGAATCAATATGGAATCAAAGAGGTGGTATCTTTTATCAGAGACGTGGCTGATACACGAATAGAGACCTTGAGCTTCTAGAGAAAGAAAACAGTATTCTATGATGACATGCCATGGCATAAGAGGGAATTATATTGTGATAAAGGGGAAAACTGAATTTATAAAGATCCCTGTTAGTTGTAGCAAAAATTACTTGGGTGAATTTTTACGTAAATGTTTTGTAGAAAAGTGTAAGTGAATGTTAGCACGGCCTGTGCAAGGCCATGGATTGCTTTCCAGTACTACAAGTAAACACACATAAAATTTTAAATGTGATTAGACAGTCATTCAGGACTAAGAATTTACTTCCACAGCAGTCTTTGGTGAGTCATGCTAAGTCCAACCGTCTCAAGCTGACCCACACCAATGTGCCCTGAGATTGACCCACACCACTGTGCCCTGAGATTGACCCACACCAATGTGCCCTGAGATTGACCCACACCGATGTGCCCTGAGACTGACCCACACCACTGTG